>NW_027266275.1:33931954-34531954 GCF_022045235.1 Haliotis cracherodii
TGAATGACACTGTATCTGTTTAAATGTAAAGCCAGATCCAAATTTATCTCAAATAAATATACGCAGTTTCCTAATATCATAAAATACTAAAAGATAGTGAGTACCACACATGTAGAAATCAAGAACCTTGCAAAATTCATAATTTGTATAATAGATGAGTACCTTTGAGTGTGATTCTAAATATGCGTGCTGAATGTGTATATTGGCTTCACTATGTACGTTTCTGTTCAATTGTTCAGACAAATTTTCAAGCAAAATGTATAAATTTCGCAAAATAGTTGTACAGGATAACCGACATGTTGTTAAATAAAAATGAATACCACTTTAAGAAACTTTTTCTCCAGTACAATCGTTTGTGGTTCTTTTTTTAGGAATAAAATTATTATAATTGATTGATTGAATTGATTTAACGAATTAGGACCATTCGACTGAAGAGGTTTCAGTAGGTATACTTGCATTACTTCATAGTACATTTCTATAACAACGCAGATTATCAACGCGGATGTATTGGGAAGATGCCATAATTTAACGACCCGACTTCCTGTCATAAATCATCACCAAATAGGCGACATGGGGTCATGATCACAAACATTTTCGTAGGATTAGGGAATGAATTTTGTCGCTAATAGTTGTATTTATAAAACTGATCGAAGTGTCAGAAATGACATCACGTCTCTTTTGCGCGTGACGTCACAAACAATTTGTCTTTGTCGAGACAGGTGTAGATTCGTGGTACGATAAATATAAATGCATTGTTTAGCTAAAACGAGTGAGTGAGTATGGTTTTACGCCGCTTTTAGCAATAGTATAGCAATATCACGGCGAGGGACACAGGAAATGGGCTTCACACATTGTACCCATGTCGGGAATCGAACCCGGGACGTCGGCGTGATGAGCTAACGCTTTAACCACTAGGCTACCCGACCGCCCGTTTAGCTAAAAAGTAAAACGTGACGCATGTTGTTTACGTTTCAATCATGACAGATCTTTGAAAAGTTCCCATTTTGACGTAACCTTAATAAGATGTAACAGCTGTATTACAATTAATAGTATTCCACTTTATATACTTCCATTTTCATTTTTGTCCATTTTAATCGATATATGATAAACTTCATCATCAATTAACCAATTCTAAAGCATGCAATGAGTTGATTATCTTCGCAAATGATCGCGTGTAGCCAGTGAGGCTTCCAAGGCCATACTTTCGGGCTCGTTCCCTTAATTGACGATCCTTTACAAAGCAGACAGTCCGAATACTATCCATCTATCATTGAAGCACCATGGAGAAAACATAGCGGCAACAACAACCAATCAAATCCCTAGGGCTTGACCTTTGACATGAGCCCTTCCAGCTTGCGAGAAGTTGTTCATTTCCCAAGGGTGGTAATTATGATATCGCGATCACCTAGGAAAAAACACATCGGGTTGTGATCAGAGACACCGAAATTCAAAAGCAAATGATGAAATAAAACCTGCAGTTTAAGATCACACACAGAACATTTACTGTTCAGATATTAACTACAAATGGAAGTGCCTTAAATTGATTTAATCGTCAAATAAGGTTACCCTTCAAAGAGCTTTGTCGTAAACTATAATGTAATTTTCTCGCTAAACTACATCACATGAGTGTAAATATTTGTTAAACTTACGTAGCCTGTGAAGCGACTTCTCAGTTGAATTGTCAATTTTCCGAGCGATTTTCACCCATTTGTTAAGGTAATTCCTGTGGGTATTGCATTTATTTGCGAAATCCCACTTTAATTTCCCGTTGCTGAAAATGTAACTTTCTTTTCACAGGAGTTAAAACGACGCTTTTCGAAACTAATCAGTTATTTGAAGGAATGTCGCAAGCGTTTTGTAAATGTTTTGTGTTGAAACAAAATAATATCGGTTAAATGACGTTTGACGTTATTTGAACCCGACGTGAGTGCATACCATATCACATGGTCGTAACAAATGCGTTATAATTTAATTCAACACTGTTGTGGGGCGGTCGGGTAGCCTAGTGGTTAAAGCGTTCTCTCGTACGCCGAAGACCCGGGTTCGATTCCCGACATGAGTACAATGTGTGAAGCCCATTTCTGGTGTCCCCCGCCGTGATATTGCTGGAATATTGCTAAAAGCGGCGTAAAACCATACTCACTCACTCACTCAACACTGTTGTACGACTGTCTACATTGTTCCTAGTAAGAGTGAAAGAGAGAGAGAGAGAGAGAGAGAGAGAGAGAGAGAGGGAGGGGGAGAGAGAGAGGGAGAAAGAGAGAGAGAGAGATTTCAGGTAGGGAGAGAGAGGGGGGAGAGAGAGAGGGAGAAAGAGAGAGAGAGATTTCAGTTATGTGATGGCGCCCAGAAAATATTCGAATCTTGACAAATGAATCATGTGATTGATGTTATGAGCAATTATCCAAGTCACTGAGTCTGATCGCCATATCCATTAACGTCGCCTCTTACGACGAACAGAGGCTGCTTATCGGTGACCTATCATAACGAGGAATCCCCATGGGGCAATAAGTCATATTGCCATAAATGGTCATGACCTTGTCAAGAATTAGCCACAGTTATTGGTGTCATGTTATCATTAATCTATTATGATATTTATGGTTTCAAACCAATGCCTGACCTCAAAACCAACACAGAGAGAGAGAGAGAGAGAGAGAGAGAGAGAGAGAGAGAGAGAGAGAGAGAGAGAGAGTTAGTTTCGGTAGGGTTAACTTAGATTGTACCTCTGAGAAAAGTCGTAATGCCAAAAACGTCATATGGCCAAAACGATCACCCACAAAGCGGACGTTAAAGAGAGTATGCTAATATCATAGTTCTTATCATACTACCCAAACGACATATGGCTAAAACGATCGCCAAGAAGGAGACGTTAAAGGGAGTCTGCTAATATCACTGTTCTTGTCATAATACCGAAAACGTCATATGGCTAAAACGATCGCCCACAGGGGGACGTTAAAGGGAGTATGCTAATATCACTGTTCTTATCATGATACCAAAAACGTAGAATGGCTAAAACACTTGCCCACAAGAGGAAGTAAGAGGGAATATGCTAATATCACAGTTTCGTCTGGTAATACCACGAAAGTCATATGGCTAAAACAACTGCCCACAAGGGAACGTTAAATGGAACATGCTGATTCCTTATCGTGTTACCGAAACCGTCATATGGCTAAAACATTTGCCCACAAGAGGAAGTAAGAGGGGATATGCTAATATCAGTTTCTTCTAGTAATACCGAAACCGTCATATGGCTAAAACATTTGCCCACAAGAGGAAGTAAGAGGGGATATGCTAATATCAGTTTCTTCTAGTAATACCGAAACTGTCATATGGCTAAAACATTTGCCCACAAGAGGAAGTAAGAGGGGATATGCTAATATCAGTTTCTTCTAGTAATACCGAAACTGTCATATGGCTAAAACATTTGCCCACAAGAGGAAGTAAGAGGGGATATGCTAATATCAGTTTCTTCTAGTAATACCGAAACCGTCATATGGCTAAAACATTTGCCCACAAGAGGAAGTAAGAGGGGATATGCTAATATCAGTTTCTTCTAGTAATACCGAAACCGTCATATGGCTAAAACATTTGCCCACAAGAGGAAGTAAGAGGGGATATGCTAATATCAGTTTCTTCTAGTAATACCGAAACCGTCATATGGCTAAAACATTTGCCCACAAGAGGAAGTAAGAGGGGATATGCTAATATCAGTTTCTTCTAGTAATACCGAAACCGTCATATGGCTAAAACATTTGCCCACAAGAGGAAGTAAGAGGGGATATGCTAATATCAGTTTCTTCTAGTAATACCGAAACCGTCATATGACTAAAACATTTGCCCACAAGAGGAAGTAAGAGGGGATATGCTAATATCAGTTTCTTCTAGTAATACCGAAACCGTCATATGGCTAAAACATTTGCCCACAAGAGGAAGTAAGAGGGGATATGCTAATATCAGTTTCTTCTAGTAATACCGAAACCGTCATATGGCTAAAACATTTGCCCACAAGAGGAAGTAAGAGGGGATATGCTAATATCAGTTTCTTCTAGTAATACCGAAACCGTCATATGGCTAAAACATTTGCCCACAAGAGGAAGTAAGAGGGGATATGCTAATATCAGTTTCTTCTAGTAATACCGAAACCGTCATATGGCTAAAACATTTGCCCACAAGAGGAAGTAAGAGGGGATATGCTAATATCAGTTTCTTCTAGTAATACCGAAAACTTCATATAGCTAAAATAAATGAGAAAGTTAAAGGTAGTATGCTAATATTATGGTTCTTATCATAAGACCGAAATCGTCATGTGTAGGTAATCGGTCCAGTGTTGAAGCAGCACAAGTTTAAATCTAATTAGCTGCACTGGAAATGATGGTCAAAGCAATGTGTGTGTAATAATAACGTTTTCAGTCTGTTGCAACATATGAATATCCATTTTATTAGATATGGCATAAAACTATGTTATACTTATATTTAAGTCCTGTTCAACGCCATGCAGTATTTAACATATAATTATACGACTCTGGACCAGGTCTTGGAATCTAATGTTGCAGATGAATATACTTAAAATAAAGGTACCTTGCACCTAAGCATAAATTAATACATAATTGTCCTGATGTTTCCTAAAAAAGTAGAAACTGATTCCTGACCTTTCAATATCAATCTCATTTCAATGCATTCAATAATCAATATCGAAAATACGCTTCTGAGGCGGTACCTTATGTCGTTGTCATCCTCATTAAAGTGAAAGATGGATGACCGCGGCTAAAACATTTCCAAATGTTGGCGCAAATCTCCTCTGATAACAATATGAATGATACGTTCACCCTTCCTAAATGAAGTGAGCGGACGAGCACTTACCCCTGGCTTGACGCTGGTGATATTATCGACGATCACACAGTACGATTTCCTCAGACAATAAATCCCAGCGCTTCTTTAATGGTCCTTCTGTATGGAGTATGTTCTCCTCGTCAGAGCGACGGGGACTGACCCGACGTGTTGGCAGGGGAAAGTGGCGAATCTAGCACGTGGAGCCAATGCCACTACAAAACCTCCTGCTGTATAACGACATATGAGCCTCGGCACAGCTTTCCCGCTACCTCAGTCATGTGGCCAGAGACACGCGGAGCTTGCACAAGGATCGGCCTCGTGGCATCTACCTGCAGATGATAAAGTAACGTCAACCATACCTAGACAGACACTTGCACAATACTTGATTCCACTACGTCAAGTGGCTTGGACATAAACAACTGGCTTTTATATATGCATGGGAACTTTGCCGGTTCAGGTGAACTGGGTTTGATTTGAATTATGCCGTTTAGCGATGTAAGTGATTAAAATACACTAGATAGGTCATTATGTATGTATGTATGTATGTATGTATGTATGTATGTATGTATGTATGTATGTCTGTATGTATGTATGTATGTATGTATGTATGTGTGTGTGTGTGTATGTATGTATGTATGTATGTATGTATGTATGTATCATGTATGTATGTATGTATGTATGTATGTATGTATGTATGTATGTATGTATGTATGTATGTATGTATGTATGTATGTATGTATGTATGTATGTATGTATGTATGTATGTATGTAGATGAATTATAAATATAAGGGATGGTAGATCACCAGGTAGGTATGTCAGATATACAAAAAGGTAGAGTTATTTGCTGATTAATACATATAACTATAAAATTATGGTGGAGTGAAATCACCAGGTACGGCAGGTATAATAGACAGACAGGAGTTTAGATATGTGTACTGGATATATATGTAGAAAGGATCATATATGGAATTAACAGATTGGCAGATAGAAATGGCACATACATACATACATACATACATACATACATACATACATACATACATACATACATACATACATACATACATACATACATACATACATACATACATACATACATACATACATACATACATACATACGTACGTAGATAGGTAGGTAGGTAGGTATACATATGTTGGCAAGTAGCTAAAGGAAGAGAGGGGCGTCTGTAACATGCTGATGGATATATATATATATATCAATAGATACAAACATAAAGGGCGACCAACAAGTAGTCAAACAGAAATAATAAACATTTGGTCGCAAGCTGTTCGCACGTACAGCCCTGTAACCTTAATGAGTTGAAACACCAGGCACGTATCTAGCTGGCAACACACTTGAAAGCATCTATGAGCCCAAGGCTTATACATGTGGATGCACGTTACAGAACGTGGAATTTGAAACCATGGCTATTTCATATGGAATGTCCAGCGCTACAGCCTGATGAAGAAACCATTGACGTCTGAAGCATTCGAAGTCCAACATCCATACTTCCTCTGATGCATAACGTACTGTTTTGCGCACATGATTAACCCATGTACTTCTAGTCCATTCGAACCTAGCATTTGTAAACCAAAGTCTCTAGTGACCATCACTTGCTGTTACCCTTACTGATAATACGTATTTCAGAGCAAGTGTGAGTTTATGCAGCCATACAGGGAACCGATGCACGATAACAGATTTGATGGAGTAAACTGGTGTTATCTATTGTCACAATGCTTAAGAAATATGAAAGACCAATTTATAAGGCTCCATCTTGTATTTATCAAACAGGCACTGCTGCTAATGTTTTATGACGGAATACGTCGATAACACTTTTAAACATAGGATTATAAAACACAACACGAAAATGTTTGGGAAAATAGTTTGGAAAAAAAGATCTCTTGAAACACGAAATAGAAGATTAAATCTCAAGAGAGGAATCTCTTGCCAACTTTGTTCTTTTTGCTCCAATCTTAATCCAATGATAAATTTCCTCCTGTCATTCTGTGCTGCGTCAATGCCGGCAGTGAATAAAACACAAACACAGCACTTGCAAAGTCTGTCATTAGTGATCCGGCTAAATCTTAAATGACTTATGCTTATTACATCACACTCATGGGAAACAGTAGTCCAGAACATTGGATGTTCGAGTTTCACAGCGTTCTCAGGCGCCTAAAATGCTCTACAGAGAAGGGTCTCATTGCTGTACAAGGTTTTGTGGTCGTTGGTTTTGTCCAATTAAGATTCTTGGCCTGTCAGTACCATATTCGCATGTTCATTCAATTTGGTTTAAGCGCAATGGCATCACTTTTGGTTTCGCCCATACTAAATTTACACGCCGTAACATAACTGCATAGTGTTAAAGCAACTAATTATGAAATCAAGTCTCACTTATAGATACACCACATGGGTTTTTTCACCTTGACTGTCATATGGCTAGAATATTGCTGAACAATATTGCAATTTGCTTCATGAATGCAAATTTGCACGTCATAGCACAGGAGCAAAATATCCCTTATGTAACCTTTAGAATATCAAAATAATTAACTATGAAATAGTTGTGTAATCGTATCATTTGTGTTCCTGGCAGTTAGATATTTCATAACATGTTTTTTTTGTCAACAAAGGAAAAACAATTGTTATCATGTTCCTGTTCAACCTGAAGTTCACATGTTATCATACACCCAATGTTCTGCTGTGTTTCCATAATGAGTATTATTTATGATCATTTCCACATCATAAAAGTTCTCAGTATCATGATTGCTTTTATTTCTGCGAAATAGCATAATTGTTTATCTTTTAGATGGCAAGGACATCGTGGATTGTGAACACTGCCGAAATAGTGACAATATTGCTTCTATTCACATTTACCAACCCCATCGAGCATGACAAAATACATGCTTTATGAACATGTAATATACAAACTAAGTTTTTGGATATAAACTTTTCATGTGCTGTCATATGCTGTAACATATTTCTGTCACTGGTTATAACATTGCGGCTGCTGTTAGCCATAATTGCACGTAAAACCGACTCTCTAAACAGCAATCACACGTCAAGTGTTGTATCCGATGCTTCTGACTGTCGCTGCCCCGCATGCAAAATTAGATTAAACTTTCAAACTACGCAATTAGCGTCTATTTAACATGGATTGAACGACAAGGATGTTGCTTGCGTGTCTTTCTCCACTAAAAGGCGAGACGTCTAAAAAGTCAGATGAATTTAGTTGTGTTTTTACGCCAATAATTTGCGTGACGAAAAGACTCATAACTTCTTCTCCTTCTCTTACTCAATTGCATTGGATGTACCCAGACTTACCAAAGAAATTAATTGATTGCGATATAGCTATACGTAGCATATACTTGAGGGGTTATTGTGCCAGTGACTGTTGTTTTACGCCGTATCCATATATTCCGAAATGTAATAACATTGTAATCGAATGTGGCCAGACAAGCCGATGGCTAACAGCATGAGCACCGATCCCACATGTAGCTGCGCCGTACGATCACACTGAATCAGACAGGTAGTAATTTGTGATCACTCGATTCTTATTCCTCGGCTCCTGTAGGAAGAAATGGATACTAGGATTCTCCACTGGGCTTAAATCTCCAGGAGACGCCCTTCATAATCATGATATTTTGTTTATGTATGGATCTGGAATTGTATGAATGGCACAAGGAGGTGGTGAATGTGGTTTTCATGTCAGTTTGTGTACGTGTGCTGTACATATATTGTACGTAGGCTTCATGGCTTCAAAGTCTGTCAGTCTGTGACAAACTACACCCATCTGTATAAGAACTGTATGGTTGGCCGCTGACCAAATGGAAAATGAATTTGTGGAACCGATCCTCCAAGCTGATCATCTGTTCCTCGACCGTCAATATAAAACATGAACCCTATTTTAAATAAAATCTACTGATCTTTTAACATAATTTAATAACAACACGAAAGGAAATGAATGCAACATGGGATCGTAAAGCTCACCATTGGTACAGCATATTTGTGTAGAACAACATTCTTATCTAGGTAGCCACTCATCAAAAACAAACGTACACCTGTTCGACACTTCTTTGTATGTTAATATACAGCACTACAAAACAAATTAGTAAACAGACGTAGATGTCTGTCACAGTACTTCTTCACAAGAAAGAATTGAAAGCCAATCTCATTACAATATTTAGAATGTCAATCCCCTACCACATAGCGAATGTGATATGAACATGACAAGAATGTTAACACATATATACAAATGTGTATGAAACTAAACACTATTAGTTCGACATCATTAATCCAACAATCCCGCCGTAAGAGAGCGACACACGGTGTAGTTGTTTAGTAAAATGAGGGTTTGTCCGAGCGATTTCACTTAGAATGGTTCTGTTCAGATCAACGTAGCCCTACTGTACTACGCGAACATGTATGATACAATCACTTACTTAGTCTTCAAAGCGACAAAACACTTGCATAATCATGAGACATCTCTGCTAAAAGCCCAGACTCTGTATGATTCAGACTATATTATAGTATGCGGTATTTTTAAATACAATAAGACGTGTTCTAGTAACAGTTTTACTTCTTGCTCCATTTGCATCCTCATGTCCCCGTTATAACGCACCTTTGTTTATAAGTCATTTGGTCAGTATCTTCTCATAGGAACCATATGCATCAATTCCTGCTTATGAATGTTTCATATAAAGTCTTCAACGACTTAATATAAATCAAACTACCCTCAATAAGAGATCACACTGCCATATAACGGCGTTATATATTATAAAAGGGGAATTAATTCCCATTTTACGACATGTCGCGCATTTCTTACGGCGAGGTGAAAAAGGTTGTAGTGCCGCAACATTCTGAGTCAAATAACTCCAGTGTGACCTCTTTCCATTTGTAAACTTAGATCCTCTAGAGTTCAACTGTCCACGAGGAAACAGTTTATGCTCTATATACAGATCGGAGGACATCTGAAACAACCATCCCGACGTATTCCATTGATAGTGAATAACTTTGTGAAAAACGTCCTTACCAGAAGCATTTTTGAAAAATTAAATCAAAGCGACAAAACCATTTCCATAATCACGATTACGAAATCTCTACTAAAAGCATATTCAAAAGCAAGATTCCGACTATATCATAAGCATGTGTCTATGAATCAATTTCAAATTGTGATGATACCAAGTGTAGGTGTATCCTGTCCCACCGGTGGCACAAGTCACAAACACAGGCAGGCCATCTATATTTTTTCGTGTGTTTCTCATCTCCATCCTTGACCTCAGAGCCGGGAGGAAGAGATAGAAAGAATGAAACTATTAAACACTCATTTGGTTGGGAAAACACCTGATACGTTGTCTCTTGGTTGGGCTATGGGCAAAATAGGTCCACGAGTTGAAATCTGGTGTATTTATAAACTAACTTTGTAAATACTGTGCTTATTCGTAATGCAATGGTTCCTTAATCGATGTTGAGAACTTAAACGTCGGGAGAGCAAAGCCCTAAGCGATTATAATATCCTTTAAAAAAAGCAAATGTTTTGTTTTTTTGTGAAACTGAGAATCGCTGATTCATTTTCCAGAGCGGGATAAAAACTATTCAGGAGGAAGAAGTGTGGATACGTTTGTGCTCGACGGAAGTTTACAAACAGAAAAAATACTGACAGCCTAACAGAAAATTTGAAATTATTTGAAAAACCTGTCATGCAGACGGCATATATTACACATTTAGGGCATTTTAATGTCACACTAAAACATTCTAGTTTTATCTTGGGAACATCTATGACATATTTGTCAAGTGACTGATCTGTGAATAATTGCGTTTCCTGTCGCTGGCAAAGGGCCTGAGATGCCTATGCTAAATGATGAATAGGTTCTCCCCATGAAGGTAATAGTATACACATCAAATCATAGTATCATGCTAAGATCAGCAGCATTCACTGGCGAGACGGTGAAAGTATATGTTATGTGGATACCTATAGACAACAGCTGACACTGTTCAGCCCAGCAGTAAAGCGGATTGACTCTTAGCGTACTACCAGAACAGTTGATGTGATGAGGATGCAGGCACAGGCCCAACGAACACCTCGGCATTTAGCATCTGTAAAGTGTTTTCCAAGGTATGGGTGCCGGAGTTCTCATCGCGTATGGTTCTGGTTATGCATGTGTCAAGGTCTTTGTTTCCAGTCTGTATGTAGATTGGTTTTGGAAGATTCAAAAAGGTTCATTATTGACTACTTTTGCCCCTAGATATTTAATATGATCACATGAATCTTGTTAGACCTTTCACCAGACTTTTATTGATATTGATCAGACATAGGAAATGAATACAAACACTGTAAACCTTTCCCAAGAAATACTCAAAGTGCTTTGTGTATGAGCCAAATTTAAATCAGAAATCGAATTGTGCCTACGTTTCAGTGACTATGTTCTAAAAAGCTACACATGTACAATGGACATTCGCAAGTTCCTTTGGAGTCATTTTGCCTCATATGCCATATATATTATGTTAAGCTGAAGATTCAAAATCAATAAGCACAAGTAATGTTTAGAACCATCCATGAAAACAGTCATGGTACATACAACAATTCGACACCCCAATGAAAGTATGCTTTCCTTGCAGGTTATTGAGGCAGTGTTGTAATTGTATAAGCGAAAGTCAGACTACATGCAGTGATACGAATTCTTCTTTTCATAAAGTGTATATATTGCGACTTTCCGATGAGTTTGGGACATTTAGACATTATCGTTGGAAAAGTAATGAACTCATTCCTTCGACATGAACATGACCGTTGGTCTTTTAACGTCGTCATGGGAGAAGCATGCGACTCACCGCCGCCATTAGACTATCCCAACAAGTGCTGAATTGAATTCAGAAGTTTTATTAACCACTCCCCCCTTGTGCCTGGATGGCAGTTCTGTGTAAAAACACATCTCCTGTGCTACTCTGGGACCACAAGTACACTTTTTCACAAATTATGTTGTAATGAAACTACTTAAATAGCTCGTTCTATAGATTTACATAGCACCGAGGAATATATTCCTTTTTTCATTAACTAGGAAAAGGAGACATTTCTTTCATGTTATTGAAACTTGGTGTGTAATAACTAACCCAAGTTACAGTGCTCCTAACGAAATGATTTAATAGATTAATAACGTACCACTGGAAAGCATAGTTTTGTTCATCGGAATTTCCTGACATTCAGTGTTCTCGATAACTAATAGTGTAGTTGGTATGGAAGGGTGAGCTGGGTTAAACGCGGCTTTAACCATAATTTCAGTTACATTGCGGCTTGTCGGCTTAATGTTGGAGGAAAACCAGAAGTAATGCAGGTCTAGACATACATGTTTGACATTTTGGCCACCCGTGAAGATCCGGGTTGAAATAGGTCTTCAGCAACCCATGCGTGCCGTTAAAGGCGACTATGCTCGTTGTAAGAGACGACTAACTGGATCGGGTGGTCAGGCTCGCTGACTTTGTTGAAGCATGTCATCGTATCCCAATTGCGTAGATCGACGCTCATGATGTCAATCACTGGACTGTCTGGTTCAGACGCCCTTATTTACAAACCACCGTTATATATCTGGAAAATTGCTGAGTGCGGCGTTATACAACTAACAAGCACAAACAGGTTTCTGGAAACCCTAAGGGACCCACCTCTGCACAGCGAATTGCGCCTCATTAGACGAGTGGACCCTCGTGTTCCCGGAGTATATAACATAAGTTACAAGGACAGTAAATATCATCACGGGTTAGAGAATCTAGCTGTATGATTGGTCAGTGACCTACAAATCCATACAAGTCAGATGGTCGGCCATGATGATAATGACGTCATAATGTTTGATGTGACATCACATTTGGCAATGTTCGCGCTCGAGTCATTAAACTGAATGTTGGATTTTAGTCACACATATTTCACTTGTGGACTCGTAATGGTTAATTCGTTGCATATGTCACTTGCGAGCTGTGCGGGAGGCAAAAAGCAGAACGTTCGTGTACACGCCTGGACCTTTTGTCTCAATGCGTGCAATCCCTTTCAACTCCTATAATTCCGTACACCCTGGTTCTGACACAAGTAACTCATAACCTGCCTTCGTATACCTGAAAACAATTATAGCAGTTGTATGTGCAACAGTTTCATACTGCCCAGTTATAGCTAAATCATCCTACCTTGCCCCAGGCATACGTGGATTCCGACTGTTGTGAAAGCTACATTAATTACCAACACAACCCATGCATTTCTAACCGACGAATACACGGCCCAGCTGTTGTATTGGAGGGATATGTACAACTACAAAGAACAAAAACAACTGTATGTTATGAATTGTATATGTCTGGTTTCGTGAATAAAAGATGCTATAAATGTGTCATATTCACACAGTCTCTGAAATTTATTTCCATGTGATTTTGTCAGCTTTGAGCTGCTGCATGAACGTGTACCATTTTGTGCATATGTTGCATAAATGTATGTATGTTTTTGGATTGAATTATTACATGGAACGTTCGATTGTCAAGTACTTGTTTTAGATAAATTTATGTGATCAAATATTTCGATGTTTACTATGTGATATGATGAGCATTTTGTTGGAATGAAAAAAAGGTGATTATTAATTTAAGTCATATACAGTCTTCACTACGCACAGGAAGATTTTTGGCAAATTTATTGTACCTGATAATATTATTTTTTTTACCACAGATTCAAATATGAAATTTTGAGCTCGATAGTCACATGTTGGTGAACAAAGGAATTGCAAATTGTTCATTGTCGTGTCACATCAGGCCACAAGGTTGCGCTGAACTCAGTATCCCGTGTGACCACCCCGGGAAGCAATCACGGCTATGCATCTCCTCGGCACAGACTGGATAAGTGTACGAATTCTGTCCTGCGGAATTCTGCGCCATTCTGCTTGTAACGCGTTGGCCAGTTGTGGGAGTGCCTGTAGTGTGTTCTGCGTTGACGTACACGTCGATCGAGTTCATCCCAGGGGTGTACAGCTTGTCGAACATTCTATTACTCAGCTGATATTGTCTACAGCTTGTCGAACATTCTATTGCTCAGCTGATACAGTCTACAGCTTGTCGAACACTCTATTGTTCAGCTGATACAGTCTACAGTTTGTCGAACATTCTATTGCTCAGCTGATATTGTCTACAGCTTGTCGAACATTCTATTGCTCAGCTGATATTGTCTACAGCTTGTCGAACATTCTATTGCTCAGCTGATACAGTCTACAGTTTGTCGAACATACTATTGATCAGCTGATACAGTCTACAGCTTGTCGAACACTCTATTGTTCAGCTGATACAGTCTACAGTTTGTCGAACATTCAATTGCTCAGCTGATATTGTCTACAACTTGTCGAACATTCTATTGCTCAGCTGATACAGTCTACAGCTTGTCGAACACTCTATTGTTCAGCTGATACAGTCTACAGCTTGTCGAACATTCTATTGCTCAGCTGATATAGTCTACATCTTGTCGATACACCGTGAACAGGTTAGTGAATGTGTCGTCTAAATTCATTGGTAATTGTGTTTATAATATTATTGTTGAATGATAATAGTAAGACTGCAAACTGGTTTGGTTTTGGTATCTATAGTTCAACACATTTACCCATAACATAATTTCAGGTGACTATTATCATGAAAATCAGTCAGCGGCATTCAGTGCAGATACATGTATGATAAAGCATTCGATATTATGTTTGAATTAATTGACTGAAATAATTGCCGTTCCCACGTTCCTTTTGCACACAGTCGGCATTTTCATTTTTTTTGGTACTTGTGACATCATGTTTACACTGACAGTTGCATCTTGGGAACAAAATTAAGATGAACTTATGACAGTATGAGCATTTGTCCGTATGCTCACATTTCTCTAAAGTGGAATCCTTTGTAGTTTTCAATAATATTGTCATGAGTTGAGAATGTCTGTTAGGAACTAGATCAGTAAATTATGATCAGTCAGAGTTACCGTCCGTCGTAACACATTGGCTTCAATTACAGGGCGTCAAAATGGCCGACACGATGAACCCTGCCGGGGATATTTCTAAAGTTGTCAATGAATGTATGGCGATTACATGTCAGTCATCACTGCTGAATTGGCCGCTTATTCCAAGTGACGGTAAAGATATCTCGAAAAGATGCTGAAGTACATTCAGAAATTGCTTCAAACCAATGCATAAACGTACATGAAGTTCACGGTAATGATCATGAGCCGCCTCCCAGGTCTGAAGGATGGAGCATCTGCTCGGAGATAGATAGATCTCTTTGTCTCGTCACACCAAAATACGTCACAAGATGGTACTTGTTGTTACCCTGTCTGGCACACGGTATTAAGAGGATAAAACGTCTCGGAGTCAGTATACTGTGTCTACGTAGGGATATACATGTTAAACGTGCGGCATGGTATCTCAGTGGTATTTCAGTATAACACCGAACAAGGACATGTAGTCATACATGTTCATGTTCCTAGATTGACTTGATTATTTACAGGCCGACGTCAAATGGCTGGAATATCGCTGAGTTGCGTTAAACACCAAACAGACGTACACGATAGGAATGTTAATACACTACTGCCTAAAAGTTCATTCCCCTAACACGCGTTGAGAACGCGTGTAACACGCATGTGACACGGGTGCTCAACGGGTTGCACACGGGGTGAGCACCCGTTGGACACGGGTGTGCAACGGGTGTGCGTCGCGTGTGCAACCCGTTGCACACGCGTGTGCCACGCGTGTAACACGGGACCGGGTTCCAGTTGAAGTTGACAAATTTATCAAATGAATAGTGAGATAAAACAAAACAGTGAGATGTGAAATTTGAGTTAATGAGCGGCCATTGAGCTGTGCTCACCAGACCGTAAATACAAGGTCGGCCCATCTTAATTAGTGTTCGGTTGCTAGACTTTTATGGCATGAACCATTCCACTAGGGTCCAGTCTAGCCATTGTGGCTAGCCGACAGTAGAACAGTAGTGAATTTAGATGCGAGTTTATTGCTAGGGGAACCCCCGTGTTGACACGATTGTCGCGGGTTGGTAAATGTTCACCATTAATAAAATGATTGTTTGTGGATTGCGAACATATTCATTTGCCCACACGAGTCATTCCATTTGATTGCAAATATAACGTTTTTCGTTCGCCAAATTTATGCTTTAGACAGTACAATTATGATATAGCCGTCACCACTACTAATGTCTCATTATTTCACGTAGGAATATGTCCCATTTCCCCACACCCCACTTTCTGTGTTGTATTTTGAAAGAATAAATAAAAGAAGGTTTTGTGTGGGACACTTTTATACTAATCATAAGAGGATGTTGTAAATGAATATGAACAGCCATGCTGTCTAACAGTTGATAGAATTTGAGATCTTCACAATAACCGGGTGTTGACAGAATCTCGTTAGGGTTTGTGATTTTTACATTTGCCCAATGACCATGGTGAGTATTGCTGGGGATACCAAACGTAACAGTTTATTATTAGAGGTTGTGAGTACCTATACCACGTAGATAGGATATCTTTAGGATTTTAATCCTTCTTTGAGAGGCATTTAGAAGTTGGAGTACTACGTTAGGAGAAGATTTATGGGTGACTTTAATCCTTTCTTTCTCTGTGGGTAATCCTTTCATGTTGATTGGAGGAAGTCACTCAACCAGGTCATGACAGGTCGTGAGTTTACTCACTAACTACTGTGATCGTTTTTGGCATGACATCTTTTCTTGTATAAACATAGAAACGATGCTCACTCACTCACTGTTAATCTTCTGCAGTTTGCTGGCAAAGTGGGGATAAACCTCAGTGTCAAAGACGATCAAATTTAGTTCGAATCCTTGTTTATATGTGACATCTCCCAAATGGGGACATTTTCATAAACTTGGCAAGTGATGATGAATTTTAATATTAATATTATTATAGTTTATGAAATTGTTAATAAAACTTTAATAAAATTGTGCTTCACTCTCACGAAAAATATATTGTCTGTGAGTAAATTCATATGTCACGTTACATCGGCATTTTTCAGTGATATTGGGACTACATGAAACATGGCTGGTTTTACATTTCTGATACAGGTGCTTGACTGACTGAGTAGTTCATGATCAATAAGATATGTTTAAATCAGTCAAGTTTGCAACAATAGATGAATAAGTTGATACATTTGGACCGCAGTTACCGATTACCAACTTAAGACATAGAGACAGGGAGGAGATATATAACCAAACCTATGATCCTGTTGAGTCAGTTGACAGTTAGAACGTTGGATTAAATGACAGTAACTAATTTGAACATTCCCCAGTTATATCATAAAATACATCATAACTCATAACAGTCCGAGAGACAGCTTCCAGACTTATACTAGTATTGAAGGGACAATAGCTTTTGACAGTTTAAGTGTAAACTCACCTTAAGGTGCTTGGCAAGTCAAAACTTACCTCCCTGTATATGTTTTTTAGGTTTGACAGCAACTATGCTTGTAGATTTCATAGATAGACATGATTGGTTAGCTAGATGTTATTACAATAAGCGAAAATGTCTTAAAAGTCCACAGTTTGTTTAAAAGTACAAAAAGTGTGTTATAGATCTATCAACGTTTTCTTTTATTGAACATAATATGTGCACTATATTGCTGTAAGCTGTAAATAATCTAGCCTCCCCATGTACGTAACTTACATATATTTATGTATGACCAGAACAGCAAATAAAGTTCTGGTAGATAGGTACCTCGGAGATTTAACGTGCGCTTTCCGACTTTAGCCTATCTCGCACACGGGGAAGCACTTATACTATTAGGGTAAAAAAGCGTAATGATTAAATAAAGAAGTGCAAACACACACACAACCCCCCCCCCCCCCCCCCCCCAAAAAAAAAAAAATTAAAAAAATTAAGTTTAGTCCTTGTAGTAGTCTCTTGGTCAGCTTCTCATCCTGGGGGTCGGGATTCTGGTAGAGACTCTTGGCAAGGAGGGCGGCGGTATTGGCGACGAAGTGGTTTGAGGTCGGTACGCCACAACTCTGGAAGAAGTGGTACAAGTCTGTGTAGTTGGTGATGTCTTACTCGATGTCCTGTCCCCCCTTCTTGTGCACCATGACGAAAGGGACTCCTTGTTTGGCGTAGAGATATTCCTTTGGGGTGTTGATCTGGTCAAACTTGAGATCCGGCCGGGGCTTGTAGTGGTTGATCGGAATGTCTGATTTCTCCACTAGTAAATAAAGTTCTTTGGTATGACCTCTTTTATCCCTGCTGACGTTATCCTAATGTTCAATTTCAGTCTGCCTCACCAAGCGTAAGAAAGCATTGTACATGATAAACCACACTGATGCAATTTTCTATATATATATTTGTAGATATGAAGCATTCTAGTTAATTGTGGATACACTGGGCAGACAGAATTGTGTTTATTTCCAGGCCATCCTGATCGTCGTTTACTACTATAAGGTGTATGGTTGGAGGCAAGATCAAAGGCGCCGCACAGCATTTATTAGATAACAGACGGGGTCGTCCGTTTCGCTTTGAACAACCACCCCACCTGTCTGTAGGAGTTATATAATCAGTGCGCAAATAACTGTGTCAAGTCCACTGACGGGCTGATGCGGTGTCAGTGTCAGCGATGAACATGAATGCCCAAATCATAGACCTGTAGCACTCACAAGTTGCTTAGCCAAAATATTTGAAAAGTGTATATTCAATTCTCTGATAACAGCAAATATAACCTTAGAAAAAGATTCAACATACAAACAATCAAATGTAGAACACCGACCTATGCTTATTATCATTTCTTCTGGATATGATCAACCTGCGGAACCCTCTATCCGATGAAGTAACTAATGCTCGCTCATTAAAAGAAATCAAATACTTAATTAATCGTTCTGATGCAATTATTAATAATTTTGACTTCAAATATTTTCATAGATCATGCCAAATTGTCCACTGTCACCTTAGGCTCGGCTGCAGTGACTTAAACGCTGATAAGTTTAGACGACATGTATCAGACATACCAGACTGCACTTGTGGATATCACCTTGAAGATGCAATTCACTTTTTCTATAACTGTTAAAAAATACGATAATATCAGAAACACTGTGTATTTCTACACACATGGGTATGGTCTAAACATGATATTACATGGCAGTAGTTAAGCAGTTCTACAAACATGACTCTTCTTAAATCAGTTCATGGCATCATTGTCAAAAGCAAAAGGTTTGAGTAGCTTAATTTTATGCATGTAGTAAAGGAAAACTGCATTACCTTATTTCACAGACACCACTTGCTTCAGTGTACTGGCTTCGTGTATTTCATTTGTGCATTTTGTATGTTTATGTTCATCACTCTCTTATATATATATATCCAGCTGTTGTTAAGTTGTTACCTGGAGAGGTATTACATAAGCAAGTTTTGCTTGTTTACCGATCCAGATTTCTTTTGAAATAAAAATACGTTTAAGCCAACACAGCTAACCCTAAAACACATAATTGTAAACTATTCAAAAAGGAGCACTAATCTCTGGCTTCTTCTCGGGTGTCGAACTCAAACTCAAACTCATTTATTCTTAGAATAACATGACATACAATTATCTACAATTTTTACAAAAATAATAAAAATAGGATACGTGGATACTAATACAATTTACCAATTTACCAATTGTATTGTACACATTGTTAAGGAATTTAGATAGGCCTTTTAGATTTAGATTTCTTACACTGTTAGTGGTCATAATTTTCTTAAATGTTTGGAAACTTAAGATATTGCTTATTTAAGAGTTCATATCGCCGTTGGTGTAAAGCTTCACATCGGAATGAATAATGCAATTCATCTCCCACAGCGATAGAATCACAGAGTGGACACTGGCTGTCTTCCCTGGGAATGTTCAGCCATCGACCAGTTTCAACTGGTAATCCTTGGTTAGAAAGTTCTGAATTTTAGTATTGGGAGAAATATTGATTTTAAGAGCAGTAGATATTTCGCAAATGAAGGTTGATTCTTCAGGTAATACGACCTTTGGATTTCCGCTTGGGCTTACTAGCTGCCGTGAGTCAATTTGCTCGTTAACGCAACCGAGCGTGACAAGAGACTGGGCTACCAGTCTGCAAGGACAGCTAAATAAACTTACGCATTTTTGAAAACTGATTGGTTACCCGTGATCTATGAAGATTTCAACAAAGGGCGCATGGTAATTAATTTCTTCAGCCTAAACAAACAGACAAATAACGGCGAAAGCTCATCGGATGTCGTTATTTGGAAATACCCTTGATTGTTACAGTTTGATAATAAAAAAAGTATCCCTGAGTGAAAGCATTTGCGGATTTCGGATTGCGTGGATGATACAATTACTACTCCCTTGTTGTCATCCACATTTTCTGGAATAACCCTACACTTCTGTATTTGTCGTAATTCACTTGCTGCTCAGTTAATGAATTTATATTATGTATACTCAGTTGTAGCACCACTCAGATTACCGGATAAAGGTTCAAATTTGGTCTTTCTTGTACCTGGGGTAATTATTTAATCTAAATCCAGGTTTGAAGTGAGGTGGAATGTGAATTATGCACGTGGCAGCCCAGCAAGAGATGTATGATCAGTTGATTTACTTTTTTTGTAAATCAACTGATCATTCCCAGACATCAAAGGATCAACAGGAAATACTTTGATTGATTAATTACTGTTATCTTGCACAGTGGACATGTCAAAAGTAAGTGTTTACATGTGAAGGTAGGGTTACTAAACCTAGGGAATATACTCATATCATGGCGTGAAGCACAGATGTAAAAACAACATACTTTGTTCAAAGGGTAACCGATAATACACTGACTGGTTGTTCATTGTTATCTAACTCAATGTATGTTTTTAAGAACCGTGGACATTATAAAAATAGTTGTCACGTGGGCTTTCTCAGCTAACTTGGCACCTATGTGAAACAATTGAAACAAACTAAGTGATCAGTTAAGAAACAGACACGGGTTAAAATATTCGATACATTTAAATAACGTTTAAAAACGATATATTTAAATATTTTAATATATTTCATATATATTCCAAATATTGTTTCCAAATAATTATTATTAAAGTATTTGATTCTCACATAGACATTTGACATCGAATAAGTATTTTTGTACAGCTGCAGACGCAATGGATATTGTTCCTTTATGTTGATATTCCCGGATACATTATAACTTTGGTAGGTTGTAATAATGATATTTGCATTTTGTTTTCATTCATTCGCTGCAGCTTTGAACAGAATCATTCTTGTTCCTTTCCGTTTGGTTGGGAAGTTTTTCGATGCGCGATAGACGTTGTTTTCACAAGTATTTTCTTTTGTAAGCGTGTATATGTTACAGTCAATGTGTAAAATATGATTCACTCAGGCAATTTATTAAATATCTAAATATTTCAGTCATTTTACAAATTGACTGAATAATCCATTCATTTATTTAACCGACTGACTAAAAATGATAAAGACGACCAAAAGAGCTTAAACACATCACAATATATTAATTATGCTAAGAAAAGAAGCCAAACAATACAGAACTGTACTTGGTGATGATATTAAACATAAGCAAATATTTGGAATTCGTTATCATATTAATAAAGATGGACATATTTTTCAGTTAATTTGTAAAATAAACTGAATATTTAGGCGTTTAATACATTTCCTTAGTGAAATCTGTTTACATTTTGAATGTAAACATATACACACGGTAAAATAAGCAATGTGCAGATGAAATATTTACTTTGTGTTGCAAGTCAAAATAGTGTACACGAAGATCGCACAATTACCAAGCAAGTGACTTATCAAAACTGCATCACCATTACCGATGCTCCCCACAAATATACCTACATTTCAAAAACTGTATTTCATTTTTGTTGATCAGTGTGACCATATGTCCTTCTACTTTCAATAAAAATGCGCTTACGAATGGCGAGCACAGGTCGCGAACAAGTCTAGATTTCTGCTATATCATCCGGGTACTCACTGAGAAAATACAGTAATGCACAGGTAACAACTACTCCCGCGGAATTGCTTTAGATCAGTGCTCTTTTGTACGTTGAAATACTATATATTGTGAATGCCAAAATGATGTATCAAGGATCAAGTAGAAGATACATTGACCGTTGCACTGGGAGTTTATTCAACAGACCGTGAAAATAACACTGCTGTATCTTATTATTTATTTTAGATGACGCAGTAAAAGCTCACTTCTCCTGGCGGCCATTATCGAACGGCCAGCTAAAACACGACCCCGCGCTTACGTCTACAGGTCGCTTCCTGTAGTACGGTAATTAGTATTCTCTCCCTCAAGTGTATCCTCAATGATATAACCCACCCTCACTAATTACATGCTGCTCTTTTCCAGCCTCACGGCTATGGAGCTGTGATAAAGAGTCCAAGTCATCATAAAGTAATTAGGGTCAAATAAAAACAATGCGCCGCCAAACCTCATACATATTATCACTGAAAGTCGTACTACAGACGGTTAATGTCAAATCACAATAAAAGCATTTCAATTGCAATAACATGTTCCAGGACCATGTATTCTCTTAACACCATCGGATTTAGAAGCAATGGTCGTATAAAACAAAACACATCTATTTGATCACAACAGTATTCATGTTATTCCCACAAAATCAAATAAAGAAAGGAGACATTAGGAAATACATGTGCATTATCATTTTTCGTCAGGATAACAAAATTTTCTCTCCTTGTTACCACCTCCAGGTTCAGCTTAAGACGGGTCCTCCTTTGGTCAAAAGTTTGTTCCCCCTCTAATGAGTGTGTCACGCGTTGCACACGAGTGGCGGACGGGGTGCACACCCGTGTGCAACGCGTTGCACACGGGTATCACACGCGTGACCAACCCGATGCACACTGGTTGCGTAACGCGTTGCCCATGCGTGTAAGGGGAATGAACTTCTAGGCAGTAGTGTACGGTTTCACGCTCTGTGTTGCCATGTAGATTAATTCCCCGAGGGATAGGCCTACAATGAATTTATCTCACAGAAACGTTTTTTTTTACTTTACCATAATTTGAAAACAAACGGAAAAGGAGATGCGAAGCGTATGTTTGTCGCCATATTGCCAGGAAACAATTTGTTTGTGTTTAGACTCTGCGCATCAAAGTCAATGTTGATCAACATTACGCGACGCCGTTTCGCTGTAAGAAGCTTTAGTTGCAGAGGTTGGAGAGAAAGGCAACTTGTTTGTAGCCATGATGCCGAAACAGTAGCAGGGTACAGGTAAATTTATCAAAACGCATTTAACCAATAAAATTCTACTATTTTCCATACTTTCCAACTTGTCAATAATTTGACACATGTGTTAATTCTTTTACAATTTGGGAAAATGTTTTCACAAACATAGCCAAACGTATAGTTTCACTTTGATTGGGAAATATATAATTTATTCATAACCTTCTTTGATTTTATTGACCGCCTCCATGGTCTAGTGGTAAAGCGTCAACCTGGAGAGCGGAAGGTCCAAGGTTCGAGTTGAACTAAACAGTTGTCTTTCGACTATTCAAGTAATTTTGTTCCAAGCAAGAGGAATATTTATTTGTCGGTAATTTATTTAATTTAGCTTTTGCTCGTAAAATAATCTAGCGGCCTTGTAGCGGTCCAGTGACCATCTTGTGAACACCTGCACACGTCACAAGTCGGGACTCTGCGGATACGCGTCATACCAAAAGACGTTAAAAGATGGTACTTGTTGTTATCCTGACTGACGCTCGGCAATCAGGGGCTAAAACAAGGACTGGTCGGCTTGGAGTGAGTATACTGTGTCTGAGTGGAGTATTCATGATAAACTGCGTATCTCAGTGGGCTAGCACTAAAGAATCGGCATCAGTCTGGACTAGTACAAGCAGCCAGACACACACTAACACGTGAATGCACGTCGTGATATCAATGCAATAATCTTGGAAGCGACATTGAACCCCATTTCACCGCACCTTTGATTTTCGTATGGCGTGGCGCAAACTGTGTCTTCGCCACACGGCATGGTGAAGAAGTGTGCACGTGATATCACATATTTATATTACGCAATGACGTTAAAACACGCAGTGATATGATATAAATGCCAGGAGCCAGTTATATAAAAAGACAACGGCATAAATACGGATGACTGTTTTTGTATAATTCCGGTTCCCGTTGTCATGCCAACAAGCAATCCGTCTAAACAGTCACGTTTATACATAGATACACATACACACGTAGACATCAAGCAGCACAGGTATTCTGATAAATGGCAATGTTATTTAAAGGGGAACTACTAAAGAACCAACCGTGCATCAACATGCGCTCACTCTGAATATGCTTTAGAGACCGGTCACGGATGTGCCAGAGGAAACGAGGGGAGGTCCACATAAAAACCTCTAGGTGAGAGTTATAAAAAATACACATATTTTGGAACGGTCATGAAACATGGACATTTTACAATATAAAGTGCTTTTGCATTTTGTCTTTTCAGGGAAGGTCGTGAAAAACATGTACAAAGTCATGGGGAGGGTCATCCGAAAATATGACAAGCATTAGGGGAACCCATTGTTTTTAGTATGTTAGTGCATCAAATCCCTCTGACCCACCACCACCCCACTCCCGGGAATAAATGACCGGTCCCTTAGAACTGTGCAGTGTCATGGGGTATTTGCTTGTGCACAGGATGGGCAACCATAATTCACTGATGCCACTCTCGGTGTTGGAACTAATGCTATTTGGTGGGAATAGATGCAAAATATTCATTTTTTTATTTATTATGTTTATTAATATAGTTTTAAGATATTTATTTAAGATGTTTATTATTGTATTTAAAACTGTTTCTAGTAGGCTTAGGGATAGGGTGGCTCATTCGTCTGAGGCATTGCAGTTCGTTGTGTGGAGTTGAGCCGCGTAGACGTGCCAGAAACCTATGATCGTGGCCTCGAATTCCAGATTCGCCCTATTATGTTCCTACATCTGTGAAAGCACCATACCTAGTGCTGTGCTCGTAGGTTTTTACCAAAGTGGTAAACGTGTGAGACCTGTATTTCTTCGGGTTTCAATTACATCAATTGACACGCCGTGATGTAACTGAAATACTATTTATAGCGGCATTAAACTCGGTTACCGTTATATCGTTGTTAGTTTTGTGATGATACACAAATGTCGCCTTGTTGGACAACATATTGCAAGGAAACAACGCAACAATGAACCTAATAGTTTCAAAACCTTGGCTTTCAGCGTGACAGTCAACTCTATTCATTTTATCCACCCCTCCGTATCTACCCGCTAATGATGGAGTGAGAAAGGTTTTACACTGATCTAGCAATATCCCAGCAACATTACGACGGGGGGAAACAGTAATGGACAACCTACATCATAGTCATGTGGGAAATCGGACGGGTGCTCAATATTAAAAGCGAAAGGTTTAACCACAAGCATCTCCCCCATCCCTTTTCATGTATGCATGTACATGACGGATGATGAACTTAAGGAGCTACAAAGAATAATAGAACGTATATCTCGTAGGGAACCCATATGGAGCAGCCTCGGTCTTAAGGCGTAAGCTTTCACGAGATTTAAAAACAGTACACTGATTTATTTGAATCCGTACATGTGTCGCTGAATGTTCAAACGTCCAAATGTCCACATAATGAGCTAGCATCGTTCACACATAACGTGTTTTTCAATGCCTGTAATTTGTACATCAAACATACAATAGCCACCGTCATCATCATTTCAAATCTAAAAGTAATGCGCAGGACAAATCGTTTCTGCATCAAACGAAACTGACCAAATATTGAGTATTGCTGACGAACTACCTTGAACTTCAAGTTGCAAATTAGAGTGTCTCCAACAAGTCAACCACTACGCTGCCTAAACTAATCTCCTTCACTTAAATGTCAATCGACGCCTCTTCGCGTCAATGCTGCTCGAATATATATATATGGCCATACATTTTCGCACTGATGTCAACAAAGAAGAAAACCCTAGTTTCTATTGCTTTTAACATATAATTCAGCCGATTGTAGTTATTCACTTTGATAGTAATGGTACTTCATGTAACGTTTTGTCTGACTCTTTACTTGTGTGTCCTTTATACTGTATACATTATATCTTCTTGGCCGATAGTTGACAGAATACTCGACCAGATTCACCAGCTACTTGTTTCCACGTTAATGACTACACTGTTTCTTTTTACAACTCCGTCTCTACCCCCGCTTCATAATTATGTTGATGATTGCGTTTTAACTTAACATATACCGGTTGTGATAAAGATAACTTTCACTTAAAAATGTCAAACATACCTGTCTCAATCTTGAATTTGATTTTAGTTTCATCATGGCACATACCAAACCTAGGGAGAGAGGTTATTCGGTTAGTCCTGATTGACAATGACTAACGTGATTATCATCCATTGTATAAGTTCACGGTATATGTCAGTTCTGCTGGCACTGACATTCCACTCACCTGGGAATGGGAGTACGACCAGAACGGTCTCTGATATATCCAAGCCAGACATTGGCAAAACACTTACAGGCGTTCGAGGTATTCTTTTGAGGATACTTCCAGTGTGGACAAAAGCGTTTATTTGTTTGACGTCTATATGATGGCAGAGTGCACTATACACATACATCTGTTGGTGATAATCACTCCTTGTAGTCATGATTTTGATAACTAAAGCTTTCAAAAGGTTTTATGGTCTTCATGTGGAGGACATTTCCAAATTTGACGCATAAGTGACAAAAATGTCCACTGCAAGCCTTTACTTTGACTTGTACCATATATTCCCGTGTTTTTACAGGTGAAGTGTTGAGCCAGCATACTCTCATCACTATTTGACCGCGATTCATAAACATGATAAACATACATCCGGAATTGTACCATGGACTCTGCTTTCAAACTGTTGTATATTAAAAACATGGCGGTAAGATAACTTCGTTATAAGCTTATATTGTCATGTCATGTCATGTCATGTCATGTGGAATTCATGTCTTTGCTATCGACAAACCATGGATCACAATCAGACCCGAACCCACAATCAGCGGATCCTAGCACGAATAAGGGACTCAACTGTCCCTCATTATCATTATCTTCCTCACTGTCGTCCTTATCTTCACTGTCGTCCTCATCCTCATTCTCCTCCACATTTTCACCATAAATTTTCCTTATTCTCATCCTCATCCTCAGCTTCATCCTCATTCTCTTCCGAATTCAATTCATTATCGTCATCGTCATTCGCCCCCTCATCCTCATCATCTTCCTCATCTTCAGCCCCATTCCCTTCTTTAACCTCATCCTCTTCCTCATTTTCATCCTCGTTCTCTTCCTTATCCCTATTCTCATTCCAATTCTCTTCCTCGTCCTCTTTCTGTTTTTCTTCCTCATACTCATAGTTATTCTCATTCTCTTCCTCATCCTCATTTTCTTCTGCATCCTCATTCTCATACTCATTCTCTTCGTTATGTTTTTCATCATCGTCATCCTCATTCTCATCTTCATCCTTATTATCTTCTTCATACTCATTTTCTTTGTCATTCTCATTCTCATCGTCATCCTCAACCTCATTCTCATTTCTTCCGAGTTCTCACTACCATCCTTATCCTCATCTTCATCATCATCATCCCCTTTCTCTTCCTCATCCTCATCATCATCATTCTCTTCATCATCCTCATTATCCTCATCCTCTTCCTCATTCTCATCCTAATTCTCTTCCGCATTTTTATCCTCGGTCTTACATCGAAGCCTGTTTCGCAAAATTGTTGGCAATAAAATTTCTCATTTGTTTAGAAATTGAAATACTATTGCTAGCAACACATTTCACTATAAATAATCTGCACTATTAATGTAAGTAATGTGAAATATGATACTTGTCGTGTCACCAGTTGGTACAAAGAAATACAAAAGTGGCCAAGTTTATATCAGCTGTTCGCCTAATCAGGAACATTATAAACATCATCAGAATCACATGTCTTATAGTGTTGATACAAGAGAAACATACGTGTCAATCACACGTGTATGGTTTCTTCTTTGTTTTATAGATTGCTGTTATCTTTGTAGATCCAGTTCCTTTTCAGATCCATCCTGTTATAATGAAGCTCGTGTTCCAACAGTCACACTTTAATCACACTCAAAGAGACAGTGTCTATTACAAATGTTCTGTCACTGGCTTGTGTGTTGCGCCAAGCGTTTATCAACCGCTAGAAATGCTCGCTCAATTCAGTGGCTACATGTCAGAGAGAGTTACTAGCATACATGCACCGCGATCTACGCTGTCTACGTTGACCACACGAAGTGCATGTAGGGAGACATCACGTGTACGTAATGAAGCTGTGGAGTGTGTGATGAGTCATAAATGACATTTATGTATTCATATTATTAAAGATGAATTGAATGTTTGGTCACGTAATCGAGGGAACATCTTACCACAAATCATGGTGACTGTTTGCTCGATCCAATATCAACTTATCAACTGAATTTATGCAACTATTCATAGTGAAGTGCATCTGAAGTGTAACTTATGCGGCTGTAGAACGCTGAATATGTCAATCTGGGGATAGAATGCTGAATATATCTATCTGGGGATAGTATGGCTAGTAACTATGATGAGGTGTGTGCTTGATCAGGTTATTGGTTCATTCAAAGAAAATATGAAAAAAATATTTATCGTGAGATGCATGCGTGATCAATTAATCTGTATAATTGGGAATATATTACTACTATTTATGGTGAGTTGTCTTCTCAACCAAGTCACCTGTACTTTGGGAATACGACTATTAATAATTATACACATGCTTGATCAGATCGTCTGTGTCTGCCAAAGTATCTGAGGAGACACAAACTGGTTGGTGAACCAATGTAACCGGACGAAAAATGCTTAGTCAGCTAACCAACGCGTCTGGATATATAAACCATGATTACAACAGTTCGTGTGGAGAAATACCGTCGATCAGTTACCAACTGTATCTGAGAAGATGGGAGCTTGCCCAAGCCACTATGTTACTACGGAATATGGCCTGGGTGATCTACACCAAGTATCTTTGACCAGATAAATGTTCGCATTGATCTGTAGTATGCACCTGAGGCTGTAAACTGTATACACCCAAGTTTAATCGTGGCTAAAATTTAAACAAGCAAGAAATGGTTATTCGACGGTGATGTATTTGATACAGGTATCAGAGGCGATATTACATGCATCATATCAATGAACATACCACAGCAGGTGGTGTGGGCATGACGTCTCGAAGAACAAGGGGTCGCAATTGCACAATACAGAGTAATAAGAGTGTAGTGTAGTGAGTGAAGTGTGAACTTCTGTCTATACGTTTTATTGTTGGACAAGACACGAGTGCAAATAGATATTCTTATTCCAATAAACCATGCACGTAATTTATCTTATCCACCTGGGAAAAGGTAAATCACGTTTTACTATATATTTCCATAACATGTATCTTGTAAAACGTATGCTGTTTTAATTGACTGATGAAACACATTTGTTGATTATCTCTATCGTTACTTGACTGCCGTTTGAATGGTCTTCTCTGCCTCTTTGCATCATATAATACTTTCAACTATCTGAAGAAATATATGGTGTTCTTCTACCAACGTATCACCAGGTAACAATAATATCTATGGCGTTTATCAAATATGAATGAAAACAATGTCATACATCGAAATTTGCAATATATGAAATAAATACGATACAATCCTGTTCATATCCACAAGAGTTCTCCAATAAAAGCAAATTACGATTCCGACTATTTCATGAGCATGTGTTTATGAATCACTATCTAAATAGTGATGATACCAGGTGTTCGCGATAAGGTGAGCGTATCCTGCCCCACAGGTGGCGTTCAATGTGAACATTATTATACTGAAGCCGTGCTGCTTAACATTTTCCAGGCTTACACTTGTCACCAGATCAATATAGCTGTGGCCGTGTGTATTTGTTTCAGCAGACGTTGAGTCATTACCTACGTATTTATGTTCACTTTCCGTACCTAGAAGGCATTGGCTGACAGGACCAGGACCAGGGTTCATGTTGGTGACTGCAATATAACACTGGAAGACGTACTGCCCTTGTACCAGGATATCTAATTGAGAGAGGCTAAATTCAATTGTCTGGACTGAAGCTCAGTGTAAGTGTCTATGTGATCAGATAAATCGGGGCACTTTAGAACATTTAGCCAGCCACGTTGCTACCACGTTATGTTTGGTTTATATCCACAAATGGATGATTGCTGCTTTTGGTAGAACATTAGGTCCTTCAACAAATGCGAGAGGATGTTTTCCATCATTATAAGAAGTCCATTGTACGATTCCGCCTGGATAAAGAACACGTGTTTATGAATCACTATCAAATAGTCAAATTTGAACTCTTCGTAGAAAGAGCATGCTCTTTCAGATTATTTTAGCTAACAAGTTGTGTAATATAGTTGACATGTAAAAATGTGTTTAAGTAATTATAGTATCGGCTTTAGAAAGTGATATGTGTTCCAGGTTTCAATGTTCGGTGTAGAATGAAAGGTCATCTGTTCAGACTCGATAACACTTTCAGCTTAGATTTCTCGATCCAACTTTTGACGGTTATACGGCAATATTTTACCTAAGCAATATATATTCAAAGGAGCATATCTCCGAACCTGGCATTCTTTAATCCGGATAGGAAAAGGTGTAATAAGGGAAAACTGGGAATGTAAAAGCTGTTTTTTATATGAGTGAAATAAGGTCACTGCCTACGTGTCGGCACTCTCGAAGTTTCCAACGTGTTGTTCATCTTCCACATAAATCCAACTCTGGTTGTAACGAAGTCGTACGATGTATAAAGTAAAATATCAATACGAAACCCAAATATTTGAGCTATTTACACCCAGAGCATTGACCTGATGTGTCAGCTGTTCTCGCTTCTGCTCGACGAGTTTGTGTATTTATCATATTCTTTGTCATTAACATAAAAATAAAAAAATGATTAACGCTTTGTTGTTTCTCCGTGGAGCCTAATTGTGTGTTACATTTAGTGCAATCATGTACATCTGTCGACGTCATGTTTTATTTTTTATTATCATTTTCGATATGAATAATACATGACGCATTCTTATGTTTTTATATTGTATTGTTTCATACCAAATGTCTTACATATGTTATGAGGCAAAACCTGTGGCATCATCTCGAGTGATTGAGAAATCATGAACTCTACCTGTGTACTAACATCACCAAAAAAAATGTTCAGCAATGTTTGAGGACATTGATCTTTCGAAACCCATCGCCATTCAGTGTTTCTCCAAATGGCAAATATTGCAAAACTTTTCCTATCCTCAATTCAAACATAACTTTACAGCTAAAACGAAATGCACAAAACCTTTTGAAGAACTGTTATGTCAAACTTAAAACAAGCTCTATGGTATTGAATGTACCATTTGTGCATTGAGTTATGTTGGGGAGGAACAACAGACATGATCGATTCGAGTCAACAACCATGTACATTATAGACATTAACATAAATGTTTCCAACTGTCAAAAGTTCAAACGTCAACTGCCAACATCATGGTCACAGGAAAGGACGAAGGCCAAATGAAACCATAGAGTTGGAAGTTGCCCCTCCTCCAGGTACATGTACCATTGGGGCTGCAGAAAGTGAAAACAAGACCATATGTTGTGCCAGTTAAAGAATCAAGCGACATCAGCAACATTTGCTAATGTGGTTAGGTGAAATGGGGTTAAGCGTCGTGATCAGGATTATTGCTGCTTGCAATTGCTCGTCTTGAGTAATGCCGGTTTTATAGTGCTACTCCATCATACTGACTCATAGCCTACCAGTCCTTGTTTCATTCCGTCGATACCGAGCACTAGGCAAGGTAACAACGAGTACCATGTTTTGTTATGGATCATTCAAATATGGACCAAATATCGAGAACAGCTTGCTATCAATTTGAATCACAACTTTAAAATCATTACAGATGGCGTCGAAGCGTATGCCAAAAGATATACCAAAAGAGAAGATGCAGTTGTTGAACGATTTTTAGAGTGAATCAAATCAGTGCATGGTGTTGTAATTGGTAGAAACACAAAATGGAAAAGAGGAAACAGAAGTTTAATAAACTCATTCTGTCCCAGCATGAAACGTTTGTAGTTGTTACCAATAACAGGACATAATCATGACAAACCGGGATACGAACCAACGTTGATAGGTGTCTGGCACAACTGTACACAGCGAAATGCGGCGCCCGATACGGCGGTTTCTACATATGTTTTTGGCTGTTATTTCAACCTTCATCGTTAAAATGTTGCCTAATATCTCTCATTATACGGATAAAGCAACTAAATATCCTTGTAATGGCACTGCCAAGCCAACCGTGGGCTATTTAAGAAATATTGCCACATCAGATGGAAAGTGTCGTAATCTATTATCCCTGTGAAACAACGGCGTGATGCTGGGATTCAATGATTATCGCTTTACATCTTCGTGCCATGGGAAATTGGAAACAAAATTGGAAAAGCAAGGAGAATGGCTTGCTATGAAAAAAAGAATTCTGTGTGTCCCCATCCACGAACGTCCTCGATAAACACGGCATGTAACTAAATAAACGTCACAACCCCTCCCGACGCCTCCCTCCCCTTTCAAGCCCTTCAAGGACGCGAAGACGAAAACACGAGGACCTGTTGTGTGGATGAGAAAGGGATTATTTGATATGTCGCGTTCTGTAAAGGATGTGCATGGACTGCTGCATGGCCCCTGAGGTGGCATAGAGGTGGAGAAAGTGAGGGAGCATTGAGATGGAGATATGGAGGGGTCATAGAGATGAAGATAGGAGAGCATAGATATAAAGGTAGGGGCATAGATATGATGATAAGGAGGCGACAGGGTGATAAAGATAAGGGGGTATAGATATGAAGATAGGGAGGTGGCATAGAGATGACGATAAGGAGGGACATAGAGATGAAGAGAGGCAGGGGCCAAAGAGATAAAAATAGTGAGGGTCACAGAGATAGAGATAAGGAGGCGGCATATAGATGAAGATAAGGAGGTGACATAGAGATACAGAGAGGACAAAGAGATGAAGATAGGGAGGCAGCAGAGAGATGAAGATAAGGAGGGGTCATAGATATGAAGATAGGAGAGCATAGATATGAAGGTAGGGGCATAGATATGGAGATAAGGAGGTGACAGGGAGATGAAGATAAGGGGGCTATAGATATGAAGATAGGGAGGTGGCATAGAGATGAAGATAAGGAGCTGGCATAAAGATGAAGATAAGGAGCTGGCATAGAGATGAAGATAGGGAGGGGGCGTTGAGATGAAGAGAGGGAGAGCATAGATATGAAGATGAGGAGGTGGCATCGATATGAAGATAAGGAGGTGGCATAGAGTTGAAGAGAGGGGCATAGTTATGAAGATAAGGAGGTGGCATTGAGATGAAGAGATTGGCATCGATATGAAGATAAGGAGGTGGCATACAGTTGAAGTGAGGGTCATAGAGATAAAAGTGGCACGTAGATGAAGATAAGGAGGACGCATAGAGACGAAGAGAGGTGCATAGATATTCAGATTAAGAGAGGGGCATAGATATGAAGATAGTGAGAGGCATAGGTATGAAGATAGGGAGGGGCATAGAGATGACTGAGTGAGTGAGTATGGTTTTACGCCGCTTTTAGCAATATTCCAGCAATATCACGGCGGGGGACACCACAAATGGGCTTCACACATTGTACCCATGTCGGGCATCGAACCCGGGTCTTCGGCGTGACGAGCGAACGTTTTAACCACTAGGCTACCCGACCGCCCGACATAGAGATGAAGATAAGGAGGTCGCATAGAGATGAAGACAGAGCCTTAGCGATGAAGATAGGGAGGGGGCATAGAGAAGAAGATAGGGATGGGTCACAGAGATTAACATACAGAGGGGTCATAGCGATGTTGATATGGAGGGGTTTTTTTCTGGAGATGATATTGTGGCGGTGATATGGATTAGTAAGTAGGTGAGTTTTTAAACGTCGCTGTTATCAATGTTCAAGCTATATCCCGGCGGCCTGTAACGCTTATGTTTGAATTAGGCGCACCAGTGACTTAAAACATGAACAACGATACATGCATCGAAGCACGATAAAACGCAATCAGCCAAGTCGTTAAGTCTCATCTGATTAAGTTGCCAGAATGTTGGGGACGTATTTTAACCTGAGGCCCAATGTGTGTAGTAAGAATGGAGATTAGGAGGTTAGCAATGTTAATCACACCGAGGCAGTTGGAAGGCCTTGTAGACTTTCACTACCCTGTTAAATGCGCAGAAGCGACATGAAGTGGAGTTTGCAATGGAGTCACGGCGCATATCAAGTCGACTCAGTACTGCCCCGCATCTGTTTCCTTCACCATCTTCTATTCTTCAATCTAAACGGATAGTATAGACGTCTGGGCAATCTTCTACGCTTATACGTCCTTTAACATAACAGCCTTGGAGTATCAATTACATAGCACACATCCACAAAGCAATGATTCATAAATCACGCAAAAAGATAATCCGTAATTATATTAGTGTGTAAAGGTTCTGTTCTGGTCTCGTGGCTTGCTAAGAAATGAGCCCCAATGGGACAATGTAATGCCTGGGCATCGGAGTGGCTTGAAAAGACAAGAACTGATGCACGTCAACTGAGTAAGTGAAAAATATTACATCAACCAAGTGTATGAATCCTCATCCAATTTCAAGTCGGAGGGACACTTTGCTCTGAACAGTAGTGTAACTTTGCTTGGAACAGTAAGTACAACAACAGCAACCATAACGATAATAATAATCAATAAAAAAGGCTCCGTTCCATTCGACAATTGAATTAAAGGAATAGTTATCGATACATTTAATTGATACAAAAGTAAATCTTTCTCGGCCATAAGAGTCTCTCAAAAATAGTCAAACTATAGAATTCAAATTCTTTCTGTATTATTTTGACTGGGCAACTGTCGCTTTAATTATCTAAAAACACGACCCAAACTGCTGACTGCAAGACAATATATTTCTCTATATCATGCTGTGGTTACACCATTTGAAAATAGATTTTATTTAATTATGGCCCCAAACACAACTATGATACAGGTATCAAAAAAATTATCATCGATTAACCATTTCTTGTTTGTTTATTATTGGCCCACACCAATCATGGGTGTATACTTTCCTTTGCCAGGCAGTCAATGCACATCGTTGTGCACATCGAAGAGTCCAGCAAATATCTTGGAATATATGAAAGGTGAAACGATTGGTGTCAAATAATAATGAGAGTTTATGTGAGAACATTTTGCTTGTTATGTCGTAATTTTAGCGATGTTGGACATTCGTGAACATTTAATGCTGCTGTTTCCTCTGTGAGTGCAAAATGACGCCTACATCCACACCAGTGACCGGCGAGTAAATGAGAATAAATAATTGATATTGAGACGAAAGTGGGTGAGTGAGTGAGTGAGTTTGGTTTTACGCTGCTTTTAGCAGTATTCCAACAATATCACGTCGGGGGACACCAGAAATTGGCTTCACATATTGTACCCATGTCGGGAATCGAACCAGGGTCTTCTGGGTGACGAGCTAGCGCTTTAACCACAAGGCTACCCGACCGTCCCTTGAGACCAAGTGAAGTTAAAGACAATTACATCGATAGGGTATTGAGCCAAAGTTGGGAATCGAACCTGGATGAATGACTGAGTAAGGTTCCATCCTGCTTGAGGGACCTCTCACCACGGTAGAAACCAAGAACTGACTTCACACATTGTACCTTAGTGGAGCCGAACCCGAGCCTGATGATAATAACGAGCGAACAACAAGCTATCCAACCAAAAGGAGGAGACAGAATCATAGGAGGAGACAGAATGCAATATTAAATAAACTACGAAACACTGGCTACTCTCATTGATGTTTTGTTGTGCTTAATGCGTTCTGGAACTTGATCTCAAACAGATTTTTTAAGATTCATAAGGAAGATGTATTTAGAGATGGTGGTTAAAGCGTTCGCTCGTAACGCCAAAGGCTCGTGTTAAATTGTGTTTAAATGTTTAAGTCGAAGTCGTCTGAATAATATTTGTTTGACTACGTTTATCCTTCACTTGAATGCTTCTTTTCCAAGTCACTGGCGTATTAAATCACATGCATGATGATATTCAAATGATATGGCAATCACATAAGACGGTTTCAAACGGATCAGAAACGCTACCCGAAATATATTGTGACAGATTTAAAATCGAGGATACTCTAAACAGGCATTGAATTCACTCCCAATGACACCAATCATTGAATAAGCCTGGCTTGTGTCTGGAGAGGAACATGAGGTAATTCACAGTCATGTTAGCATCTAAGCATCCAAGTTTCCGTACCAGTGGTTCAAGACAAAGTTAACGTTGTTTGTCGAGAAAGGTCTGCACACCCGAGAGGAAGCAATGTAGACTCTTAGAACCCCTGCTACCAAACAACACGCGTACGTATCTAAGCACTAAACAAATAACTGCAAATGGGCGCAAGCCGAGAATTGAAGCTGTACACGCGATTGTTTGATTTGCTCCAAACCTTATGCTGCCCCTTGAGTCTTCACGGCGAATGATGAACTACAAAGCTGGGGGATTAATCTGAAATAGGAGTAACGTTCCCAAGACCATCCTCGTGGGACAGGGTGGGGGAGACATCGCTCTCAGAGTGTTTTGGAATAACGATGGTGAATGAGACAATCGTGCAGTGGCCGCTATTATGAAAGGCTATTAAATGATAGTTTAAACCCTCCCGACGCCTTCTTAAAACATCACCAAGGACTTTCTAGATGGGTAATAATTCCACGAAAGATGTAATTGGGTATGTTCAGGGGCACATGAGGATCCACGAGATGTCCGTAGCTATGTGGGACCAATATTCTTTAAATTAAGGCTTAGTAGCTTAATCCCGAACAAACATGCCTGTGTTCTGAAATATCCGAATGTGTTTGAAACATTGATAAGACATCATTTGAGTTAACAACGGAATGGCTTTAATTGGGCTTGAGACTATCACTAACGTATAACTGTAAATAATAGTGGATAATGTTTCTGTTTTACAGCTTCCATTATTGACATATCACAAGGGAGGATTTGGTCATGAATACGAATATCAAGATATAGCGGAATAAACACAGTGATTGATCATTGCTCTATACATACAGACGATTCAGCATCAACACACAGTGATAGCCAATCTTACGTAGACATCTAGGTCATGCGTTTCCTTTTCTGGTTATCATCGTACTGAATTCATAGATATATGTTCCCATTTCTTGACGTTGATAGATACGCAACAACGCCACTACTGTTTAAAACAAACGCTCCATCGATCGCGACCTGCACGCGACAACTTCGCGTCACGGTCGCGATGATCGAAGGGGGAGTTATTTTACTTAACAGGTCATAACACTCAACGCGACAAAATATTTTTCATCTTCACATGAAATCTCTGCCCAATCTCTGAGTCAGTCGTACGATTCTGACCTTATCATGAGCACGCGTCCATGAATCACCATGAAATAGTGATGACACCAGGCTTACGCGAAAATGTAAGCGTATCATGCGGCACCAGCAAAAGCAAGTCAATTGGTCACCCGAAAAAAACACGGAAACATGTTTTACCTATTCAAAATAAGGAATGGCATCGGATACCATTTTTGGTAATGATGGGTCAAATTTGGAAATGTCTTTCTAAAAGCTTAACTGAGGCCTTGAATGTTGTAACCTTGATTAAACAATATTTGAGTAAGAGTCATATGACGCTCTTTAAAATATTCGTATAGAGAGCATGTTCGATTGTACCGCAAAAGTTGTGAAATGTGCACACCAAAGGCTGGAGCTGCTGGATTCTTGCTTGACATGAAGGGAAACTTGACTATTGGTAAGTATCCCTCTTGTCATACAGTATTGTGGAACTTGTTTTGTCATTCTGCATATTTTTGCATGGATCTAACTACGAAACAGACGAGACGTTCTTACTGGTCTCCTGTATTTCTAGTTAAGGTGGGGGGCACGGGTGGCCCAGTCGTCTAAGGCGCCGCGATTCGCTGTGCAGAGTTGCGTCCCTTGGGCACGCCAGAATGTGGGTTCGAATCCCGGTTCGCCCCGATCATGTTTCAAGGTTTGTCAGCACCATACCCGTGTTCGTGGGTTTCACCGAAGTAGTAAACGTCTGAGACCTGCATCACTTCGGGCTTTCCTCCCACATTAAGCTGACACGCCGCGATATAACTGTAATACTGTTAAAAGCGGCGTTAAACCCAACTCACTCACTCACTCTAGTTAAGGTGGGTAAATCAGTGAAAGTGTATCTAATCAATCAATAATTTGATTCCGCTGAGAATCTCTCGCACTCTGATATCTAACTAGCTATTTTTTATGGTTATGTATATTATTATGATACAATGTTATTTTTAAGCAGACATTAATAATTTCACCATGTTTGGCTTAACCATGACTCATAATACCTAAAAGTAACTAATATTGCTTTGCATGAGTAACTACATTACAGAAATACTTTAAAATACGAAATTCATGTTACCGAATTATATGGTTCATAACGTGCCATTTACAGGTGCGCGAATCGCTGTAGGCATATGAATTATATAAATAATGTTCACACCTAAACGCTGAGTTTTAAATATTTTCTATTTGTAAAATCTACCTTCACTGTCAAAATACGTAACTAATTTGTCTTAAGTATTTGTCAATAGTGAAATGATACTCGCCACTGCGTAATCAGTGGACAACATCGATATGCTGTCGTGTCTGAAACAATGGAATGAGGTAAGAAATTGCAGTGAACTGCTATTTTCATTGACGGTTATAAAACAGTATCTCCTGCCGTTTAATTATTCATGTCATAACCTTGCTGTGATAACTAAGCACAGTATATCGGCAGACGAGCTGTCACTGCATACACCACGCATGCGCACTTAAATCTCTTGTGCTGGCACTACCGAAAAACCTGTTGGTGATTCAGTGCACATTGGCAGCAATGTAAGGGAGGTAATTCGCACCACCCCATCCTCGTGGCAGCATATTGCCCAAGCTCACTTTTAATCCATAACATACAACTATATGTGCGAATGTCGCATGTGGGTACACAGTTTCAATTGTCATACTCTGACTGCACAAAACGAAATTATTAAGAATACGTTATCGGAGTGGCCGATTCAGGGTAACCATTTTCTGAATTTACTATAATTCCAAAAGCTATTAACCATGTATGTAGCCATGACATGTGCAGACAGGCATACATATATTTTATTACAATCTCACCCCGGAACATATCATATAGAAACAATCCGACATACATACATTCATTTCTTTGTACTAAGCCACTCTATACATAGTTATGAGGGACTGGAATGTTTTTGTATTTACATGATAAAAAATATACTACGTTAAAATAACAATTAACATGGTAATTGTAGGCATTGTGTATTTACATTAGCTTGCGCAATTTGTTAATTTTGTAACAGGTTCTGGCAGTATCAATCTACATGTATATATTTTGGCGGGACATTATAAAACTTTTTCTACTATTCTTATGAAATTGAAATCTGTGCACATCTGGTTACATTGCATGAAAGATTATCTCTGATATTATTATACAAGGGACAGTTAAGTAAAACATGACCTTCAACTTCCATCAAATTCGTACTTTTAAAACAACGTCTTTCATCTAAACGGACAGAAGTGTACCGCCCTGTTTCAAACTGAATTGTACATGTATATATCTAGAATCACTAAATTGCAAGAGGCTAATCCCCATGGTTAATCCTCATCGCATTGTACATTTACTGTCAGCCGATGTGTAGCGATGTCACTTCTTATTACTTACTGTTGCTTATATTCATGACTTCACCCTGTTTCAAGAGCCGAAGAGTTCAGCTGGAGTTAGGCTAGGTGCTTCAGGGCACCAACATCACCAGGAATATCATCATGTGTTGAGGGGGCACGGGTGGCCCAGTCGTCTAAGGCGCCGCGATTCGCTGTGCAGAGTTGCGTCCCTTGGACACGCCTGAAACCTATGATTGTGGGTTCAAATCCCGGTTCTCCCTGATTATGTTTCTAGGTTTGTCAGCACCATACCTGTGCTCTTGGGTTTCACCGAAGTGGTAAACGTCTGAGACCTGCATCACTTCGGGCTTTCCTCCCACATTAAGCTGACACGCCGCGATATAACTGCAATACTGTTAAAAGCGGCGTTAAAACCAACTCACTCACTTACTCACTCACTCATGTGCTTCCCTGACACATAGTCTTCTTGTATGTATCTACAAATGTGTATGAAAACCAAGCTACCGACTCTATATTGTCTCTTCCGACTAAGAACCGTATAACGATAACATTACGTGATTTATGATACGCAGACATTACATTGCTGTCTACAGTCTTATTAATGTCTGTGCATAAACACATAAAGACAGACCACTAGCAACCTATTGTTTGTGATTTCGGATAAAAAGGAAGTAACGTTAACAGACAATACAAAGTCCTATTTGACCGAGAGGCAATCCATGTTGGCAAAAGAGTTTGAAAAAGACCTTACGCGTCACAAATACATCCGAAGGCGTCTATTCATGGGAACCTTGACGGGAAAATGTCAAAAGAGGGTATCGCATCAGACTTCGCTTTAGTCACTGAAGCGTCACATTTGGCTATGCCAAGTTCAGCTCATCGTGGGTTTAACCATTTGGAAATGTCTTTGGAGCAAAAATCTTGCAGAAATAGCATTTTCGATTGTACTTCAGAAGTTTCGAAATGAAGACACCAGAGGCTGAAGTTGTTGGAATATTTTTTTGACATGAAGGGAAATTTGACAATTTGAAAGTTGAAGTCATCGCTCCTAGCATACAGTCTTGTGGATGCGTTATTGTCACTCAGAATTTGTATGAATAGACACGAGGGTGTCCTAATGCTTCCTGTCATCGAGAATAGTTTACGATAAGTTCAATTAAAAAAAAGGTATAGGACGCCTCCACGACGAAGATATTAGTCTGCATTCTGATGCTGACCTTCATCAGTATTGTAAGCTTATTGTTAACCGTGTTCATGGCAATTCTAAATTCCCTTATATCTTACCCTCAACTCTTTTGTCAACTTAATGTTTACCATTTCAAAGTCCGTACTGGATTTATTTAAAAGGACATTTGATATTATGTCTGAAATACAGCAGTCGATGTTTTATGTACATAACCATATAATAAGTTGTCTGAGGAAGGGATTTGTAAAAGACAAAGGTGCGGTGTGTGTAGGGATTCGAAACCAAGATCAACTTTTGTTCATGGCCATGGATGTTAAGAACGAAACATGTGTCACAACACGCAGACGCAACATGTTGTACGGTTTATGTTGTTCACATACATTACCAGGTCCTTTAAATGCACATCCACTCTTCCACCGTGTTTAGAGCAGAGAAATACCACGACTGACGAACGCCGACACGTACCATGCTATGGGAATGCTTCACCGGAAGTGCACAGCTGGATGTTGCACGATATTTCAACGTACATCCAGCCACTATCAGTCAACTAAAACTTCGTCACACGTCTCTGGTACGGTTGTCCTCAACCCGGTGCGCAACCTGTAACAACAGCTGTGCAACGCCACTGCATCCGTGTCCTGCTTTTTCGTGTCAGATATCAGACGGCCAGAAACACTGCACAACAGATCACGGGACCAAGACGACGCAACGTCAGTTCACAAACTATCAGAAGACGTTTCACCACCCATGGGATACGATGCTGTCGACCTCACCGCGGTCAGATACTGTTGCCGCGTCACCGACTTGCCAGACAACAATGGGTTGACAATGATGGCAAAATCCGGAACCTTATAATGGAGTGACGTAATTGTATTAGATGAATCCCGTTTCAACCTGACCTTAAGGGATGATCGTCCAGGATGGACGTTGTTGAACTAACTGTATCCTCGCTAGAGATCGTTTTGGAGGAGGTGGAATCATGTTTTAGGGTGAAATAAGTACGAACGTCCGGTTTCAGTTAGTGGTCATCCAGGGAGACCTCAACGCTCAAGGCGATACGCCGAAAATGCATAACGACCAGTTCTCTTGCCGTTACATGCCAGACGTCCAAAGACAATTGTTTTTCAACAGGACAATGCAAAGCCCCACGCAGCAAGGTTGACACAGGACTTCCTGCGTCGCAACAACACCCGTGTCATGGATTGGCTATTCGTAGTGCAGAATGACCTGTCAGGTTAATGGTAGTCCAGCACACGTTCTCACAAAGAAATCTATCATCAGGTTTATCAACGAGATTCTTGTTTGTCAAGCAAATATTCTGATACTTTACTTATCATTTAGTTTGTAAAGCAGAAACACCAACGCTGAGGTTTGTTATAACAAAATTAAAGCGACAAAATCATTTCTACGATCATGAGAAATATCTGCTGAAAGCAGAGTCGATTGTACGATTCCGACGACATCATGTGTTTACGAATCACAAGGCCTAGGACCAGGACTTAACGAAAACGTGCGATTATATAACATTGGGACATTGCTCCTATGAACTGCCTTACATCAGCTTTGGCAAAAATAAGTCATGTAAAGGTCAACGAAATGGCCTTTATCCACAAGACTCCTTCCCACACGTTTTAAATCATACAATGGCTATTCAATGTTACCATAAAGATACATGCGCCATTGATGAAGCTGAAACTTCGAAGGTAATTTTCGACAACACGAAATGTTTAACAGACGTACTGAGAACAATATGAGATAAGTTGTTCTCGAGTTGATACTCGATTAAAGACTTGCAGGTTTCAGCGAGCATCTATCAAATCGATTCGTTTTGCTTCAAGCGGGATTGAAAGGCTCGTGTTCATTGCGTTAATGCAACCCTTCCTCTTTACTCAAGCTCTCTATATTATCTATCTACGTAGACAGGCGTAGTTGTTTTCCTTTGTTCATTACGTAACTGCGATCTGTATGAGATGACGGATCCGTTGAACGTTCTGTGGTCTTGCTTGAGGTTTTAGGCCGGAATAAGCCACATAAGCAGTTATACAGAAGGTACTTTCAGAAAGAGATAAGGTGGACGTTTTTGGCTCTGATGTAGGGGTGCGGGCACTCTCCTGATGGAGATCATCATTTGGGGATGGGATAACTACTACAGCGCTGTTACAGAACATACTCAAACTACCTATATCAACCTCATACTAGCACAACTAAAGAGGAAGTTGCCAGTTCTACCACAGCTGTAGATCACAATGCCTATTGTAGAGGGTGCAATCAAACTACCACAGCTGTAGAGGACGCTGCGATACTACCACTATTGTAGAGAACGCTGTCAGAACTACCACAATTGTATAGGGTGCAACCAAACTACCACAACTGTAGAGGACGCTGTCAGAACTAACACAATTGTAGAGGGTTGCAACCAAACTATCACAACTGTAGAGGACGCTGTCAATACTACCACTATTGCAGAGGATGCTGTCAATACTAGCACAGCTGTAGAGGGTGCAATCAAACTACCACAACTGTAGAGCACGCTGTCAATACTACCACTATTGTTGAGGGTGCAACCAAACTACCACAACTGTAGAGGACGCTGCAATACTATTGCTATTGTAGAGGGTGCAACCAAACTACAACTGTCAATACTACCACCATTGTTGAGGGTGATGTTACAAATACTACTACATCTTCAAGGGGTGCAGGCAATATTACCACCACTGAACGTGATGCTACAGTTAAAGCATGTCTATTTCAGAGGCGAAATAGAATATCAAACACTGGTTGCCATTGTCTCCGGCCATCTCGTGCTACTACATCGTGCTGACATCGAAGAGCGTCTCGCTATATGAAACCTCATCTCTCGCAGTCTCCATACACAAACATACACTCGATACCAGCAACATCGTACGTAAATAAAACACAGCAGCGAACGCTCGTCTCTAAACCTTTTAGAATACAACACTATCCCTGCTTTGAAATACAACCAAGCACATTTACCCATGCAGTCAGAAAAATGCAGCATCGGATTTTCATTGTAATATTTATAGAAATCGTGATATCGTCAAATTGGAGAAGCAATGCAAATACATTGCAAATCAAGCTACAACCGTTGCGTAACTATTCAGCGGGAAGTCAAGTTAGATAAATCGCTTCAATATGTCAGCATATTCTTATTCGAATTACTACTTATCAATCCAGCTGCGAAATGCACGCCAGTTTCGAGTATGGACTTCTTTGTGCATTTCTGTTCATATTTCCATAGCTAGCGACCAGAAAGTAGTGAGGTCATTAAACGTAAATGATAACAAATTAGTTTCCGCTGCTTGTCTGCCGGAGTGAAATCGATTGAGCTACCTTGTTGTGTGGTTTCAAATCTGAAGATGAATCTGATACGTTTTAGCAATCACTGTCGGTTTAAACGTCTGGGGCAACAGAAGACAAATAAGCCTTGCTTCCCTGGACTCGATTCAATGTTGTCTCAGACAAATCCTACTTATGTAAAGGCTTATATGAAATTCTACTTGGAGTCATGTTATTGTATTATGTCAGAGCAACAACATGCTTTTTGGAGATAAATTTATTGAAACGCCACCACATGAAGTACGACTTAACAGACTCAACAAGCTAAACGATAGATAGAACGGATATAATTTGCGATTAACGGAACTGTCAAATACCACTTAATATTATGATAACATTTTCTTATATCCCTTGTGTATGTTCAAGCGGGAGTATGTTTAATAATGCGTAATATAAGTGCTACACCAACGTTGGTTGGGTAATTTGAATTGATCCTTGGCCACAACGTCTAAACTAAACACGTCCCGTATTACCTCTAGAAACCAAATCTGTCGAGATATAATTTACCTTGCTTTCACAAGACTCGGTCAACACTTTTGAACAAACTGCAACGTGCTGGATACATATACTAAGCCAAGATATTTTGGTGATTATTTTTAAAAAATAATTATTTTGCACATTGGCTTTCAAATATATTTTCATTTCGTTCAAAATTCATTTCTTTGTCGTGTACTTTACTAACATTATTGCCACGTGTAATTCAATATTTATCTTTCATTAGCCATCATTTCCCCCAAGAAATTGTTTCATCTTCTGTTCAAAACAAAATGTTCCATTGTTAGGTCATTGGTAAGTGTAACTCTGATGGGGGGAAGCGTACAGTTTTATTCAGCTGATTAATTATCAACCTTGGCTGCAAATGCCTGGACAATAATGCGCGGGGATAACTAAATACTCTGCCGTGTCTACAACCAGTGATATCCAATTATTGATCGATTGGTTAGACATCCAGAATCTCATCAGTTCGTCTTTTGCTATCAGACATATCAGCAATAGTCGGGAGTAGTAACACTTTGAGGCTTGGATACTTTTCACCATACTGTCTGTCGAGACCTCCCATGATAGACTGTGTTAATTAATAAAACAGATTTCCGCCAAGAGATTATTTTCTGCGAATACTTTAGACTTTAAAAATAAATTATATCAATTGGAGTGTCCTCCGCACATGTGTCTTCATATTGTCATCCGAAGAACACTTGCCCGTTTTGTTGTGACCCTATGGTTATTCAACAACTACATACCTTTGTTGTCTGAGACGGTCTGAGGGATGACATGATTGTTAACTTCTTCATTTTCCAATGCGATGTTTCGGTACGGATTTGCGGACGGCTCCAGTTGAGTGAGTGAGTGAGTTTGGTTTTACGCCGCTTTTAGCAATTGTCCAACAAAGTCACGGCGGGGGACACCAGAAATGGGCTTCACACATTGTACCCAAGTCGGGATTCGAACCCGGGTCTTCGGCGTGACGGGCGAACGCTTTAGCCACAAGGCTACCCAATTGAAGACGCACAGCCATATAATGTTGTGTCGAAGTTGAATGAACCTCCGTAATTACTTCGAGTTATCCAAGGTTCGAAACAACCGAAAATTATTATTAAAGCAGGAATGCGCAGGGACCAAGATTTCACTTCGAGACAATCATACGTTCGACATATCAAAGTTCGACACAACGGTGTTTGTGTGTACTCTGTTTCTAAATTTAGATTTGCAAGTGTGCTGTTCGCTTGTGATTTGTTTCAACGTTTCTGAATGTTCACTTAACAGATTTATTAAGTTTGGACACTTAACAACATTTGAATACAAAAAATGCAAAATATGTGAAAAACATTAACTATGCATACTGCATATCAATAAACACCACGTCTGTGTTAAAACCTATAATGTATTCCTCCAAACCGTGACAGGTCGTAAAATATATATACTCAGAAACAAACCTTGTAGAAACGTTATTGGTCGATGCATAGGGTTTCTCCTCGTCTGTGGTATCAATTATATCTTGTGTTTCTATATGATATATATCATACTAGGGGAGATAATCGCTGTAGAGGCAAGTCCGATTTGCAATGGTAAATCCATTCGTCACCACTCGCCCCTTTGTGTATCCTGCAAGAAGACCCGTCCCCTTTCGATGAATGTTATGGGCGAAAATTACGACAAACCAATCAGAATGCGTGTATGATTTCAAGTTCTTCGTCAAACAATCCCTCAGAAATATTTTTGCATCTAGAAATGTACCTAAGGCAGAGTGATATGTGTTCAACCATACTGTATAATTCCGATGTCCTTTGAATTGCATCTGAAATATAAATAATATATTGGGAAATATATGAGAACCACTGAGCAACGATTTGACAATTGTTTTAGGTATGCCCGTTTGCGCTAAGACGGTACCCGGTCGCACGAGGGGCTTGAATCGCTATTCGGCTTGTCGCGGAATAACACGAGTTGGTCACGAATGTGGTAAATCAAGACATCTACAGCGAAATCACGAGTCACCCTCGTGATCCCTGACTCGTATTGTGAAACTCCAGCTTAACGTCACAATGCCCCTTTTCCATATCCTTAGGGCAGTCGGGGGTTGCAACAAACATTTTTGGAATTAGGGTCGTATCTGAGATACCAGAATGAATCCATTAAAATAGCCAAAATACGAGTTTCTAGTATGCTGTCACAGAAGTGATACCCTAAGGGTCTCACAAATGTACTTGGAACTTGGGGAAACGTTCTGCGCACACTTCGGCCAGCTTAAATATATGCGCGTGGACTTTTTCCCACTCTTTGTCCCATTTCTTCCCCTGGCCTATATTTGAAATTACTGCCCAGGATCTGCTCTTTCCACAGACACCATACTGTAAGGAGTTTCGATATTGGTCTTGAAGTATATGTTGTTCTTGACAGACAGTTAAAAATCACTGAAAAATATGATTATTTTGTTAGAACTTCAAATGGCTGTAAAATCATTAATTTGGTGGTTTTGATCTATTATAGTGATACATGACTGCACATTTCCGATAGCTTTCCGTATATCTATAACACATGGTATGGTTCATATGACCAGCCCCAAATGCATAATGGTCGGAACGTTTGAACCTGGCATGGACGTGAAGAGGATATTCCAAACGAAAACCAAGCAGACTTAATAAGTTTATACTATTTGTCGTGATCTGTTTATCCAACAATCAGCTCTCCGTGTTTTTTAAGCTCATGCGCTTTGTCTGTTCTGCCTAGACACCGCAATCCGCAATCTACCTTACTTCGTCAGCATTATGCGTAAGGGGCTTGTCTGCTGTCGCAACTGAGTTTTCTTCAGTTTATAAGTTCGACATGATCCACCCTCTGTCTTACCTCGATGGATGGGTCATTGAGTGGATAGTTGTACGCCGCTGTAAACTGTATTTCAGTAATTTCACGGCGCTGTGTGAAGTACGTGCGGGCAAATCTGGGATTCGAACCTAGGAACATGGTATCCTGACACAGTTAAGGGAATCAGCACTGCTCCGAAAGAGTGTGTGTGTGTGTCATATATATATATATATATATATATATATATATGAAAAAAGAGGGGCAAGGGAGAGGGAGCGGAGAAAGGAAGAGAGAGTGCAAGATAGATGGGAGGGGAGAGAGAAAGAGAGATGGTAGAGAGGAAGAGAGAGTGCAAGATAGATGGGTGGGAAAGAGAGAGTTGGTAGAGAGGATGAGAGAGTGCAAGATGGATGGGAAGGGAGAGTGAAAGAGAGATGGAAGAGAGAGGAAGAGAGAGTGCAAGATAGAGGGAGTGGGAGTGACGATAGATGGAGGAATAGAGGGCTAAAGACAGAAAACTGGGAGGGGTGTTAGGTACTTTTTCTAACGCGGGTAGTTATAATCAGTAGGCATCGTGGATTCGTACGAACGATCATCAGATCGGAGCTCAGCGCCTCAGTTACGGGAGACTTGTCTGAGAGTTCAACCACCTTAGACCACTGGCACAACGTGCCCTAAATACTTTACAGATCACCATGAAAGAGTTTCTCTCATTGCAGACAGAATAGGTTTGCGGTCACTGTTTTCGAAACATACAGTATTTGTTTTACCAGCGGACAGTTATTTATTTTCAAAACCTGAGGCATTTTTTCAGCATTTTCTGAAACATAGTTTTACTATTTTTTCAAAATATCAAATGGGCGGATCCTTATAGTTGTATATTGCACGACGCATATTCACAAAAGTGTTGAAATTCCGTGATCGTTTACAAGCAAAGAGAATTCAAACATCACTATTTCATGATATAAAACATATAAATACATGTTTGCCAAAAGCAAAAAAAATCCTCCATACTGAGGCTTCTTAATTCGACTAACACCTTTGTGACGTAGCTTAGATTCTTACTGGATCAACCTTACGTTAGTCTGTAGGAGTATGACGTCAGAACGGAAACGTGACGTCGCATTTTAGCGTTGCTTTGACACGACGTTAAAGGAATGGACCGTTTTCATCTTGTACTCAGTTTTCAGCTAAAAAAACAAAGAGACTGACATTTCAACATTTATGTTGTCATGTTTTTAGGTTATTTTTATTGTAAATGTGTTTTGACCTTTACGTATTCTCCGCATGACTCCGAAGGACACTACATGGAGTTTTAATCCCAACCTTAACGTTTCTCGCAATCGACAAATCAATGATTTGAAAAAAAACGATATCTCCTGAGATGGCCAGTATTGAACAGTAAATCTGACTGATTGTTATGATCATTCCTGTATCTGGACCAAATATGGCCAGTCACCAAATCGCCATTCCGTATGCCTCTATTCAATATATAACATGTGCCTCTTTGCAGGCCTGAGATGGACCGTCCACTCCATTACGAATGATGAACTCGAATGCTTTTATCAAGATGGCAAAACGTGACAAGGATTTTTTCCATAGCAAAACCAATCGTTTTATCTCAATTAAAGATACACACATTGATCTCAAATGAAATTATGTTCTCTGATCTCTTGGCGTCTTCAAGCACACTTTGACCTTTCTATGTTTGTCTTTATATCCAACTCCGGACTTGGAATTAGTTATAATTAGACATGTTTAACAGAGACCAGAAAACCAGACACAACTGACACTGATGCGATTGATTGAGTAACACAAATTGATGCCAATCCAACTACTGTCTCTCCGCCGTGGAATCGTTCTTTACAACTTATCGTGATGACAAAATTCCTCAGGATATTAACAGTGTTACATTTTCAAACTTTGTAGAAGCGTACATTAATACATACCAAAGTTGCGACAATTATAATTACCAAGAGTGGAACACGCATTCCCCGACTGTGGCTGTAGAATAGACTGTAAACCTCGGTAAATATTCCAGGATGCAATAAATGGAAGCAAACGTTTTCAAGGACAGGGGTGGTGTGGTAGCTTCCGGGAGTTCACTGACAAAACAAATGTAAAAATGTTGATCTTCATCACAAAGAGCATTTATGTGAAATTTGGGGATTTACATTAAGGCACGAATTGGGCTTCTCCGTGGGCAACATTAGTACTCCCCTTGATGATCTGTTTCATCATGTATAATGAATAGGAATTTCTGCTCGAACTGGCAAACTGAAACAGGGAATCCTCAGGGAGTTTCAAGTTTATCAATGATCTGATATCGTTCAATAATAGCCAAATAGCCAATTCCCTCCATTGATTTATCTACTAGAAAACAACAGTGAACCAGTAGCGCAAACCACGTACCTTACTAAAAAGAAACGTCTACAAAGTACTTTACTGAGGGGAAGCGTCTACAATGTACCTTACTATTAGTAAGTAGAAGCGTCCACAACGTCCCCTACTAAGACGTCGAGCCAAACACTTACCGAACTCCCACCCTGTCAGTTACAAAGTTGCATAGCGTCCATAACGCACCTTACTAGGTATAAGTGTCCTCAACGTACCTTATTACGTTGTAGCTACCGCAAAGTACCTTACTATGTAGTAGTGTTTAGTGCAGTACTATTGTATCACACCACGCTGCAATACATTAAAACAAATCAATAAACAAGAATGCATCCATGCAATGTCGACAGAAAGGCCTAGACGAACAACATGCAGGTTGTAATTATAATAGTGAATGCACAAAGCAACACTTTAAAAATGCATCAAACACTCCATGAAGACATATTACAAATCAGTGACAAATCGGCGAAACAATTGTTAAAAACATCATTGAAGTGAAATAGAAATCAAAAAACGCTTCACAGGCTGAAAATCAAACCCGTTTCTTCCACATGACCAGAGAACATGAAACCACCCTACCGCCCTAACCAGTATGGGAACTTGCAAAACTAAACGACTGAACACAGGGACTGAAATCAGCCACCGATACCAACAAAGATTGCCACCATTGGTGTCTTGCACATGATACAGCAAATTTCTGTTCGTCTGTGCCCTCGAACAAAACATACGCTGCTCAATACTAATTTCTATTTGACCATCTGTTCTAGACACCAGGCCACGCAAAGGCCACCGGGGGACAGACCCTTACCAGTATGATGAATAACTGCCACACTCAACCCGACAAATGAAAAATGTAATATTCTTTGTAATTGATTAAACTGACAATGTAAATCTGTTGCACCGAAATGATTGATCAGCTTAAAGAGATACGGGTTTTTCACGCATTTTCTGCAGGAGATCTCATCAAAGTAAGTCTACAAAAAGTCAATTCGTTTCCCGATTTGAATTCAAAGAGAGGCATCAGTGACTGAACTAAACAAAATTCTTCATCTGCTCGTTGAGGATTCGGAATTTGTCTCAAAGAATTATAGCGAGCTTTGAACGAAACTTGCTCTTGCAAAGCCGGATTTGTGTGGATGAAGAAGATTTGTTTCACAATCAAACATAAAAGGGATAAAACAGCCTCGAAATCATTGTGCCAATATTTCGACAACGACTTTTGATGCGGCTGAAATGTTCGCGATCATCCATCAGTAATGTGTGACGTTAACATTCTGCATGATGAAATAGAAGTGACTCTGACTTCCGAATCTTAAACAGGAACTACACATGGAGTGTAAGGAAATATTTTTTTTATAGATATTGGTCATCTATGTTCAAGTTGTCCAGTAACACCAATCCTATTCAGTACAACTGGATCCAGTGGATACCTGTCTAACCATTAATCCAAAGTTTCCTATCTGTTCTGTAGTTTTATAAACCTCACGCACGGCGTACTGGTATGAATCAGGATCAGGCAAAATAATGATGACAAGCATTCCTATAAAATGGACGCACTTCTTAAAACCGCATTTTTTCTGAAGATCCATTCAAACATACTCAGTTAGCTCTTCCAAAGTTTTCTACAAATACTGCCTTCACGACGTCAACGAAAGCGTCAAAATGTGCTATGTCTGGAGAAAACAGCCTCTCCACAACAGTAGAGCGTTAACAGTTCTGAATTCATTTTTCACTGTCACATGCCGCGTAATCTATAGGTACATTACAAGGGTTAGGGCAAAACGGTTGACGTCACTGTGACCTTCGGGCATTTTTTGAAGGCCACAGTCTTACGTCACATCCCCAATGCGATTGAAAAGACTTCGTTTCGAACAGCAGTGTAGTCGCATGTCATTCAAACTATGTAAATCAGTTATTCAATATTTTGTAATGTTATAAACAGACAAAATATAGGCATGCAAATTACTAAACGACATTGTATATCACTGCATATATCATAATAAAAACATATTCTAGTCGCAACAGCATGATCTAGTCATACCAAAAGACATATTTGTTGTTACCCTGTCTGGCGCTCGGCATTAAGGGGCTAAAAAAAGGACTGGTCAGCTCGGAGTCAGCCACACACACACATATGGGGGAGCCGAGTGGGTAAAGCGTTCGCTCGTTGCGCGGAAAGCCCGAAATTACCACGTATAGATGCAATGCCTAAAGCCCATTTCTGTGTCCCAAGGCCGTTATATTGCAGGAGTATTTCTAAGACAAACGGCGTAAAACCATATTCGTTTACACACTAAGTTCCCACGATCGACATTATGGTGCCCCATCTCTGGATGGTAAGGTTTGTGGCCTGTTGAAATATACTTTCATCGTTTTAACCATATTGATCCATTACTGTATTTATTTGGCTTGGTTCATGTACATAACAGATGTGATATATGGCCACTGTTAGGTCACTGTTACTGCAATAATACTCTTGCTCTACCCCAAAGAAGTTGATGACAACTCGGCTACTTTTATATCACTATACTTAATTTTTCGTGCCTCAACTATAGTAATATGAAAACATCGGGTGGTCCTTATCTTCTTGTGAGTAGCATATGATAATGTTGAAATATAGCAATATAGCCCGTACGACGTGAAGTCACTTGAATTGGTTGGTTGGTTTGTTGTTTTACGCAGCTCTCAGCAATATTCCAGCTATTGCTGAGTGGAAATTCATCAAGTCATCAAGAGAAGACATAAGGAAAATACAAAAAAAACGGTTTGTTAATTATGGATGCTTCACGTATATATTGAAACTATTATAGCCACATCTTGGCAAAAACATCGATAACGCAATACCCCCGAGACTGATACTTCAATTTGACAAATACCAGACGCTTTGAAATATCGGACTTTACAATCAAACTAGTGTCAATCCTTGGATTGGAGCGTATTATCTACCACCATAGAAATAATTCTCTTTAAAAAAGGAGCTATTTATATGACATTGAGTTACCCGTAGTCAAGCAGAACAACGGTACTTCACCAATGTGACAGTAACGATTCTATTAGAACAAGATTGCTGCATAGTCTTAATGACAGTCATCGAGTCATACACAGACGTTGGGCGTGACCTACATAGGGCACTAGAAAATCCCATTGGCATACGTCAGCAGTACAGCCTCTTGTTTAAACATGTCAAGTTATTCGAGCAAACACTGAGTAGCGCCTTTCTTGCGGTACCCTCATGCGGGTCGATGGTTGGTCTTAAGTGATGCAACAAATTAAGGACTTTCGGCTGAAGGAGGTTTCAATTTGTACATTTACAAATGAATTGTCATCCTAGTACCATAAAGCGGGTAAATCAATGATGATGTTCTGGGTGAGATGTTATAATTCAGCGACTCGTCTTCCCATCACATATTATCACCAAATATATGACAGGGGTTCAAAAACACTAGTAATACCGTTTGATATATTGATAAACAAGTATTGGAACTGTGATAAATCTCGAATGTCACTCTGTATGAACTTGACTGTCTGTTCCATACAATGATCATCTAAATCCCTGTTTGGAAAGAACAACATTTCATTTTTGAATCTCAGTGAGACCTGGGATACATTGCCTCTTGTCAGCAGTTGCACGATTTCCATGAATTGTCAATACCGAAGTTTATTTTATATTTAGTCTTCAGCCGAAATCACGAAAAGAAGATGAAAATCTTGATGGAGGAAATTGGTTTTGACAAGATGGATTTGAAGATTTATTGCTTCTGACTGTAAACAGCTACGCGTTTCGACCTCGAAATTCACTTTCCATGTTCCCAAAAAACTGCTTCAGGAGATCGACAGTCTGTTATCAAAAGATGCAACCTATCACCATATAATGAACACCTCCTTATAGTTTATATAGATTATGTGTGTTCACTGAGACACACATTTACGTATGATAAATGGTAAGGGTGGATATGATGTGACATGACCATGGCCATTTGTCTTTGAATCAGCTTCATACCAGGTGTCAACGTTTGGAACTCAATTCACCCTCAGAAAAAACATCCGCACCCAAACGGCAAGAAGTTCCGTAAACGCTAACCGAGACGTCACCAAGGAACGGCCACCACGCTGATTTACTGGAGTCTGTGATTGGGGCCATTAGAAATATCTATCCGTCAGGCGAGTTAACAACGCCCTAAATAACGATTGCCCGCTCAAAGTTATTCTCGCCCCGTCGAGCTCTACAGAGCGCCAATCATGGGGACAGGGGATACAACGTTCACAACACGAATCGATCGACGACGAGATACTCAAAGAGTAATTTGCACACCGCAGGATTGACGAGACCTTTATAACAATAAACATTCAAATGTTTTATTGAGGGATAACTTATCTCCATATAAATCCTTCCTGTTGCAATTTCTTTATCATTGTTCGGTTTAGTCTGTCTGATCGTTAAGCGAAAGCGTTCTGAAGTTGGCCTGGGTGTTGCTCTGGCTTCATTTGAGGGGAAGGCGTCTTTATTTACTCTAACAGAGGTTCTGATCGTTGCCCGGACTGGTCCCTGTAATTGGCATCCGCATCAGTTAGTGGTCCACCTCGGCTGTGTTTACTGGACGTGGGTTGGCGTTGGTAGCAAGGAAAATTCCTACTCCACAATCTAGGGAAGACATTTCGTCTGATTGTCTTACGTTCGTAAGTCTTAGCTTGACCTTTGGGATGATTTTTGTAAAAGTGAGTGTAGGGCCAACTGCTTAGTGTGCATTGATGCTACCTGGTAATCGTCGATGGTCTCATTCATATATGATTGAGATGTGTGTCTTTAGGATTTGAATAGCATGTGATTTCATTAGGCGTTGCTTTGACTACATTTCGAGGAGACTCTGACGTAGATAGGCGACAAGTGCGTGTCACACAAGTCTCCACACTTGCTGATACATAGAACTTCCGATTTGTTGCATTGAGTTTGAGAACCATATTGAAGGATGTAGTTGCAGCACTAGTAGTAGTAGTAGTGGAAGTGGTGGTAGTAGTAGTAGTAGTAGTGAGTGAGTGAATGCAATTTTAAGCCACGTAGGCAATATTTCAGCCATAGCGTGACAATAGTAGTAGTAGTAGTAGTAGTAGTAGTTGTTGTTGTTGTTGTGACAGTAACAGTATAAGTAGTGGTAGTAGTAGAATAGTAGTGATAGTAATGGTGTTGTAGTTATAGTAGTGGTAGTAGCAGTAGTAGTAGTGGTGGTGTTGGTACAGTGGTCGAAGTCTTCGCCAAACGCTGTGCCGAGCTCCAACCCTTAGCCGTGCTAAAATCAGCTGATAGTGGGATAGAATACCAGATCCGATTATGACCCTTGGTTTGCAACCACTTTACATGTTCTTAGGATTTCTTACCAAGCTTTACGAAAGCTAGCAACCTTTAACAAGATATGATTATTCTTATGTGATGTGTTTAACGTACAGTGTTTCGGCGGCTGTGTTCAACCTAGTAAAGTTTTGATACGTTTGTAGTTTTGGGTCCAAATCCAGTCTTCAAGGTATACTTAATATATATAATAATAAGTATCTGCTATTTTATTTATCAAAGCAACCTGTGTAAAAAAATAAGAAAACAACTACGCGACAGCATGGGCAGATACAGCTTTTTTGTAAAAAGGGTGGGGGGGGGTGCACAATTAAGATCTATTTATTGTCTTTGGTGGTAATTTATACAGAAATCTAGATTTTTTTCGAAATGTAAATTAACGCACAAACCCCATCCCCCCTCCTCTGTATCCGCCCATGGACAGTGTACATATATTTACGCCAGTAAATGTCAATGCATATGTCCCCGGGGAGTTTCAGTTTTCGGTGTCTCAAAACTTTACAATGCGATTTACGCGGTAATTTGGAGTGAAGGAAACCTTCATCAAACGATACAACGTCCGAAGATCATCCACTTGTTCTCTGTGTTACCGTCAATATCCTCTCTACATGAAACATGGATATAAAGAGGCGAGGTGTCAAACCTCATCAAAAAAATTCAAATATAGACAATAAGATTATGCTTTGGACAAAATTCTGAAATGTATTTTGCGAGTGTCTACTCTCAAGGATTTAGCACGTGGGGTATGAAAGGTCATGTGACTAATTTCTCGAAGGCAATTGGTCGTTGGTAATTGAAAATCAATCGTAAATTCATTATCTGTTCTGTCGAGCTTGCCAAACACTAGGGACAATTGATGACTCAATTAGCGCTGTCTGTTCCATCGGTAATTTTCCACACAAAAATAATCAAAAATACCCCCCACGTCACAGTAGGTCTGTTTCCCTTAAGAAAGCCGTCTATACACCTCAGAACAGAGACGACCAGCGAGGTCCCATAAATAATGTCACGTTAATTTACATGAATACATCTAAACGCATTGCTATATCAACAGGCGTCTCGCAAGCTCTTTGCAAAGCCTTTTGAACCCAGATTGAGCCTCAAGAACTTGTTCTGTCGTCGGAAATAGTAGGGCAAATGGGGTGCAAGATTATAACACACACCAGGGGAGTCCAATTGACGACCGTGCGGCAATACAAGCCACGTTGATCAAATGGTCCGGCAGCCATGTGTTCATATTTGTAAAAGCTTATATTGAAATAGTGAGACTTACAATGTACTGGAACCTTCTAACTGTGGTTCTACATTCTTACACCATAACCGATTTATGTTACATACTTGATGTTCCATATACGGGATATGATCTATTAGAAAATGGTATGTATATTTTTAAATATCTCTTTCTCTATTCAAAATAAGTACAGAATAAACCCATAAAATGGATGGTAGGATTCCCCGTTAAATCGCCCGGATTAATGATTGTTAGCCTGATAGCCTTATCGAAGCATGTGACTGGAGGACTTTTCGGTCTATCATTAGATGCTCCAAACGCAATATACACGATTTCACGAACCATATAAACTCAACTGCCGAGCAAACAGAGGTTAACAACCATGTTTGATGGTGGCTAAAAATGTGTTTTCGATTGCGATGCATTTGATACGGGCATCAATATGTATATAGGGACCACCTTTAAGTTGTATATTTCATACGCTGATAATAATAATTCGTGAATAAAATGGCGTAAAGACGTCGCGTGTTTAATGCCATGGCGTTTCATTCTCATGTCGGTGGAAGAGCGAACGTTTGCAAATATGGATAATGCATCCAAAATGAGTATTGGGCTTACAAACAAAGGATTATACTAGTATTAGTGTCTTAAGGTATTGGGCATAATGTGGTGACGGTGAGTTAGTGAGTGAGCAATATTCCAGAAAATTCTCGGTTCAAGATACCAGAAACGAGATCCACAATATCTCCATGCAGGGAATCGATCTCGATGTGACGAGCGAACGCTTTAATCGCGAAGCTACCCGCCTGACCAAAATATTGATGGATCAATGGTGAAGAAAATACTTTCTAATGAAGAAAGCATTGCATTGCCGCCACTATTAGTGATTGGACACATGTGTCCATGTCATCACACCTTGCTGATAACATACTACAGTTAGAAAGTCACTTATTATGTAGTATTCACAAACATGACTGAATGACAAGAGGGATGACTTCACCCTTTTGATAGTCAACATTCCACAAGCTGCACAAAGGTTGTTTGCTCAAGGTAAGAGCATTCAAGGCCTTAGGAAAGGCTTTCAAAGCGTTTTATGGTAGACATTTGGAGGATGTTTCCAAACTTTGACGCATCAGTGACTAAAATGTCCGATGCAATTCCCAATTTGTACCGTGTGTTCCCGTGTTTGTTCGTACAGTTGACTCTTTAAGAAGGGATTTCTGATGACTATGGAAAGTGTTTTGTCGCTTTTATTTATTCGAACACTTCTCCTGGTGATGGACAGCAGTGTTAATATATGTCTAGGTATGGATGTATGTAGCAGAAAACGTAGATTGTAACTTACATGCTTTACAGATGTTACGGGTGCTTCCAGTAGTGCTAATATCGCACTCGGGAAGGCATTTTCACGTGACGAACCATCTAAAATTACCATTATTATACTTAAAAACAACACTGTTGATTTCTCCGAGTCCGCTATGAATGTTACGTCAAGTAAATATCATTCGGGCATAATCATGCTTTTATTCCGAAACATCAACATTCATGTTGTCAAGGCGAGATCTGCATAGATACAAATCTAACACAGTACTTTTCAGTGGACCAACTCCGCCTTATAAAGGTCATGTGAAAATGACGACTATTTTCAGCAGTTTAGGAAACGTATCCGGTCTTGATAGAATCAAGATAAATGAAAATCCATTCGTGTATTTGATGATGCATAGATATCACACGTTTATAATGGATGTGCACATTACGCCAATATGTCAGTCGCGCATCAATAACATCGTAACTGCATGTCCGACTGATGCATGATCACAATAACATTAATTTTATTATTACTGAGTCATGTAACTGTAATTTACACTGGACGTCGTGATATGCAACAAAGATAATGTCCCTTGGGTGAAGGTGTGAATCACACATAACGCCACTTTGAACAGTATTAAAGTCATATCACAGCGTGTCGGCTTTGTGTGTGAAGAAACCGCGAATTGATGCAAGTGAAACGCTTGAGATATAATCAGGACGAAAAGGGATTCGAACACATGATCAGTGGTTCTGGTATGCCTAACGGACGCATCTCTGCACAGCGAATTGGGGTGCCTTACATGACTGTGTCAATCCTGCCCACAAAGCACTGTAGAGGGCACCATGCAAGCCCTGTACTTCAAAACTACAAGCTCGATAATATGGAAGACTGTATGCACTGGCACCAAAAGCATCTCAAATATCAGCGTCAGTCAACAATCAACTTTGCATTGCCGTGAGGCAAAAGAAACATCTGCAGATATTATCAAGGGCGTCCTTCAGCGATATCGTCGCCATTATTCCAACAGCAATCGTATATCGTAAATATTGGGATGCAAAAAGTCGGTTTTCCATATTTATTCACACCTCAGCTTTTCTTATGAGTGATGTATATTTTGCATAATTGTACAATGTACATAAAAGAGTTTGACATGATGAAGCTGCAGAATTGCGGCAATAAAAGTACGCAGATGCCAAAAAATGTCATATTTGAAGAAAGATATGAAATGTCGGGTGATTCAATTCTATGAATTTGACATAGATGTATTCCTCTTGTATTCAGTGACAATACTTTGTGTAAGATTTATACACTGATGTGGAGGATGTGGGGGCATGTGTGAGGTGTGTGTGTTCTTACGCTGTGTTCAGCTGCATCGAAAATATGTTTTTCTTATAGAATAATAATCAGACATACCAAAAGTATCAAACAAAACTGGTAAAACTTTTTACAATAAAGGTTGATTTATCTACCTTTCTCGTGGTGGTTTATGTCCCAGCATAACACGATCTGTAACAAAATATACGAACGTTTAATCAAAGCTTGTGAGTTAATATCGTAGTTATATGGAAACTATATCATGGTAACCTGTGAATTAAAGCGACAAAAACACTTCTCATAATCCTTAGAAATTCCGAGTAAATAATAAGCATGTTTTTATGAATTACTGTCAAATGATGATACCAAGTGTTCTCTAAAAGGTGAGAGCATTACCGTCATAAAAACACGCACGTCAAGTTTATTGTTCACCTTAAAAACACGGTAACCCATGGTGCAAGTCAAAATAGAGAATTGCATTGGACTGAATATTTAAGATGATGAAGCAGACAAATTAGTGGTCGATGCTCAATAGCCCAGAATCAGCACGATGGTCACACATGGAAGAGTTGTTAAATTACACACACCCTTTGTGACTGCCCATTCCCCTTCAGGTTTTAATATTTGTCAAGTTCCCTCACAACACATCATTGCATACTTAGCTTCTCCGTGAGTACATGTCTGCTAAAAAAGGGGTTACCTGATCAGTGATCTAAGATGTGAGTACGTTGGATTTAAAGCCACTTACTGTATTCCAGAGAGCGAGCACACGCTAGCACGGGTATGATTCCGACAAACCAAAGAACATTATTGAACCGAAAACAAGTTGGCCCTGGAACGACTTAGACTCTCAAGTCAAGTTGTAGGGTCTGAAACCCCACCGAGCTAGTGGAAGTTTCGACATGAGCATACTATTATTTGATGCAAGTTGGATTCTAAGTTGTTTTTTCAAGTTTTCAAAATAATTATGAAGACGATATTTAGTTTCGGGGTTATTCATGTTCTTTCGAAATTAAAACCCCACATTGCTGGAACGTCACGAGACAAGATCATTCGAAGTACAATTATTCCAAAATACAAGTACGTAAGTGGTTGCTGGACGGGAGATTCTTTGATACATGCTTTGCATCAAAGTTTTCTTGTCCTTCTTAAAATGCAAATACGATTTAACCAAATATCTGAATCACGACCTGCGATCTATAAAATTCATTTCAAATTTTAACAATTAAGGTTTTGATACTGAAGAACTACACGTATGTTTTTTTATAAGTATTGTGGCGTTTTGAACAAGTGCAACAAAGAGTAATCATGGTCTCGCATTTAATGCTAATATTTAATGATCCATCTTGTTTAACTTTAACAACATTAAAATCATAATGGTGCTCTCAAAGCATACACCAAAAGGGCCACAAGAAGAGAGGAACCTGTTGAACGTCTTCAAGAGTGGGTTAAGTCATTGCGTGATTTTGTCATTGAGAGAGTACACAAACTGAAATGGAGGTAACAGAATTGGAAAATCCCAATTCTGTCCCAGTCAGCTGTCATTCAGAGTCTGGCAACGTTTGTAGTTGTCCCACTGACAAGGCCTCAAATAGCATAACCAATGCATTGATTGTTTGATCAAAGAACTTGGTATAAGTGACATATCGCATTATGCCACATATAAGGCCAGTATGTTAACCAAGAATGAAATCTGCCCAAACCACCTATCAGTACAATCAACTTTTGGCTTGACTCTAAAACCTGAAGCTGTGTCCATTTCCATCATACAAAGAGTGATATATTGCTGGGTCAAGCAAATGAACCACCAAATATTTCTATATATTCACAGAAAGTATTTGAGACAAGTGGGATTAATATCACGTGGATTCTCAAAAAACTCAAAGGATTTTCTTGACTTTTTACAATCTTAGGAAAGAACCACGTTAAGGTCTGTCAAAACATTTGATTTATCAACTTTTTACACTTGGGAGAAAACTTCATTCCTTGATCCATGAGGTTTATGTGACAAAACGTGGTGATCATAGATACAGTTATGTATTTAGTGGTCAGGCCAATTTGTCAAAGATTAAAGCAAATGACATCTGAAGTTTAATGAGTAAACTTTATGTGAAAGGTTGGACTTCCTCGTCGAAGACATCTATGTAAAATTTGGGGAAAAGACATTTCGGCAAGAAGTGGACATCCCCATGGACACAAATTGTGCTCCATGGACAAAAATGATGCTCCCCTTCTTGCTGATCTGTTTCCAAAACGCAAATTTCTCTATATGTCTAGCAATATTCCTGCAGCTTAAAGGACGTGGTGTGACTTTTGCTCAGAAGTTGTTTGATCAAGGTTACACCGTCCAAGGCCTCAGTAAAGCTGTCAATAAGATATATGGTACATGTCGACATGTGGAGAACATTTCCAAATCTGACTTGAAGGACGTGATGTGACTTTTGCTGAGAAGTTGTTTGATCAAGGTTACACCGTCCAAGGCCTCCGTAAAGCTGTTAATAAGATATATGGTACATGTCGACATGTGGAGAACATTTCCAAATTTGACCGATACCCGATACTGTTCCTTATTTTGACTTGCACCATATGTTCCCGTATCTTTTTCAGGTGCACAGTTGGACTTTGCATGTGTTTGTGATGGGTGCCACGGGTGGGGCAGGATACGCTCGACATTTCGCGAAAATCTGTTATCATCACTCTTTGATTGTGAATCAGAAACACATGCTCGAAAGACAGGCACCATGTATAGCACAAATCTGGCGACGCTTGCGCTACCAAAAACCGCTTTCAACAAAAACACATCTAAGGACCACACAATACTCAACGAACAAATTGATAACAAAACAAACATGTTAATTACCAGAATGATAACACAGATAGCATATCAATGCATCCGATCGTGATATGTTAATGGGAGTTACCGGCCCAATCAAACTGGAAGTCCTAGCAAGTTTGATTCATGTCGTTCTAATACCACATTGCTTGTAAATTTTGTGACGTATATACATGTAAACTTAACAGTTAAATGTTCCCTCATTACAAAGAAACAATGTCTCAGTTTGAATTATGGATTCAACTTCAATGTCTAGTCCCTGACACAACCTTAGAAGCTTTGTATCACCTTTAAAAGGTATTATCAAACCAACCGTGTGGTATAGAATATCGCAACACAAGACAAAACCAATTTGAAAATATAATCATTTATATGGAGTATCTGACAGTATCCATAGGTACTGCCCGAAGGATGATGTAATGGTGTGATACCATTGGCGTACAATAGAAGAGCGGGAATGATCTTCCTGGTCACATACCACTGCCAGCAACGTCATAAGTTTGGAGGCAACGGAAACTGACAATTCAGACAGGTTGCTCACAACGTGGCAGGGGGCCAAGGAACAGAGTCCTCTGGCTTATCCTCTTGTATGTTCTCAAAAAAACTATTGTTTGAAATTTGGTTTCAAATGGCATTCAAATAAGGTCAGAGTTGCTGCGAACAAAGCGTGCTTCGGGGCAGGATAGCGACAGGGGGACTACAAATGCTGCAAGGAGCTGTTCTGTTGTGACAGTCACGGCAGCTGATTGGTTGGCGATGTCACTGTGTGGAGACATGGGGGGAAAGGGGAGAACGGGACATGACAAGAGATGCAAGGAAATGATCTCAAGACGGTGGAAAATGAGTATTTGAGAAACGTTTACTGCTCCTCAAACTTTAATGTATTTAATCCTGAGAGAAACTTGTCAACTGATAACGCGGTACTTTGCTTTTGGAGTTGCTTTTCCCTTTTGAAAAAAAAGTTTGAAACTTTTGTTTTGCGAAATAGTGGCACAGCATGAAATGAAGTTCCTTGGAGAAAGATGCACATACGTATTTTGAGTTATTCCGTTTACAATATTCTGTCCTAAAGATGTTTCAAGTCTGACAATAATGAATAAAAGAGACAAAAGGCTTTCCACTGTCTTATGAAATCTCTGTGGTACAGGTCAAAACAGGTAATTGCATCGGATATCATTTTTGGTCACTGATGGGCCAAATTTGGTAATGTGCTCCACATGTTTACCATTAACACTTGTTTTTTGCGAGTAAGTGTGTTCGATTTATCGCCGCTCTGAACATTATCAATACTCTGCAGAGTTTTATTGAAACGAATGCTGATACACTGAGATTGTCACTGAGTGTACACAAGTGTTTTGGGATTGTAAATATCTTGTATTAGAAATAAATATTGTCGTTAGCGTGTCTTGTGCGTATTATTTTATTACGTTACAAGGTCAGCGACTACGCCAGTCAGACATTGACAAGAGTCAACATAAGTCCAACTGAAACTATTGTTTTGGCGTAAATACCATATAGGCAAAACGACAATTGCCTACACTTATTTTTGGCAACTTTGTCAGTGATCGCCTTTTGCGGAAATGAAATCGGACCGCCCGCTTGAGTAGTTACCCTTTAAAAGGGGAACTACTCATGTCTATGAGACGTCACGATTATTTAGAACTTTTGTCATAACGTTACGGAATGTGACACACAACGACAAAATGAAACAAGGTAACATTTCGGCTAAATCAAATAGTTATAAATTCGGGAACAGACCCGAAACCGCAAACAAGCACGGAATAAGGTAATTGTGATTCCGCTGGCGTAATCGCTAAAGAGCTTCGCAATGTATATCTGTTTGTCTCGGTTGTAAAAGCCCTCAGCTACACCCCATTTAGACACTGTTTTTCGGGTATATTTAATAATTATTTTGAAAATGATGGCACTTGTCCTAATAATTTGTCCAGGTCCCGAACCTCAATTCTGACTCGATCGCCGATAAACAAGGGCGAGGCCATGTATTGTTTGCAAACACTTAAACTAGAACCTACCTGACCGTTCATTATTGCAAATATATCCGTAAATGACCCAAACGCTCACCGCTTATATAGCTTTATCCTGTCGAGAAGCATACCTATTATATTATGATAGCATATAGCTTGTTGTGTTGAAACGTTTCCGTTATTGCAACTGTTGAACAGCCGTTTATCATTTATGACTGTTCACTGGTGAAGATTAATTGGAGATACAGCATTCATCGCTAATATTTCCACACCACCAAACAAAACCAAATAGTTTCAATTTCGACGACAAAACATCATGACGCCTTTGGTAGGATAATGCATCGCGGCTATCAAGGAATAGTTTGAAGGGCAGACACGCGTTACCCACGTTTCATGCTTATTCACTTACCGAGACATCAAGGCGGCAACAAGACGAAATTGTCGTCGTAGTGGTGATGTTACAAGTTGTGCACAACGCCGTTGTTCATAACAGAGAGGAATGTAAGTACCACACAGCGACACGGTTTTCACTTCATTATCATGATGAAGAATAAAAGCCCAGAAAGTTATTGCTGGTAAAAACGTAGGGTTTGATTCAGAAGTGTGATAAACATTTTCTTTCTCTTGTTACCCTGGAAACACATTCGTATTATGACACAGCGGAATACTATAGAATTATAAATCATACATATAACTAATATAGCCCAGCTCATGATTTACTATCACGATCATTAAATAAAGTAAATAAAATGAAACTCTTTACATGTACCTTTTTATATATTTGAAAGCTGATTAATGCCCTGTTCTCAACATATTTTCTGATTTCGTAATTTATAATTCATTCTTGTAAAGTTGAACATAAACAGTCTTGCATCCGTCATAATTGGTTTGCCCATAACGTTAACGCCTGGTTTAAGCTGGGTCTCCTCATAAACACCGCGGAGAAGAAATTGAAAGCAGTTTATTACAGAAAACAAAGGCTGTCTGGCTCACAGAATCAATACATAATGATATGGAATATACAGAGCGCAATTCCATCATTGTACTCTTCACTGATAAAGAGGGAAGCAAGCTTTGTTTCCGAAATGAAAAATAATGATATATATACTGATGGAAACGAATAAGGGAACAGTGAAAATATACTTAGGGATATAAGCTTTACTGTCAGTACATCTGTAATAGTGCGCTTACAAATTCAACATCTGTCAGAATCAACTGTTGAGATGTGTTTGTGTGCATTGTTTTCAACGAATATTTGGGAGACAAGGCTGGAAACCCATGATAGCATATCATTTTACTGTGTCTAAAACTACGTTCTACCTTCCCATAGTTCATTCAAGGTGTATTTTAATCCGAGTGTCTTCCGAATGCATTAAAAGCCGTTATCAAAAAATACATTCAATAGAATAAAGATTGATCTGATGGAAGGTGCTAGGTGAGGTTAGTGTATGTAGCTTTGAACAGTATATGTTATAGGTTATGTTACGGTGTGAAAAGGAGTACGGTGCTGACAAACGGTTTTATAATCAGAGGGTCTCTTGATTTCCACAATCATAGGTTCCTGGTACGTCTAAGGGATGCAACTCTACATAGCGAACTGCTTCGCCATATAATTAGCGGACCTGGTCACCCGCATCCCACGTGCTGATTAAATATTGTCCTTGATGGTATACCTTATTTCATACAAGGTACTGATGTTATTCGATCAGAAAACTGAAGATCGAAACGTGTGACCATGTGTTGGGGTAGATTCGTTGCGCTCACTCACTCACTCATTCACTCACTCACTCACTCACTCACTCACTCACACACTCTCTCTCTCTCTCTCTCTCTCTCTCTCTCTCTCTCTCTCTCTCTCTCTCTCTCTCTCTCTCTCTCTCTCTCTCTCTCTCTCTCTCCAAAAGAACCCAGTGATCCCTATTCCCAGGATATACGTCAGTGTGTGGTGGTATTATGTCTGGAGCTTTTCACCCGGACCATTGCATGCACTATTACCCCTCATCGTCCTCTCGTTTCCTTTGATCGAAATGTCACAACACATTTATGTTCATTGTCATTGAGCATTGTAATTGTCGCTATCTTTAGCCCCAGTAGCTCCCATGGGACAAGGCAAGGTCTTGACCCGCTTTTGTGTTCTTGCAAGAGCCAATTTACAGCATACTGCTCTCATCCTTTGATCTAAGTGTATCCCATCATCTGTAATTACAGGGCCCTAAGGATACCAAGTGGGAAAAGTTTGTACACTATTCTGTCCGGGCCCTTCCTCAGAGGACTCGGTCGACATCGATTGATGTAACCATGCTACTTGATTGTGATTTCAACATTAACCAGCACTTTCCAATGATACCCACTTAACACTAGGAATAGCCATGCGTTGGTTAGATGAGGGCGGGTGACGCTGATATTAAAGGGTCACCGTCCTGCAGTTCAGTACGGAACTTCAATCAAACAAGTGTCTTTGAAGACATGCCTATTGTGCCTTTGAGTATTTCTGAATGTCATTTTATGGCTGATGGTTGACCATTTGGTGCTGTTTGTCATGGACGATGAAGTCATGTGTGAATATTTTCACTGTCTTTTGATACATTAAACACGTATGATACCCTGGGATAGTTTGTGTGTGAGGGTGGTAGAGTGGGTTAAGTTTTCTGACTCAATTTCAGAGTTTACAAGGGTACAATATGCGAAGGACATTCTTGTTCTCTTGCTGCAATAGTGTTTAAATTGAACTGGCTTGTTCTTGTGGCCATACACAAGATCAAACCGAATATTACAATGATGCTTTTGATGAAAGTGTTAGACTCATGTAATTACATGAGTAAAGTTGCTTCTGATGCCACTTTGAACAGTTTTTGCAATGACACATCGGCTAAATATCAGCTTGTCAGGTTGAAGGCTTTATCCAGTTTGGTCAAACCCAACAAAACGCAGTGTGAATATGTAATCAAACAGTTCAAACATGTATACAAGCTACCAATAAACGAAGCGGAATCTGCACGTGGCCACATCTTTTACATACAGCCACTCAGGTACATGTGTCCGATTTCGTCAAAATCGAGCAGATCGTGTTGTGAAGGTTCCGGTAGAGTGTTAGAAAAACTCGGATAAGAAATCCTCACGTTTAAATGATGCAAAAAAATAATAATATTCCTTTTGGATATGCCGAAAGCACGATGAAAGGTCACATTATCGAAGTAAAATGTCAAGTCATCCCTTGAAGAAGATCAAACGGTTCGTCTATGTCTCATGTCTCATAATGTTCACATGAAGCAAGGTGCGCCTGTAGGTGACTACACACTTGTGATTCGGAAAGTGATTGAAAGAAGATATGAAGTTTGACTGACGTCCCTTGTTTTCGTTGCGAAGGTTAGTTTTGAAGTCAACAAGTGGCTGGAGACGCATCCATCCTCGGTTAAAGAAAGCAGGTATCTGTCTATCATGTACAAAAGAACAAATATAAAGCGGCAATGCCAGAGAATAACCAGTCTCGATTATCCGACCAAAAAGGCTCAAAAGGCAAAAGGTGAAAATATAATGATGGATCATTCAGAAAATTCAGAGATGAGACCAGGCGTCCGCACAAAAGAGTAAGTATCCGTTGCCTGACGCCCAGTCTACTACAAGATACCCTTTCGATAACGTTTCGTTGTTTGTTTGCTTGTTGTTTAACGTAGAAATATTCCAGTCATATGACGGCAGACTCTAATACATATCTTGACCAGACATTCCAGTGGTTGATATTTTGAGCAACGATTCACGCCTTTGGAGTCTTTTGACACGCTATCAACCAAGTCCGACCCGCGGATTCATTAAGTCGCGTCGTAGGTCAAGCATAGTTTGCTGGGGACCAATTATAACCAGGAATCCCTAGGGCTTCGAGCACAGAACAATCCTTTGCGGGAAATTCGTCAATTTGTGCCTTTATCATGTGAAGCAAATAAGACATCAGTGTTGAATATAGCTCATACACAATATGGCTATTTTGCCACTTTTAGGATCAATGAGGTCATGAACTAGTGGTACTGAAATAGACGTTGATGCTTGATGGTTTATCTGTATCATTATGATTGTGCTGTTGAATTAACCATTGAAATTGGTGCAGATCTGTGTGAACAGTACGAGGTAGATACACAAACTATTAACATTTAACAGTTGTATTAAGCCAGAACACCGATATATTATTACAAAATGCACAGTATCATATTCTAGAATGTCAAACGCCGTACCTTACTTTATCACATCTGTCGAGAACTAATATAGACATAATATCAAGTTGACAAATACATGGCATATACGAACCGTAACTAATTAACTGTCCAGAAATTCTGATCCCTATGCCATAAAACACTCTTCAGCTGATATATAAAGCTAAAACACCCTTATTTCGAATATTCAGAATTGAAGAAATGTGTTCTCGTAAAAGACAAACACGTACAATTTGACGATTATCGCGTGTAACTGTCGTGAAAAAGGTCAGACACAGCGATCATGCTAGCTGGAGTCATTGAACATCTTCTGAAATGGCGGATGCTGAAGCACAATCCGGACAGTTGTAAGATGTATTGTGTCGAGATTAGAGCCTACTTGTGATAATTCTCCCCCTGACAACCCCTGCTTTGAATCAATAAATGATTCCTCGAGTCAACGGACCCCAAGTTGGCATCCCACGTTTTCAGCATAGATCGAGGCACAAGCTTTCAAGCTCCACCGTTTCTTCTCAATTTTCGATTTTCGATACAGTCGCCCATTCCAAATTCTGACCTTTTTTATTTGCTGAATTTTTTGGCTCAAGTAGCCTATCTCGCAACACGAGTACATTTTGAGGGGTTTATTTGTGATCAATAAGGGAAACCCTCTCAATAAATGTCACTTTTCAGTATTGCTTTCTCATAAAGTGTTCATTAAAAACATTAGTGATCCATTCTGAAACGGAAGGTTCATGGTTGGAGAGGGTATACCCGGCTTAAAGGACACAATAAATGTATTCGTCACAGTGTTTATGTTGCTAGGAGAGGATGAGAAGGAAGTATCGAGAGAAAATCACATGATCTATATTGATTTAAACGTGTGCAGGATTTTTGTATTTGCGGGTCCCGGTTCATGAAACAATTCACGAAAATAGGTGACGGGATGCCCAGACATCTGATTTACATAAACGTCGATAGTTGAGCACTCTGGTGCACAAATACATTGGGCGGAAATTGGGTTTAGTTGACATAGTCTTTGCATAAAATGTATTCGTACTGAGATGACGCCATTATTGGCGTCGAGCATGCTGTGTGTTTGCGTAACGTCATTTTGGGGGACAGCAATGAACGCCAGTGGAACATTTAGAAGGTCAAGACCTCAAGTAATCACATTACCAAAGAAATTATCATCTGCTCTGTTTCCGTCTACAAAATAATTTCCAAACTGGTTCAAAATAGTGAAGAATATATTGCTGGTTGCGGGTTGCAGAAAGTATTGTCCAATATTATCAAGTGGATAACACCTAACTCTACAGTTTCAGCAATGAGTATAAAAAGTGGAGAAAGTATCACGTTAACCCGAGAGAAAATAAAGTCGGATCCGATGATTTGCAGATTGAACTGTGTTCCACGGCATGTTGGTTGGTTGGTTTATTGTTTTACGCCGCAATCAGCATTATTCCAGCTATATGATGGCGGTGTTTAAATAATCGGGTCTGGAGCAGACAATCCAGCTTGATATAATGAGCATCGATCCACGCAATTGGGATCGATGACATGCATCAACCATGTAAGCGAGCTTGACCCCCCGATCCCGTTAGTCGCCTTTTACAACAAGCATAGTCGCTTTTAACGGCAAGCATGGGTTGCTGAAGACCTATTCTACCCCGGATCTTCACGGGTCCCACGGCATGTTTGAGTGTGAGTGGCCCAGTAGTCCAACACGCAGCAATTCGCTATGGCGAGTTTCGTCCCTTAGACGTGGCAGAAATCTATAACCATGGGTTCGAATCTCTCTGATTATGTTTCTACGTTACTTTGTGTGTTCGTTTGTGGTTTGGTCTGAGTGTTAATTGGATTAATTTGTGTATTTGATTACTTGTGTGGTGTATGGATACATGTCACCTTCAGAGCTACGTCTTGATCCTTCATCAGGTGAATGCATTGTATGAATATTTCGTGGATAGCAACTTCTTTCATTATCTGGGGGCACGGGTGGCCCAGTCGTCTAAGGCGCCACGATTCGCTGTGCAGAGTTGCGTCCCTTGGGCACGCCAGAAACCTATGATTATGTTTCTAGGTTTGTCAGCACCATACCCGTGCTCGTGGGTTTCACCGAAGAGGTAAACGTCTGAGACCTGCACCACTTCGAGCTTTCCTCCCACATTGAGCTGACATTCCGTGATATAACTGGAATACTGTTAAAAGCTGCGTTAAACCCAACTCACTCACTCACTCACTCTTTCATTATCTGTTGACTTCAGAAACGAGTATGCTTTTAAGCCGCTTTTAGAGATATTCATCTTCTGTCACGCAGAATAAGATCAACAATGATCTTCACACATGTGAGGAATCGAACCCGGATCTTTGGCGCGACGAGCTAACGCTGTAACCACTATGCAATCCTACTTCCTGGACATACAAGACACAGGAGATACAAATGTGCTTGTTGAACTTTAGCAACAACTACAGTCATATCTCGGCACCAAGGATTCCCACACAAGGGGAATCGAACTCCGAGCTCTTTGTCTCCAAACAAAAAAACCGATAGACCATCAATCGCCTTTCAAAGAAAACAGAAATATCGACACAGTGTGGTACTAAATGAAGAAATCAATTCGGTCTTTTCATTCTGTTTGAGTTTTGGATCCCAAAAAAATGTCTTACCCATAAACGTTAGAATTCCAGTTTCAATATTTTTTCGCGTTGTAATTTTTCGTCTAATCGCATGGAAGAAGGCTACTTTCAATTCCTTCTTTATCAAGCAAATGCCAAGTTGAGATTCCATCTGCCGGCGCTCTTGACACCATCTTAACCCCTTCACCAACCATCCATAAACACAGGATAAATGCTGCGTTCGCAGTAGGAAATATCAAAACAAAAACGAAGACAATTGTGTGATAAACTCGCTCGGATCAACACTGTAAATATTGATCTGGCTTGCATTCCCAATGTGCGTGTTTGTTTAGTCAAACTCTTCCGCCATGATGCCGTCGGTTAACAATACACTTTGTTTTAGAGAAACATACATTAGTCGAGTGGGTGACCGAGGAAAGTTTAGGGCACCGAAAGATAGACGGCTGAGAAATGGCTTGATAAATATGTCTGTCTGAAGCTGACTGTTGCATCGATATTGCGAAATATGACAGTCGTTTCGCTCGTCCATGCAGGCCATAAAACTGTGATAGATTAATCCTCTTCTCCTCAGAGAAGAATTTGTTTTATCACACTCCTAGTACTGAGGGCGTTTTATTTATGATGCTGGTGAAATATTAATCTTTCTTATTACTCATATTTTGTGAGCTTGTGTTGATATACCGATATGTATTTTTTTTTTCAGTTTGTAGATTTGTATGATTTGTACCAGTCTTAGTTTAACCGATTTCATCTATAACTCTTCTCGGAGCAATTAACATTTACACATCTTGTAAACCAACCCAGCTTTCTATCTTTGCTCGGCAGTATGTTTCACAATGAATATTTTATATGTTTGGGGTTTTGTAAGTTATAAAGCGCTCAACGCTTCTCATGCATAAAATTGTATCTTTTTCATCTTGTCTTCAAAATGTTCATTTGAATGTTCGAGTGAGTTGCGTTTTGCGCCGCTTTGAGCTGTATTTCAGCTTAATGTGATTGTGATTGTGAAAGCCCACATAGGTGTTACAGAAGTTTACCAAATTGATAAGCATAGATATGGTGCTCACAATCAGTGTGAATCTGGAATCGGAACAAACGATTATGTAGGATCCTGCCACGCCAAAGGGACGCAACTTAGACAAAATAGCTGCACCATTATGGGGGGCCATTCATCATGAAACCAGATTGATTGATTGATCATTTTACGGCGGTCTGTACATAATCGACTCTGGATCAGACAATTCAGTGATTAGCGACATGAACATCGATCTACGCAATTGGGATACGTAAAGACCTATTCTAACGCATGCAACTCATTAACCGGAACCTGGGACTCCATTAGTAGACCCTACACCCGCCGATACCTGGGATCTGATAACGACCCACCCTCGTCAACACTAGCAGTCCGCTCCACGTCATTCAGCAGTGGTCTAAGATATGCAGTAATCAAGGTCACAGTCTGACCGACACCCGGTAACTTAAGCACATACAGAGGAGAACAATCTTAAGATGTTTGTAAAATTTGGGAATACGAGAATATTAATATTCTCACCTCGCTTCCAACACTGTGCCTGGCGGACAAGTTGCTATGAAAGCAAACCCTTTCATGTCGGGACATGTGACCACTGTACATTAATATACAAGGCTGGTTCCTATTTCGTTGCTGCTGGCGTTCTGTGATCTCTATGTGAATGAGTTGTATATGTGTGATTACATTACAGATACAGGGCATTGTGTATATATCCCAAACGTCAACGCCAGAGAAAAATCATTCTCGGTTATCTGCCAAAATTTATTCCATTGGGCGTTCAAAGCACATTAGTGATGACAATTATTTGAACGGATCACTGAAAATCAGTGATGACACCAGGTGTTTGCGAAATGTGCAACAGTAAAGCCTTTTACTGCTCAGTTGCATTTTAAAACCTGAATGTTGGCGCGTATTACGCAGAGTGTGTGAGGGAGGGAGTTGGGTTTGACGTCGGTTTTGAGCAGTATTCCAGTTGTATCACAAAGTGTCAGCTTAATGTGGAAGGAAATCCCGAAGTGATGCAGGTCTCTGATGTTTACCACTTTGGTTAAACCCACGAGGACGGGTATATTGCTGACAAACTCAGAAACATAATCGTATCCAACCAGCATTCGAATCGTATAGACATGATCACGCTTTTGTCGTCAGCAAATAAATATTGCGGATGTTTAAGTATTGTGAGTTGTTTTAAGTAAATGCAATTTATTTTAATACGGCCATTTGAACATTACAAAATCAAAATGGTTTGTTTATTGCGATGATTAAAACAAATTAGTCCTTATCAACTAAACATTTTAAGACAGCCGGCACGGTCTATACATATAGAGACATGAACATAAAATATTTCGCTTGGAGAATTGTTTTAACAAAGCCTGATTATTTTCTCAATTATATTTCATTATTTTAACCGTATATGTAACCATATATTTCTGTATCATCAACGTTGAAAAGAACAAGCCTCATCACAATATACCATTGCGAACCTTGTCGTGCTCCAAACCGGCGTATTTAATGTCGTCCATGTGAAGACCAACTTAACTATACACTAAGAAAAAAGTTAAGCACCCCCTGTATGTTTTACAATAACTGGTCGTACGAGCATTGGCATTGAAACCCTGATAACATAACCTCGGAAAAATGATTGTGGTTTGCAAGAAGACACCTCTGATAATACGAAAACATAAAAAGTTTATCCCTTTTTGAAATTTTAATCATGAATCTAACCCATAACTCAGGGGCACTGTATTTGTGCAAAATGCAAAAGCGACAATAAGTATGGAGTTGCAGAGTCAGGAACACAATTCCTCATCTTGATTGATGATGAAAAAAATTGTGATTTGTGCCACGATTTCACAATCATGACAACAATGATGTTTCCTTTGATGGTGGCAAGATCAAGCTTACAATCGCGTGACAGGCAACCCCAAACCATTACCGAACCTCCATCACATGGGGTCGTAGACATTATGTTCTTGGGTGTGGAGGCAGTATTTTGTATGCCTTCAAACCCTCAATTGGCCATCTGTGACATGGAGCAGGAATCAACTCGCATTGGACCAATGGACTCTTCGCCAAGTCCTCTCATTCCAAGCTTTCCGGACCAAACACGGCAGGGACGCTTGATTACCCTTCTGGACTTTATTCCTACCGATTTCAGCAGATTCCTCACTGTTCTGGTTGACATCCGTATGTTGGGTAGCCATTAACAGGAGATGTTGCAAATGGTTGACGACGTACAAGCCGAAGCAGGGCCATGTCCTCATGCCCTGGCGAGGTCTTCCTGACCGTGGGAGATCCTGTACAGCACTGGTTTGCCCGTGTTTTTGTACCAGTCTGCTGATTACGGTATAATGACACCCTAGATGACGTCCTATGCGTTTGTAGGCCATTCCTCTCGAATGCATACCAATAATACGCCATCTTGCCGCCTCTGATAACCTCCTTCGTGCTGTGTTCACAGATAATGCTTCAAAAATGGAAGACAGTGACGTTAAATATCGACGATTGTGTTGCACAGATACTGCATTTTAAAAATTGCATGGGTGGCATGCTTCATGTGCATGTCACAGTTGCCATTGTACTCTATCATTTCGACGGAAAACCATTATTGACATATTCCTCATTCCATTTGTAGTTGTTGCGAATTATTTCCGGGGATGCCTACCTTATTTCTTTGTGTATATCAAGATTTGACAACGTTATGTTTCCCGTTATGACAACGTTCTGGGGACTCTTGTGAACGTTGTAACAATATTGTGAACTAACGTTGTGTAGTAGACCTTGTGGCAATGTTAAAGTAGATATACCGCCGAACAAAAGAAAGTATACACTTGAAAAATGGATTACAAACGTTATCAAAATGTTACTAGGCCGAAAACAGTGGCCGAAACATTGCAAGCTTAAGGGCCAAAGCACAATTATGATATTCCTATCAAATATACTACCGTAGAATAAACATTTCTTGTTTGTTATAGTTTTAGCCACCAGAAAGCACGAGTGCATACTTTCATTAGCCTGACATTTTTGACTTGCTGTCCTGTGAGAGTCTTGTCCTTCTGAGACATATAAGCACTGTGGAAAGGAAGCCTTAGGGGTTGGGTGGTTGATGGATGCACAGTATCATTAACTACTGCCGTTCTGAGCCCAAACGTTACTAAACATACAAAAACGTGGAATGTGTGGGGATTCCAGTTCAGAATATCTACGACCTTTTTATCTTTGATGAATTAAGATTCTATGTTTCTCATCTGCACAGCATACAACCATTTTGTGGGACTGCTTAATCAGAATAGGTCCCAAGTGCTTCATTCTTCGCGTAAGCGAACACACCACATCGGGAGTTATTCAAATATTTAAGCTGTAGACTAAGATATCAGATGAAGTCCCTTGTCAAAGATGATTGTATGGGATTGTACTTTGACGTAACCATGATTTTGATCATGCCGGAAACCAGAATTGTTGAAAATTGCTGACTGCAGCATAAACGACGCGAGTATAAAGACGAGTATTACGATTGGATATGAATCCGGCATTCGCAAATTTGAAAGGTACCATTATCAAAATGGAACCACACCACTGACCTTTTTGAAAGCCCCACACAAGCAATCACAATTCGTGTGTTCAGCATGCTATGATTGTTTATAAAAAATATGTATTTGTGTGATATCATGTGCTGGAATGGCCAACCACTCCCTTAACAATAAAACCGTTTGTCTGGAGTGTGTTAAGCAATACAATAACTTGCATCAGACAAATAAAGTCGTGCATTTTGATAAACAACCAAATTATCTTAGCCAGGGCCGCTCTGGACAACTTGATATTTCAAAAACACTCCCCAATGCAGAGTCCCTTTAGTCTCCTATCCTTCAAGTGTTACCTCTGACATCTCTACAACATCATTATATGCCTTCTGTGTGTCCTGACACTTATTACGATGGCCATGCTATTTCCCATTAGAGTAAGTAAACCTCGACCTCGACGTGTCCTCTGCCTGCATGGGATTCACTAGTCTATCTGGCAGACGCGCTAGGTTATGTCCATCATTCATGTTTCAAAATTGACAAACATGATTGCTTAACTTCGCTTTAATATCAACTCTACTGGGAATACACCTCCTCCAAAGAACACGAGGGAAACCATTAAGCAGATCTTCGTGAAGAAGTGAAAACTGAGTGTTGCATATGTAGACCTCGTCTGAACACATAACAATGTGGCAATGCAAGAAAGGTAGTGTGTTTATGTTGTCTGTAGCTGAGGTATGATTACAGCCCTTTGGCTAAAAACGTATTCCTTCATGGTTATATAATACATATTTCTTGCAATTCAAATTATATGCAGAAGTTGACTGCAGTAGGAAACATCCAATTATTAAATCTTTACTTATGAGCAGCTGAATATCTGCACTTGAACACAGCAGACGTAATTCAAAATTAACATATCGTGTTTAGTTTTCAACAAACTCAGTAAAAGCGCTATCGGTCTTTGGGTTTTCTGGTTCTTCCTTGGTTGTCTGGTTTATTTACAGACCGCTGACGTATGACAGGAGTACTGCTGTGCGGCTTCAAGCAACAAACACATGCTTACTTTCTTTTGCACATTGTGTGAGTGGTGGGTGCTACCGGTAGGGAAGGACAAGATGGCCCTTTTCGCGAACACCTGGTGTCAACGCTGGTTTTCTGTGATCCATTCATATTATTATCACCGCTATTTTTCCTTCATGGCCAGTGGAATGGAATGTTTATTTTGTTTGTTTGTTTGTTTGTTTGTTTGTTTGTTGTTAATCGCCGCACTCAGCAATATTCGTGCCATATGATGTCGGCCTGTACATAATCGAGTTTGGACCAGACAATCCAGTGATTGACATCATGAGCATCGATCCACGCATTTAGGATACGATGACATGCATCAACCAAGTCACCGAGCATGACCACCCGATCCCGTTAGTCACCTCTTACGACAAGCATAGTCGCCCTTTACGGCAAGCATGGGTTGCTGAAGACCTGTTCTACCCCGGATTTTTTATGAAATATCTGGTGTTCATGTTTTGTCATTTCATTAAATGTCTGGTTTTTATTTTTGTGTCAACTTATGTAGCGCCAAGTGTCCATTTTGTGTCATTTTATTGGATGTCTGGTGTTCATTTTATGAAATGGTTGTTGTTTATTTCGTGTATTTTTATGAAATGTCTAGTGTTCATTTTTTGTCAATGTATGAAATGTCTAGCGTTCATTTTGTGTCATTTTATTAAATGTCTAGTGTTCATTTTATGCCATCTCATGAAACGCCTGGTGTTCATTTTGTGTCTTTTTATGAAATGTCTAGTGTTCATTTTGTGTTATTACCTAAAATGCCTGTTGTGCAATTTAAGTTTTTACCTGAAATTTCTGTTAATAATTTTGTGTCATTTCATGGAATGTCTGGTGTTCATTTTTGTGCCATTTTATTTAACGCAGGTGTTCATTTTGTGTCATTTTATGAAATGTCTGTTGTTCATTTAGTGTCATTTTATGAAATGTCTTGTGTTCATTTTTTGTGTCATTTCATGAAATGTCTTGTGTTCATTTTTTGTCCTCAGATGAAATGCCTGGTGTTCATGTTTTGTCAATGTATTAAATGCCTGGTGTTCATTTTGTATCATATCATGAAATGCCTGGAGATCATTTTGTGTCATTTTATGAAATGTCTAACGTTTATTTTGTGTCATTACATGAAATGTCTGGTGTTCATATTGTGTCATTTTATTAAATGTCTGGTGTTCTATTAAAAGTGGAGTCACAGTTCAAACCAAAGTAATATTCTACCAAATGTTATTAAAGAGTTAATTGGAATTTATCGTATCCTATTAAAGTTGGCAAAGGAAGTGTCTACAGAATATCAATATTTTACACATATGTCAGGTTGTCATGCTATGACTCACTGTATCTGAAAGCATCCACTGTTAAGTGAGAGGATAATGTTTTACATTTGACAACACAGCGTATCTGTAAAATTACCAATACGTTTCTTCCGTCAGAAACTAAGGTCTTCCAATTTTCATTATCTGATGCCTGAATCATCAAGGGATCTTTCCTTAGGGAAACGGAAATGTTGATTCGCAGACTATGGCCCGGTGACCTTCACTCGTAGACTGAAACTTTAATAACAACCTCACGTCCAAAACAACATACAATTCCACGTTGATCATTGTCAAGTTTTACAAGTGATATAGTACCTCTATTTCGAAATTTCTCTTTACCATCGACGGATTCCGCGACCAAGACCAGAAACTATTTACGTTGGCACTCCGTTTGACAGCTGTAGTCACCTATGGACCGCTAAGACCAGAGAACCTGACAACTGATCCTCTGTAGTGAATCCTCCCTGACAGTAGGGAGTCTAACAATACAAAGCAATTTAATAGACGCCTCAAGACTCTACCACAGTTTCCACATAGACATACGTCCTGCTACAAATCAACATTTATGGTTAGAAAATGATGAGTGGGCATTGTATGGCGTCTCGATGTTCCCTTCTATCGTATCGTTTGTACTATTGTGACATTGTTCACTTCTCCAATGAAATTTACTATGAGAAATGCTGGCGTGATGGTCTAAGATGTCAGATCAGGTCTGCCACACAGTCATCTGTTACAATGGCCTCCATTGTCCGGAGTTTCTTTACTTATGCCTCAATGACATAAATCGTACTCTTACTCAGACAACTTGTCCCACGATTCGTATAAACAATTCAGCTGATAAATACAGTTCTAGAATGAAAATCCTCTTATACTTATATTTTAAAGTGACATATTCTTAGAGGGCAAAAGTAACAGTTTTTTTTTTAATTTAAGGTTTTTTAGAATGCATAACACAAATATTCTTTCTTGAAGGTTTAATGTGTAATGGTGTTTACTTGACTGAGCTATGACACATTATGCTTTCTACAGATAATAATGCTTGAAGAATTGTAATTTAAGCAAAGAAAAAGAAAAGTTCTGCCAAGTAATGTCTTGTTCCTATAAACAAGTTATGGCGACCTGATTATTTTCAATGACCAGCACGGTTGTTGATCGCGTTGTTTAAAAGAGAAATACAATGTGTTGCATGGCCTTCCTTTTGACACAAATAAAGATGCATCACGCTTGCCTGATAAGCGGTTTGTTCTGTATACAGTTGTTAGATTGATCAATCCAGAAAATAAAAGTGTAAGTCATGTTCGTCAAACTCAGTACCGATAATTACCGAAAATTCAATCTGAAAAAAAAAGATCATAAACCTAGGTACTTTGAACTTCCTGCGTCAGTGGACATTTCAATTTCTTCAAGCAAATTTAGGCTTGCGCCGAGCACAGTCACGAATTGGCCGAGTGATTGTTTCGGGGATGTTCCGAGGGGCCAGACTATTTATGTGAATGGACTTAGAATCGATGGGCATTAAGATACCCCTAGATAAGTTCATAGCTAAGGCTATTTGACAATAGATACACTTTTATGTATCTACCTGACAAGCGTCGTAGAGCAGTTAGTCTGTACCATATCTGTCTGGGCTAAGGGGACTGTTTGAAGTGATAGTGGTGAAGCCCAGAGGTTAATGCCACGTAGAGGTTGCCTTTCCAGAAGAACCTAGTTCAAAGAATTACGAGAATTGGGTGTGCTTGTTATTGTGCTAATTATTCATTCGTAATGTTTGTACTGATCGAGGGGTACGTTATTACGTTATACCATCTGATCGTCAGCACTGTCTCACTGTTGATTTGAGATCTTATATCATCAGTTTGTAAGAAAAATACCAGTCTTACGCTTAGTTTCTATAATCGAGTTACATGATGTTAGCATTATGTATGTGTTGATGTAGACTGAGAGAAGATGATAGTGTCCATATGACGTCAACAATGATAAGCCTTGATGTCATCATCTAGCTTACTTCATTACTCTTTATGCAACAATGGTCTTATAACACACGACTACCTTCGAATATAATCTCGGCCATGTTGAATAGAATGCATCGTGCATTGCCTATAAAAAACGATTTCATGTCCAACATATTCCATCTATAATTAAACGATCCTATTTGTGTATATAATAAGTGAAGACGTTTTGTTGGCACGGTCGTCTAAGACGCCGAGATTCGATGTGCAGAGTTGCGTCCCTTTGGTGTGCCAGAATCCTATTATCGTGGGTGTGAGTCGCCCTGATTACGTCAGCATCAAAATGGTAAACGCATTTTAGATCTGCATCAGGACTACCACCACCCCGACCCCCCCCCCCCCCCCCCACCCCCCCCCCCCCCCCCCCCCCCCCCCCCCCCCCCCCCCCCCCCCCCCCCCCCGCGCGCACACACACACACACACACACACACACCGCCTTCATTTAACCACTCCCACCCCTTCACATTGAACATTCGGATGACACGTCGTGACATAAATGAAATACTGTTCCAAACAGCGTTAAACCAAGTTCACTGACTCATCTGTGGTTGAAATATTGCCATGCCTGTATCAATTCTGCAATATATACTAACCACGTTAAAACATCCTTCTTCCATGCAATGTAATGGTCTACCAAAAAATATAATGAATTATGACGCAATTACTTTATTCCTTGACGGAAAGTAGAAGTGAAGACAAAAACAAAATTTCCTTTTGACAAGTACATTTATTGTACGGAGAAGACACTACATCATTTCTCAGAAAAAACGTAAAAAATGTGCGAGCACGGAGTTGAACCCTTGAATAACGACGGTTGTGATATGGAAATAATTCATCTAACAATACCTTTTGGACGGTTAATATATCTCGATGTTGAAAAAGAATTAAGCAATTCGTTCCACATCCCCTGGAACCAACCATAGACATAAGGACTTGAACATCAGACGCCGGTTTTCATGCTGTCGTCGAAAAGAAGCGACATGGACGAAATAATGTAGTACTCGGTCTTGGATTATGACATCAATTAATCAACTTTAATGATTAAGTTGTCTATCTTCTGAGATTGAAATATTTTTTTTAGGAATTAACATCAGTTCGTATCCACCTCCTATCGTCAGTTCAACTCTTGATTCGATCAAAGTGTTCTGTTTTAAATCGTTTTGTCAAAAGAACTTGATTTTAATAAATGAATCCTCAAATGACGGAGATGGCCATGAAAATTTTAAATGTGTCTCAAGAATTCCGTTTAGTCTTATCGTGATTTCCGACGGACTTTAAGGAATTACCGCATTTGTTTGATGAATGAGACCAATGATATCACTGTCTTCAGTACCGTCTTAAGTAAGAGTCTATATGTTATTGAAATACCCTTCGCATGCAAATATTGTATCAAACGATTTGGAATGCGCTTACGATCCACCATAACTTCAAGGGCTTAAAGTATGGGTTCTGCATAACTCAAATTCGATCTATTATCGCTCAAACATATCGATTTCAAATTTCCTTGATAGAAAGAACGCGAATGGTTTTATACCATCGCTATTTATCTTCACTTTTATTACCCACAATGTTCCTTAATCTATATTTTAATTATGTATATAAACACTACACGAGAAAGCGTGATCCATCGGCGTTACATTAAGGATATTGTTTACGGGGAAAAGGACATGCTATGTCAGAATTTATTGCACCTTGCCCAAAATAAATGTATTGGCAAATTAAACGAGTGTTTTCCAGCTGTGAATTCCACGGTCAGTATTATTAGCTCTCCTAACTCCATCTGTAACGAGCGTTCTGTGTGGCCAACTGAACCCTCCAATTTGTTCAGCGATCTGTCTGAGGCTGTCATTAAGATTTCCCCAAGCATGTGCAATGTGATCAAGCCGTGGAAAATTCAATAACCGTCTGTAGCCGTTTGGATAGGCCATCGGCATTGCTTAGATCTTGCAACGCTATATTTTACTCTGTATACCACATCAAACTACTGGTAATCACGACATAGCTTGACCACAGTCTTTCTGACCACAATTCCGTCTTCGTTTGTCTGATGGTCAAGCCAGGACGGCGTCAACAACGATCCACCAAGCACGTCTTCTCCACCCAAGGGACCACGCCATCAAACCAGAGCGGTGCCAGTTCCGTGCCTATCAGGAAGGTGTTGATTGCTGGATTTGGGACAATACCGTGGCAGCAGATTCTGTTTGTCGTGCCTGCCTCGCGTTAAGCTGCATGTGAGTGTGATGATGAGCGTGAAACAGGGTCTATTTGTTCAAATCTCAAAGACCGGTCTACACTAACAGCCTGTCGATAGTCTGACAGTTAGCATAGATATCACTATCTGTCGCACGTCGATAAGGGCTATCTGTGATAAGTTGGCCGACACGATGAAGGATATCGACTGTCAATATGCAACAGCCTGACAGCTGACGAAGAACCAGTTTTGCGTGAACCTTATCCTGAGATAACTATGCATTTCAAGTCCCACTAATTCTTGTTATTAATTCAAAAACATTCATTCATTCTTTTAAAATCGAATAAAACATACTATAAGATGTGTCTTTTTATCTGTTTTCTATTTCTATCTATATCGAAACCCTTTTAATCCGGACGATATCTTTCCACTGAATATCGTTCGGTATAACAAATGTCCTGTTTAACGTGTGCCATTCTATAAATACTGACGTTCATAACAGTTATGCCGAAAGAAAGGCTCCGTTTAATCCGGACCCTCACTTTCGGCATTACTGTTATGAACGTCCGGACCGGTCTAACAACCAATTTCCTGTTTAACGAATCTTCGTTCTAATGTGTTGACTCGTACAGTGACCATTCGGAAGAAAGCCTTAAGGCGTCCAGATTAAAGGGGTTCAGACAAGCGGAGTCTTTCCCAACAACAGAAGTTATCATTCATATTTGTCTTGTTATATCAAACACTATTACACTTATCGTTCCACTCCAGACAACATTTCCTCAGTGTGAGCCCCGTTCCTAACGCTAGACCAGTAAATCCGCGTAACTATTTAATCTACGTATCGTGACCAGAGTCGCGAGTGACAATGACATAACAGTAACACTTTAACTCGGCCGGCCGAAAAAAATCTCTCCTAACACCTCAATAGTAGCCGCAATATTACTTAATTGATTTTTGTACTCGGGAGGGCTTGGCTGCAACCCCTCTCATCTTATTATAATCTTGAAGCGGTAGCAAGCACGCCTTCATAAATGCATTTTTCATCCCAAAATACCGACCGGATCGGAAAAGGTTATGCAGAGGAATGCTAGAATCGCAAATCACATTGGAAAGATTTCTCCCACAAAATTGTTTTGACGTTTCATTGACCTCTGAGCCAACAAGCCTTTTTCCGCGGCACATGATGTTATTTTGGCACGTTTGTCTGATCCGAGAATCTTCAGGTCATTGCGGTTCCTCATGATGGTAGCAACCCATGAAAAAATACGTCTATCTATCTAATAGAGATAGGTATATCTACAGATTGAATACTTATTTCTTTATATCAGTCAAATCACAATCTAAATATTAGGTAACCAGAAATGTAGTCTAGGTATTGAGTAGGTAGTTATGAATAAATAAATAAAAAGGTACTATGACGAATGTCTCGAGTGACGTTGCACGTCGATAGATCCGTGAGTGACGTAGCTCGTTCATAAATACGGGAGTGAAGGGCATTTAGTTACATAGGCGAGTGTGTTTGTGCTGAACGTTGCTTAACTCCGCACTCAGCAGCATTCCAGCTCTATGACGGCGGTCTGTAAATAATCGAATCTGGACCGGACAATCCAGTGATTGACATCATGAGCATCGATCTACGCAATTGGGATACGATTATATGCATCAACCAGGTCAGCGAGCCTGACCACTCGATCCTGTTAGTCGCATCTTATGACAAACATAGTCGACTCTTACGACGAGCATGGATTGCTGAAGACTATTCTTATCCGGATCTTACGTCGTTATGTGTTAAACAGGGATTGGGGAGTGATGTTAGTAGTTTGATGACTCCCTAGAACATGGATTCAGATATAAGTAATTGGTTATGGCGGTGGATACATTCAGATAAGGAGCCTGGATGATGCTTTACACACATGGTATCCTTATTGTCATGACCATCAGTAAAAATACCATTCCCGTAAGATATGGGTAAAATTGATTGATTTAAAATCTAATCCCGCTTTTCCCATTATTTTAGTCATATCAGGTGAGAGAAATCCGATAACGCCATCGTAGATGCAATCCCAGACGCGAATGTTCATATTTGGGGAGAAACTGGGATTCGAACCAGCAACCATCTGATCCCGGCAGAGAGCTTAAGCGTCATTCAACTTCAACTTCACTTCATTCAGTACTTGTAGGCCACGGGCCTTTTTGTACAGACGAAATACAATTAAGGTGAAAAATAGTATAAGATATAATACACATTTTTTTGTTTTTCAACAAGAAGTTTTAACATAATTGCACATTATACATGTTGGAGTATTTGTGTTCTTACAAAATTGGCATAAAACAAGTACTTTGCTCTATTCATATTGATAATAGGGTCTTGCGACGACAGTAGAGTATTAAACTTCAGAATATTTGGAAAGATGTAAAATTTAAATTTTATTTAACTTTGCCTAAGATGGCTATAAGCTCGACAAATTAACAAAAAGTGATATTCATAGTGAGCTTAAGCGTGATATCACCGGACACCCCCTTCCTACGATTCTGAAGAAGACCTTTCCCTAGTCAATGGAGTTATACGATTTGCTAGGATTCAATTACAGAAATGCGCCACAGAGAAATACCATCAACAAAGTTAAGGAAATTATTTTTAGACTGAAATTAAATTCCCAATACACGTGTGTCAAAACACTCTCGCAGACAGTGTCTTGTTACAATCTAATTTACCTGTTGCTTCGCATTGTTGGTGTTTTAATCAGATTACATAAAAACATAATAGGAATTGCCTTTGGATCAAATATCTCTTTTCGATTACAATTCAATACAATCATCATGCCAGGTACTTTTGTCTGCAACTAAAGAATAGTCCCGTCATTCAGACCGGAATATGAGTCTGGGTAAGAAAACCCAGCTTCTTTACATGAACCAACTTGAAACATGAAAGGAAATCTGAATGCGAAATTATTGACAATTCAAAGTGGGGATACAAAAAGACTGAGTTGTGAAGTACGTGTCAAAATAACGATTAGTCTGCCAGGCTAAAAAGGTTACAATCCCCACAAAAGACGACCAATGTGAACAGTTAATTCTCCCCTTCACTGTCTCATCAATTGACGTCGAAGTGGTATCCACGTAAATTAAGAAGCAAATGCGCGACGTTTCTCTACCAGCCATAGCAGAGAAACAAGGCACTTTCAGCTCATCTCGCCTGTGTTGAGCGAACAGTACACAGTCCTTGTAACATTTAGATTGACAAGCCAGTTAGTTCTGAAGAGATGTCTCCCTGTGTATTCTGCATGTAAAGAAGTGGTGCAAAGACAAGCGAATGCTCAACCAAGCTGGGAGACCCTACGCCCAACGCCTTGTCCTCTTTGCCAATTCTTTAACGATCCCTGGCTTGGCAGTGCTAATAGACCCGAGGGAACAAACTCCCTCAAATGCAAATTGTTGCTACTCGGAAGTGTAGCCACTAAATCTAGGCTCGTGATATCAAATCGGGGAAATTATAACTCATTTGTAAAATCGTGGTCGGAATATCGAGCAATATGGCCAATAACCACACTTGACGCTCCCGGTTGAGATTTTACGAAAAGGGGACGACACTGCGGCCTCAAACGGAGATACCATCAAGGAATCTGAGACGTAGTGATTGCTCCTGGAATCCTGATTTATTTAAATGATCAAATTTTAATAAATTCGTTTGAACCTAGATTCGTAAGGTTAAAAAGTTGTATTAGTCTTATCCAGTAAATTACGCTTCACGTAACGCATGACGATGGGCGTAATCGTTATCTTGAAACGTAGTCGACGTACCATGAATAAACTATACCAACGAAATCCGTTATCATATTTAACGTAGTTATCAAAATTACAGGTAGATAAATGCAATGGCTGTAATGTAAAACGTCTTTTTTCAGTCTGTTGTTACGGGGACGTGTTCTTCCGTCGTTGTTTTATCAGTCTTTCAATATAGTGAGTGAGTATGGTTTTACGCAGCTTTTAGCAATATTCAAGCAATATCACCGCCGGGGACACCAGAAATGGGCTTCATACATTGTACCCATGTCGGGATTCGAATCCGGGTCTACGGTGTGGCGAATGAACGCTTTAACCACTAGGCTACCCGACCACCACAGTCTTTCAATGCATGTGAATACAAAGATAGAGGTATTCAGCACAATAAATCACTCTAAGAAATGCGATCGACTCATAAATGGCTTCATACACGTAGAAGAAGCTTCTATTTTACGACATTAGGCTAGACTGTCACAACTCAATCCGCCTAATCATACTTATACTTAAGGATGAACTAATATCAGATTTGTTCAGACAAAAACTGTCTCAATCTACTCTATGGTCAATCCATGGTAAGGGAGATGGAGTAAGCACATCCATAGATTGCTACTACATTTAGCGTCCAAATGCCTGAAGACGATGCCCATGCGGAACTTTAAATCTACAACGTGAAACTAAAATGAGATACATGGATCCATGTGGTCATATTCCTTTTTCAATTAATGATCACTATTGGGTGACTGGTATTTAAAGAAATAGTAATATTTCCGCCGCGTCGCTGCTGCGGCGGTTAACTAATATGGTTGAAGAGAATACCATCATATGCTAAAGCTATGAACACCAGTCCTCTCTACCAAGAGCGCCATGTCACGTCAGCATCATTTAAGCATGTCATTTAAGGACCCCGTTGGTATGCGTTAAACGTGTTAAAACTTTTTTCCTTCTGAGTATTTTAAACTTTTTACACACGTCGGCCCAGTATAATCGACCTGTTCCTGAGAAGACATTGTCGGTAGATGTGACTTCGCTTCTACGTATACGTGCTGCACAATAAACAGCAATCAGCTAAATGCACACTTGAAAAAACATAATTCGGAGAAAAAACACTTTTGTCGACACGTGCGCCCAAAATGAAACATTAACAGTTGTTACATCCGATTTCTGATAGGTGAGCAAATTGATAAACACTTTCTCAAATACATGTTCAGGTGTTTTTTTAGTTCGATGCTGATTCCATGTCATTCAAAGACTTCTCGATCCGTGCTAACATAAAAGAAATCATATTTTATTTTGACGAATTGACTTGGGAGTTTTTCCTTTCGCCTTCACTTCATATCGGCACGTATTACCTCATTAATTTATTGCCAGAGCTGACTATTGCAGGGTTCATGGATCAAGTGGTCACGCTTTTCTTATTGGTTATATATCCGACATTGTTGGACGTTGAACATCCTTTTATCCACTAGTTTGCTTTGCCCAGACTTGCTTATTAGCAAGCCGCTGTGATATAACCTGCAGGGCAAAAGTAAGCAAAAGAAAGTATACACTTGAAAATTGGATTTGACCAAAACATTACAAACGTTATGAAAAGTTTCTAGGCTGAAAGGAGTCGCCGAAACACCTCAAGCAAACGTTTAAAAACACAACGATGATACCAGTATCAAATACACCACCAACGAATAACCATGTCTTGTTTCATTTTTACCCACCGTCAAACTGGATGCATGTTGTAGGTAGAATATTGCTGACTGCAACGAAAGGCAACAAACACATCTCAAATAGGTCATTCGAACGATACTTGATTATTGTGTAATTGCCTTCCGAAATATTGCCCCCGTACAGTTGCCACCAGTAAACTACCTTTGCACATTTCACAATGAACAATATACCGCAACCATACTTATCCTCCGAAGGGCATGCTTTATTGTCCATAATTGGAGTCACGCGTAAAGCAAGTATATCTGTGTATTCAGGTTATCATTAACTACTGGATCCATCAAAATCCTAAAGCTTCACATTACTTTGTAAACTAACGGAGGACCTGAATCCTGCCAGATCTGTAATTTTATTCGAACCTAGTGCTTTGTAAAGACAGTCTTTGAGTCATACTAATATACTGATGACCTACAATAGCAAGTGGGCTATATACGTCACCATGGAATTCCCTTCCTACACACATCAGAAGCACAATGTCAGCATCTTGATTAAACGTATCTCGCAAAACAACCATGAAACAACAGCAGATGTTAAGTCCTTATCAGCAACCAAGGTACGATTCTTGATTTTACTGAAACGCAGCCAAGATACTGTTTGAAGGTTTTAACAACATGGAATACCCTAAAAACACATGGATTCTCTAAAAAAATAACATTTAATGTGATGTCCGAGGCCTTTCACATGCATGCCACCAGTGTTACAATGCACTCACTAAACAGTGCCAATGATGTGCATGACATCACCGTAATGCCGATATTGTACCCACTGCAAGACATCTGTATACATATCTATACTAACATATATAAGCATTTGTCGTTTATGTTGTTGTACAAACATTGTTCGATATATTGTTAACGGTATGGGATTGCTGGAATTCCTGTAACTGGAGATAGCATACCCTTTGTTGATTACATTCACAAAATCGCTCAGTTGGCGTTTTGGGGCATCTGTTACAGTAGCACAATGCCAATCACAGATGATGACTTGTGGAAAAGATGAAGTTACAACGTAGCCCGAGCATTTCTGTTTATTTTTTTAGGACAAAAAGAAATTACGTTGCCACAGCGAAACAGTGATGAGACGCCACAGTGCTAAGCTGTCAATACAAATGACCATATTGGAAGACTGGCAAAGAAATATGCGGAACCTCATAATTGAGTATTACTTGCACGCTGTGGGAATGATGTTTGTTTTTGCTCTCTTCAAATCAAGAAGCACAAAGGAGATCGAGTTCTGTTTAAATCCACCAATTGTACTCAATATTCCATTTTATTAATTTGTTACAAGAACGAAAGATAAATCAAATCTGCAAACTCGGACAAATTAAGACTTTGTTCAACACATTATAGGAAGAATGCATCCCCAGCATCCCATCCTCATCATACTAAAGGGGATCGGTGCTGACTTGCGCTGTAATTTGTCCCGATTGCTCATGCTCTAAGTCACATTTTTTCTTTGGTCCAGAATTGATTATTTACAGGCGGTGATGTCGCTGAAATATTGCTGTCTGTGGTTTAAACAATACCTACTCATTCAAGTTGATTTTGTCCGTCGCTTACTTATGGGACTTGTCGTTAGTACATGATTTGTTTGTTTTTATTCAGATGAACTAGTCTTTTTCTTAGATATATCGATGAAATGTTGAGCATTGTCTATGGTTATATGCATAAATTCTTTTCGAATTTGTCTATTGCCACATCATTTGGGGAACATATATGAAGTAATGCATTCAACAAAATCACACTTTTAGGCACATTGCAAACATCATGTATTTTGCTAAATACCTCGTGTCTTTTGCTGACATGGAAATGGTAGACCTTTTACAAGCATTTAAATCTCACCCATGCTTCCGACAGGCATTGGAAATGGAGGCTCTATATCTAATACGGAACAGCAACCACGGTCAAATGTCAGTCAACACAGTACTTACTGGTCTTACCACTGGCTGATGTACACTGACATTCAGCAGCACAATGGTGAAAATGGACACAGTTATTCAATTTCTTTGTACACTTTGTTCGATAAGGGAAGAAAAAAAGTACCCGAAATTCGAATGTTGCCAACAGAAGGAATGTGCCTTTGATTTTACTAATAATGGTGTTAGAATACTGTATGATCGTCTGAATACTGAATGATCGCCTGTCTTTTGGACAGAACGACTTTCTGTAGACAGTACCTGCTGTGTAAGACAACCTCTGAATACATATTTAGCAACTGTTTGCCAGAGTCAAAATAATGTTTTGAGATAGTTTGGGAGAGCCAAATGTTGTCAGATAAGTGCTCTCAAAAGATCATATGGGCAGATTGTTTGATTTACATAGGATCTAGAAAGGATCACACGACGTCCTTGTAGTTAACTACTTTGACGTGTCACTTCCTGTATTTCAGCAACTCTCAAACGAGGTTAGTGGGCAGCCATCTTGGAAGGCTCCTGTGAACAACCAATCCAAGGCGGTAAAGGGAATTATGGAAATACAAAATCTAATAAAGGCCACAGAGGGCTATGATTTACATTAATTCTCATAACCATGCTATTATTCAGTCGTTAGTCCTCGATAAATTGTGCATTAAATGGCCCGGGTTTGTCCCGTAGTTTCAGCATGTCGTGGATGTATGTGGCCTTAGGAACTCTCGCGTGGCTTTAGCTTTTATTCCCAACGCCAATGCCGTCTGGCGGCGAAATGTCAGCCTCACAGGTTAAACATGCCATTGAGAAGGTCCTCCCGACAGTGCCTGGAGATGGCACCACGTGATTATCGCTCAGAGAAGGCAAAATATTAAATTATTCTGTATGACTTTTTCGTCCCTCGCACTAACTGGTCATTTCAAGGCACAATGAAGCCAGGGAGTGCAATTACTCATTATAGAAGCGTGTCCTCTTGCCTGTCAGATCACTGGTGTAGTCGGAAGTCAGGTAATCACTTCTCTACCTCGCTTCACAGCATTGTAAGCGTTAGCTGATAGAGAAGTCATTGATTATAGTCTGAATCAGAAACAAAGGTTATGATAGCCAAATCACTATACAAAAGACGAACAAGCATCCCCATCGGAACATGACTATGAAGCATCGCCAGCGTCACAAAAATGTCAAACAACACGCGAGGCGGTTCATGGTTACTTATTGGTGGTTATAGAAAAGATATTCCTATCAAGATGTTATAAAATAATGAAAGAGCACATTGAATTGATTCCTTTTACTTAGATGTATATCTTTACATCATAAATTAGTTGGGTATTATTCAAATCCGATCTTCATCAATATTTGTGCGTATGTTTGATGGTTTCATTGAAGCTACAAATCCCTTTCCATGATCATTAGAAGTTGTAGAGTCCATTGTATAATTCCGACTATGTCATGTGTTCATGAATCACTATCAAATAGCGAAGGTACATGTGTATCAGGTGTTCGCGAAAAGATGCGCGTGATCAGCTCTACCGCTGGGACCCGTTACAGACACATGCAAGGCAAGGCAATATATCATCCGTCTATCAGGTGTCCGTGATGTATGATGTACATGTTATGTTTTAAATGTAAAAAGAATGTTGAGTAATTGAATTGGGTAAATGCATCTTTGAACAGTATATCAATTTTATCAAAGCGTGTTAGCTTGATGTTGGAGGATGCACGTCTTTTGGTCGCTTTGAGTCGTATATCATAACAGCATTTAAAGTTCTAACGACATGCAAGGCGGTGCTACAATGGTTCGTTTTATGTACATGTCTGGAAAACAAATGATAAAAATAAGCCATGAAAATAAATCTAGTTTAACACCATTGACAGGACCAAGCAGCTGCAAACACGTAATTCATCTAATATTCAGACTCTTTTGCTCCTTCTCATTCATCTTGACATACACTGCCACAACCTCGTATATACAGCAAAGAGGATGGGACACACTGCTTGAGATGTAATAACCACCGGTATCACTGACCATATATTAGAAGCCAATGCCCTTACGGCGAGCGCCACATCAAGAATGGGACACCATTTCTGGTCTAGATCGTTTAACTGCTTTGCTTGAATCTCGGAGTGAGTTACAGACCCTGACTGCTTAATGTCTTTGGAATGATGGACGCTGATGAACTCTGGAATACTGTGGGGCGTGGAAGAGGTTGCAACTCAGGACAGGATCAGAGAGTTATGTTTGGCCGAGACAGTGTAGGCTAAGGAGATGAGGGTTCCCTTGGCTTGGCGAAGGAGCTGAATGGCCTTGGTCGGGGCTTGAAGTATGTGTCACTCCGGAGTGAACGTACATCAGACTGTTGGGTGGTCGTATGGCCTTGCAGAACTCTTGACGTCGTGGAACCAATGTTGTAAGCATAAAGATATCATTTGCCCTGATAAAACACAAACACAAAGTGTGTTATTCATGCAGGTATTGTAATAATTCACGTTTTGGTGTTCCTACCAATAGGAAGCAATGTCCAATGTTTATGACGATATGGTGAATACGCTTTTAAATGTCTTGACGCTACTAGTGTGATTTTAAAACCACAAATTGTTATTGAGATACTGCATTGTAAGTCATTCAAAGCTTCTGCGTCGGGTTCTAAATACAGCAAAACAGAAGTCTGTGTGTGCGTGTGTGCGTGCGTGTGTGTGAGTTGAGTGTGCATATAGTTTTTGTTCATATACGCACAGTTCACCCAATACAAGGGTGAAATATTCCCATCAAATGGCATGTTCCCTTTTCGCGAACAAGTAAGGGGTCTAGCTGTTCTGTGTTCATGGTCTAGAAATCATGACTACCTCTTTTAGAAATGGATTTAACCAGGAAGTTGAAAATCTATTGAAGCCTTCAACATGATCGTTGTTTCGAGGACCAACAGTGCCAAGCTACGTTCAAATGGGCACAATGATCCAAATAGGCCGGAGAAATAGTTTTTGCTCAGTTATGTTAATATTCTCAAAGTCTGGCAAATCTCTCAAAGGTATAATGTTAGGTTTGTGATTATAATGATAACAAAATACGTCTAAAATGCAGTCGGTAGTACTGGCTGTTTTTTAAGGCCGCTTTGAACAGTAGTTCAGTTAGGTCATCGTGTATTTGGTGAATGTATGAGGAAGACCAAACGTAAATGCAGGTCAAAGGTTTTAACCACTTTGGCGTAATCATAACGATATTTCATCCTGATTTCGACCATCGGATCCGGTCACAACTAGAAGTCCCGATTCACAGTGAATTCCTACTCCTTACATCACCTGGCGCTCGCAGGCGTCCTAATCAACAGGATATCAGACAGGCCATCAATATTAGAATACTGATTAATTATGGAAAATTGAAGATTGTGTCTTCTCTGACTAATCCCAGTTGAGTCACGCCACTTGAGGTTGAAGTGTAACAGCAACAACCGGGTTTGTGACCTCTAAATGTGGCGAACCGTGCACATGACATGAGGTTGGTTTGGGCCGCTAAACAGTTACTCCTCAACGCCAGGTCATATGTGGGCTGGTGTTCACCCAAACTTCATTAAACCAGGTAATCGATTGTTATCGATACATGGTGAAACCACAAACCAAAACACTACCACAACTTTGATCGTGGATCATAAGATTATTAACTTTTCCCAGACCAATGTATGATGCACATATGTCAGTATTTGCTATGATATGATGAACCAATTGACGTATAATGAGTCCTCTTCCCCGTGTATTGACGGACTGTATCCGGACACTAGACCAGACTTTGCTGGTACATCTAGAGTTAATGTCCGTCATTTCCATGGACGGTGTCAATTACTGAAGGCTATTAAGCCAAGTGAACTGAGCGGCAAGTGTGATTATGAAAGCCAGTCTGTGGAACAGATCAGTCTTTAGCTCCCCGGGCCTGTTCCTACGCCTTATCGCATGTAGTCCAGTGCGCAGCTAGCCTCTCCTCAACAAATCTTCATACATATGTTATACTTACAAAGTGCGTTATATGTTTATATGGATGACTATAATGGCTACAAAGGTTTCATGGATCGTTGTTACTGCTTTCCTCCAAAAATATCATTTTTTTCCGGTGACTTCCTAATCTTCATTACAGAATTACAACTCGCATCCACACGTAAGCACCAAATGAAATTGGACGCCGTATGGGGTCATTTCCAAGCGTTGGATGATAATCCGCGGACTTTGCTCCTGGCTTAAATGACAGCCAGTAGGGAATTAGGATATGGCGAGAATTTAGACAAGGGATTCTATTACATTGCTGTAACTAAAGTGCCTATATGCTGTTGACTGAAACTAAAAATCTAACCAAAAGGAAATAGGAAATTGTGTTTGGGTAGCAAGCATCCATCGGCATTGGCAACCCCATGTTAACATAGGCCCAGAAGATGTTTGCATGAAGCGCTGATCTATAGAATGTGATGGTGAAGAAGGTTATACTGTCAGTGTCATATCTTCTGAATGTGTTTTAAAAGTGATAGATTGTTAAACATAAACATATTTTGACTTGAATCATGCCTGTTGAGTATGGCAGTCCACCATATGATTTTTCAGACAGCTAAACGTATTCAAAATGAGAACCTTTGTAGTATGACGTACAGATTATTGAAGGATATATCCACCAACATGCTCCTTTTAAAGGCTTTAATACATTCCTCTAATAGACATTTTTAGTTAGAGGGTCAATTATTGGATATGGTGTCCTGTACTAATTTAAATCTGAGAACAGTTTTAACGTTTTGATGATTTAATGATGACGTCTCTTTAAGCAGATGTAGCCCTGGAAATACGTGCACATAGCTCTGATTTAGGGATAAGTTACGTATATTTAGCATCCCGATAGTTTTGAGATGAAAAGGGGAGGGGGTCAAACTCGCTGACATTGAAACATCTCTTCTGGTTGCTGGAGTTCCGAGGCTTACACGAGAAGCCTTTCCTGAGTACTTGCAAGTTGTTACCAGCAAATATTGATCGGCTTCTCCCCACACAACTGTTACCTATGTTTCCAGCACAGAAACATTGCTTGATGCTCATGGTCAACAATTATCTGTAGATACGTGCCTCCTGGACCACCAGTGTGCATGGCGTGTTTCGCGGTGGCATCTTAACGGAGATCTACCAAGGGCTAAATCTTGAAAGAAAGCAATTCAGCTGTGGCTATCCACCGTGCCTCCTTTATATTGAGTAAGCCTGGTTTTACAACCACAACTCCCAGTCTTGCATTGATTGTCTTTGGGAACGAAACACTGATTAAAGAGAAACAAATGTCTTCAGTTTTGGTTGGAAGACACTACAGACTATTTCTTCGAGTGTATGTTACAACTTCACATAATGAGTTCCCGGATGATAAACTGTAATCTGTAGTAATGTTCTTGTAAGTCATTTTCTTTTGTATTCAATTAGATTATGCTCCATTATGAGAGTACTAAAGGAAATCAGGACATCGACAACATTCGCTCAACCATCCAAAGAGGGTTGCTTCGTGAAAATCAACTGCAACGACGTCTTTAACTATTTGGTTTTGGTGCTAGCCAGACATAAGTGCAATGTATGTTGTACCACTTGTTACTACACCGTGTATTTCTCTAGAACATACATAGTGATTACTGTAACACGTTCAGATTATAAGTTCAGGAGAAATAAACACGAGGTTGGTGTAAATATAAATGTGATGTGCCTCTAATATAGGTTTCTGACAAGAGAAACTTTGTAGCAAAGAACAGAAAGATATCAAAATGGTTCTCCTTTCTGAAGAACAACCTAACATTAACCGCCTCAGTTTTAAAGTCTTTCCTGTACATGAAACTAACCTTTTGAGGTACATGAAACTAACCTCTTGACGTACATGAAACTAACCTCTTGACGTACATGAAACTAACCTCTTGACGTACATGAAACTAACCTCTTGAATATATTTCTGTCTTAAAGGAATACCGTAGGTTGCCTTCTGGCAAGTGTTGCAAAACGGTCATTGAAAAGATTCAACCGTTATACTTGTTGAAAACTTTGAAATATTGTTGTTATAATTGTTCAGGAAATGATATTACTGACACTTTTCTTTTTTCTAATGCTGATCTTTTTTGAACTTTTGACATGACGAAGAACATAACTATGTCGAAAATGTATGAAAAGGGCCGACTCCAGAGCTAATCTAGCTACAAGCACTGACATTCGTATGAACACATCTGATAACTTCAGAATGATATCTAAACTTTTCGCTCTTTTCATAAATTATGATAATCATGTGGGTCAGAAATGGTACTATCGTACTTTGTCCTTTTCAAATACTTTGACAATAATGATGTATTGATTTTATATTCCCCAAATAGGATTGATGGTATCCAAAGTGGAGCTGTTGATGATCAATGGGTATAACAGTCTATTTGGTCCTATTCGATCTATTACGACTTACGCTTTCCTATTTGTATTAATGGAGCTGTCCGCCGGCGTCATGAATGCATGACGTTTAACTGACAAGAGTGACGCTTAATCTCTGCGGCAAACAATATCATCGTGATCTTGAGGTACAAAAATTACACTATGTCGTTAATAGATAGACACTATTTAGCATCCACAAATCCCAATGGATGGTTCGGGTGTAACCTCTAAATTGTACATACATCACTCCTTGATTAATGAAAACCTTCATAATGAATGAAACGAGTGTCATTAAGAACTCCATATAATGCATCTCAAATGACACATTGTGTCCTTACACGTACTAAGGACTGTTCTATTCCACAAAAGAAACACATTAAATCAATCATGCACAAAAAACAAGCGCCAGAAGAAGAAAACATGCGCAATTATTTATTTCTTACTATAGCTACACGATGACTGAACACCCGGTTTTCTTCAGACATAGTACATCGTTGACATGACTGAGAAGGCTTACGTGTCAAGAAGGAAGCCAAAGACACTGGATGATTCAATCATAAGGACAGTATCATTCCTATCGGTAACAAGGCCATAAATATCCCACATACATCAACTGTGACCTTAGAAGAATGCACAAGCGTGACTCAACATCCGATTTTGGCGTATCGCAATTTGATGTTGAAGGCGTCAGACGCACCAGACTGTTAAGACCGTACAAGTGCAATTTGGAGAGCCATATTTCAGATACTAGAGTCTAAGTAGACAGCATATGCATAAAGATGAATTTATGACGCCCGTTCAGGAACCTACGTTTTGACTTCTGATACAACCTGACACTAACAGGGGCGAATTCTCTAAAGAATTAACCATCCCACCATTTACATTTAGATGGAGTAATAAGCCGAGTCCAGTCGTGAGACGACATGTGTATATTATAAACATTTAACACTGACTTTGCATAAAGGGTTTTTCAGATGCAATAAAACAAGGCATTAGTTTCTCACAATAAGGATAAGTGAGCATATGGTAGCTGCACATTTCGGATGGAGGCTCTGCCTTAGATATAAGACACGCAAGTGCTATGCCGATAAGCCTCCATGATATTTTCGCGTGTCCCGAGATAGGAGACGGTCTTGTTCTCTAACACGAACATAGTATCATCATAACGTTTACGTATTCAACTATTGATACATTGTCAGGACAACTTTGTCAAAGAATCATTTTGTTGGTGAAATAATAACAACTGGAGAAAAGATACTTAGAAAACAAATGAAGATCTTTTGGATTCATGAACCGTGTAAAAGCTCATCAGAGACCAACTGTATATGTAGGGGGAAATACCATATGCCCCACGAACGTTTCGTCTCAAAGAAAAAAGGTTCAAGGTGTTCATGTGATTTGTGAATGTCAAGGTCACGTTGTATGCGTACGTTGGCTCAGAATGTCACGGGTGGCGAACGCATGTACAGGCTTAAACACTAGAAAGGGAAAAGATTTTTGTTCACGATTGGATGACTCTAAATAAAATTCAAAGCCTGACTAAATTTCTAAATATCTTTAACCTTGCTCCTTGGAACCAGATTCGGCGGAATTGACTCACCATTGCTGTTGATTTATTCAAACCAAACAGAAGATAATCATGAGACGTTGGTTTTAAACACTACGTTTTGTCATGTTGATAGAAATCACTTGAGATTTGTTTGCGCAGAAGTAACATCAACCCTCCAAATCTTGAAGGTCACAAGATTTAAGAGTAATTAAACTTAGTCCAATTTACATAAATATTCTTATTTCATAGTTATCTATTTTCTGAAGCAATTCTATTAAGTTATTGCATATCTCAGATAGAACAATTATGATTTAGTCAAATGGAATAAACTTTTCTTATTTTATAACTGTTATCTATGAAATGTAATTCAAAAAGTCAATGTATGTTCCACGTAGTTTCCCTCCTCATATATACGAGGTATATGGTAATCATTCAATATTTCATGCAAAAGAAATATGCTATAGAATGTCGCGATACAAGCAGATGGTGTAAAGTTAGTATAGCGTGTATACTCCCAAGGGATTATAATGTTTAAATGTTTACTGTTTTTAAATGTCATAATTATTGTTTGTATTTGTGTTGTTGTCATAATCACCATCATCAACATCTCCACCATCGCCACCACCAGTGTCGCAATCGTAGTAGTTGTAATAGTAGTAGTAGCAGCAGCAACGCTAGAAGTAGTAGTAGTAGTAGTAGTAGTAGTAGTTGTTGTTGTTGTTGGTTTACATACAAAACTGCAAAGTTGTTCATACACAAGAATGACAACCGTAGAAAAAAACCTCCGTATCTCATTGAACGGTCACTCCAGAGAAGTGTCTAGTGACTTCAAATCTTTTCCAATAACACTTCTTGATGTGGATGGCTTCTGAAAATGATGAGGTGGTCTCTATAACCTCAATATTTAGATATACATTCGAAAGGGTTGCAATCATTTTTGGAAATAATAACGTCTATAAATAATTTGGTCTATTTGACGAGACTGGAAGTTTAAAAAACTGGAATATAAATTATTTGGGTCTAGTTTGATGATATAGTTGCAGTTTTCAAATATGATTGCAATTGTATAAAACCCTTTCCACAACCATAAGAAATATCTGCTAAAACTAGAGTCCATTCCAAAATGCCGAGGAAAACAGTATACCCTTGAACATTTGATTCGGACACAAAATAAAAAAACGTTATCGAAACTATACTTGGCTGTCCTGTTGTGAGATACTCATTGATATATGATATATCCCATGATGACCATATCAGATACATCACCATGGAATAACCATTTTTGGTTTGCCACCATCAAAAATGGGTGTATAATTTCTTTTGCCCAGCAATTAAGTACTAACGATTCCGACTTTATCATCAGCATGTGTTTATGAATCGCTATCAGATAGTAATGATTCCAGGCAAAAATGTGAGCGTATCCTGTTGTTTTTCCAGATTAAAAACATTTTAAAAGATTAAATAAGATAATATCCAATGAATTGTTGCTGATTCTGTGAGTGACTGTGTGACGCTGCATTGGCCAGGATTTCCATGTATCAATGCGTCAATCTCAATCTCAAATACATATGAAGGAATGAAATATTTGACAACACATGTATCAAATGTATAATTTCACCCCCGTAATGAACGCTCACTCAGGTATAATGTATGGAACTTCAAGTATTTTACATTAGATTCAGAATGCAGTTCTTTTATTGGATTTGTTGGGTTGTTTTTTTTCTGACAGCTTTCGTTCAGCCGCATGTTCCGTTTGAATCCGGCCACAATCTAATACAAACAGGATTGACCATGTTTGATAGATTTCTTTTCGAAACTTCAACTATTAAAAATTGTTTTGGTTTCTGCCGACGGCGTAATTGATTAATCTTTATGTAGTGTAGGGTTTCTCGAGTTCAGTGATTCAATGGCGTAATGGTAATCCTTAATCATTACTCTGCACAGTCTATATGTTATTGTGTTTAATCAGGACTGCAACGGTATTTTAGACTCGTAAATCCAACAAGAAGAAAAAGAATGACATTCGGAGAGCTGTTTGTTTGGCAAAGAGGTTGTCTGTGATTTGCTGGCTTAAGAATCTCCATGCTCAAATTTGTCTTTATTCCGATTTATCTCGCGAAGCAATTTGTTTTGTATTTCGATATGTCTAGCGTCTCCGAGGAAATCTCATTCCGAGTTCTATCAAAACCTCCTACGAACTCTCCGCGCAGTGTCGGATGACCCAGGGTCTGATATATACCTCGTTTATCAACTTGCCTAATAGGTCAGCTGTGACAAGTTATCCATCGATGATCTCGGAGGGAGCGATGCTGGAAAAAGCTGTTTAAAAGATGCAAAAGGTGGCAACATATCACAGGATCAGAATCTCTCTTGTAGTGGCGAGAAATTAGGAGTTGAACATTGGTATCATAAAGTGTATGTAAAGATAAAAGTTTGCTTGTTAAAATGTTCTTTAACGCGGCTCACAGCAATATTTCCGTATATGACGGCGGCATGTAAATAAACAACACAAACCAGTGATTGATAATGTTAGCAACGATCCACACAATCGGTGTACGATGACACGCGATTAACCAAGTTACTGAACCTGACCATCCATTTGGTCGCCTCTTACGACCAGCATAGGTTCCTGGGAATCACTTCAAACCAGGAATCCTCAGGGGTAGGGTGGATGGGCGGGATTCAAGTAGCTACATTATGCAAAGAAATCATTTTGCATGAATTGCATATGTACACACAAATAAATTAGTCCTGACAAATTTAATATACTGACAACCGTATTCTGTAACAGAGACGTGGGTGGCATGTGTAAAACGATAATATATTCAGACATACATGTATCAGTATAGATGAGAGATGTTTCTGGTTATGTGAATACCAGTGGCGTCCACTCGCTTTAAGCGGCGGAATTCACTTTGTTGTATAGTCGAGCCACAAACCTACGATCGTGGATTGGAATCTGACTTTGCCAGGACTATACTCATGCTCATAATCATCACCAAAGTGGTAAAAGTTTAAGGCCTGCATCGCTATCGTCTCACATCGTGCTGGTTTGGTTGTTGGTTGGTTTGTTGTTTAACGCCGCACTCAGCAATATTCCAGCTATATAAAGGCTGTCTTCAAATAATCGAGTCTGGACCAGACAATCCAGTGATTGATATCATGAGCATCGATCATCGCAATGTGGGATCGATGACATGCTCACCTTTCCGCGAACACCTAGTATCATGACTGTTTGACAGTTATTCATAAACACATGTCCAAGATACAGTCGGAATAATACAATTGACTATTGAATTTGTTATGAATATGAATATCGAAAGGGTTTGGTCGTTTTTATTAAAGCAAACTCACTCATTCAAATGGTGATATTTTACTCTTTTGAAGGCTTCTTTCATGTTCATCGACGCCCATTGATTTATTAATGTCTAAAGTTGGGTTTGTTGGTGTTTAAAGGGGGTGGGGTGGATTGGGGTGTACTTCTGACCTTCCAATATGCAACTCCATTATTCCATTTTTAGAAATCCCAGGGTAATATGTGTTTATTTTTGTGTGTGTGTTCTGTTACATGCTAAGATTGTCTTAATTGTATTTTTTCTTCTTTTGACGCTAATGTTACAGATGTACATGACACGCAACTGTAGTATATCGACGATCACAAGTAAAAATGTGTAAAATCACATTCGGCCAGCTCTGATAACAACCCCTCACAATGTCACATATTTGACTCCCAACACACAACTCTGAACTATTTATATCCATTCAAAATTGAAAATAGTATCTTCTACGCTTTCGTAGTATTAATCTGGTTCGTTGTTTTTAATTTACCTTTTCACGGAGCATAGAGTACGAAAAACACTAATGCATTGTTATGTTGAAAAGGGGAGTTTCACCTTTGGGAGATACATTCACAGTATCTTTGGCTCGACAACAGTCGCTTATTCCTTTGTCCTTCCTTTTGAAACAGCTCTTTGAGAGCAATCAGTACCCTTTTCGCGAAGGTTCAATCAGTTGAAAGACAATGCTGGTCCCAGGCGATATGTGTATATATGTTCTCCAATCATGGAATGTAATAACATACAGACATCTTGACGCTTGTTAGCGATCTTCAGGGATCCTTTGGGAGTTAAGAAATTCAGTATGTCCTTGCTGCACAAAGCTGTCGCTGACTTAGAATGACGCGACGGCGCGACACTTTTTTTCGTCTCTCTTATGGACAGCTTCATTTGCATGATTCACCAACACTGAAAAGGCACAATCTCCGTACTCTGGAGAAACAACGTAATTGTCTCCGGTATTAAAATGTATTTTTGCAGCGATTCATAAATGTTTAGTTTAGTCATGTTCAAACTGTACTTGGCAAGCGATACCCTCCCCCCCCCCCCCCAGCAGAACGATGTTAGAACAGGTTCTAGGAAATCTCTAATCACTTTAAACGTCCATCATATGATGTCAGCTGATATCCTACAGATGAGGAATGTCCTTGGTATGTCATAATGACACGTTCATAAGCGAAGCTCGACGAACCATTGTGAAATTGACACAATAAAAAATAATATATAAGTATATGCTTTGTGTGTAGTTATTCATAACCGTTTCTAATTTGTAATAGCTTTTGTGCAATCTGCATTCGGACTAAATAAAAGCGACAAAACCCTTTCCATATTCCTAAAAAAATCTCGATTTACGATTCCGACTGTATACTAGTCATGTACATGTATTTATGAATAACAATCAAATAGATATGATACCAGTTGTTCGCGAAAAGGTGAGCGTATCCTGCCCCACCGGTAGCACCGGTCACAAACACATGAAAAGGCAAGTCAGTTCACCTGAAAAAACACTGGAACAAGTGGTACAAGTCAAAATAGGGAATTACATCGGATAGTATTCTTGTCAGATGCGTCAGATTTGGAAATGTCCTCCACAAAGGAAGAAGGACATACAGGACAAAAGGATGGCATCCCAATGGTTTTTCTTGTTTTTTCATCAGGCCTGTGAAGTTCCATTAAAACACAACATGATTGACAGAAGTGAGAGGATTGCCTGAGTATCCCTCACCGGCAATACTCGGTTCTGATAAACAAGCAATGTGTGAAACATTACCAGGCAATGCATTCATAAATGAAATATGAAAATAGTGAGTGAGTGAGTGAGTGAGTGAGTTGGGTTTAACGCCACTTTTAACAGTATTCCAGTTATATCACGGCGTGTCAGCTTAATGTGGGAGGAAAGCCCGAAGTGATGCAGGTCTCAGACGTTTACCAGTTCGGTGAAACCCACGAGCACGGATATGGTGCTGACAAACCTAGAAACATAATCGGGGCGAACCGGGACTCGAACCCACAAGCATAGGTTTCTGGCGTGCCCAAGGGACGCAACTCTGCACAGCGAATCGTGGCGCCTTAGGCGACTGGGCCACCCTTGCCCCCAAATATGAAAATAAATAACATGTTTAAACATAACACAATGTGAAATAATCTGTCAGTTTCCTGATACCAGTAATAGGTAGATATATATTCAAACATATTTCACATGCGAAATGAAGTAGGCAGTGTTAGTGTTTCCAATTGAGACACTGCAAAACATTTTAGTGCAGTCAGCTTCAATGAGTGGGTAAGTATGGTTTTAATTGCTGCTTAGCAATATTCTATGGCTTAGGAGCAACGGAAATCGGCTACACACTTTGTGTCTATGTCATTTTGGAAAATCCATAACAGCTATAATCACTACTTTTGGTTGGAATTATCAAAATATGTTTCTTCTTAAGACAACTGTGTGGTACGCACTACGTTCTAACGGTCTAAGAATTATAGCTGTAATTGTCCCCCGTGATTATAATCCTTCAAAACTAATTATTCTTCAAAGGGGCAGTCCCACTTTGAGTCCAGCTACTCTCCCGCCAGCTAAAACTGCAATATGACTGAATGGAAGTGAGCAAATTTAATAACTGCCATTGCGAAGTAACACGAGAGTGAAAGAGATACATGAGCCTATTGAAATATTTCAGACGTGATGTTAATGTCATGCAGCTACAGTAAGCACTCTTGTTACGCGTAGCCAAATAGTTGTGAGATAAACATCGATACAGTTATAGATTACGTCATATGCATCCATGATAACTAAACCCGCTAAGTTAAGACAATAAAACCATAAATATGATAAATATCCTCAAAAGCAATTAACATGAACGATGAGTACTATATTAATACAAAATGCCATCTTTTTTGTCATAACTGGGACATGATGCAATGGGATCAAGAAAGTATGCATACACAGTAATGAATCTAAACGATTTACACATCATGAAAACACAGAATTTTGTTATTTGTAAACCTTCCGGAAACATTCCCACAAAATTGTCAAAATGTTTAATAGCGTATTTTGTTCTATTAAGGGTGAAACACGTAAACAAAATCTGGAAATCACTAAGCCATTTCAGGAAAACGTAAACCATGCTGTGATTTAACCAAATGTGTTTTCAACCAATCGAACTGCTGTACACGTTTCACCATGGGTTTACAATCGTTTTTGCCATGTTCATACTATACTTGGAAAGAGAGGTTCTTTTTCTTCCAGTGCCACATTTTCGGAATTGTCCGGACATGGCATATTCAGTTATGGCCTGATGAGACTCAAACGTGGTACGAGTTGAAAGCGCAAGCCAATAAAGACTGTGATGGGCACTAGATCATGACTCTTGTAGAAGAAATACCCCCTTCCACATCTATCTAAATACATCTGACTTGTAAATGCTTCATGGGATGCTGTAACGAATAAATGCATATGGTATTTTTTCTTTCTCCGGTGTGCAGTCATGTAAATAGTGGCACCACGATGCATCGCAACACTGACCTGGTAAATGTGGTACGTAGACCTCGTCAAAGCATGATGATCAACATGTATACACAAGTAAGAAAACGTACACCTTGATGGATAACAACTTCAAACAGCACATATGCAATAAACCAGAAGTTGTTATCCATAAAGTTGTACGATTTCTTACTCACTCACCAACTTCTAGAATGCCAAGCAAGCAGTTAACCTTATACACAGCTGAAAGGAATTGATCGACACAATTCCGTTCAAGACACCGCTTTTGGGATTTTGCAAAGATATTTTATCATCTACAGCTGCAACACCATATATATGTTTTTTTCATTTTGATCCTAAGTTTTTTACAAAGGAAAAAAATCTTTTTGGGGCATACTATGTTTGTTTTCAAAGCTCTGAAGCATGAGTTCATTGTATGAGTGAGTTAATGTTCTTTAACGCTGCATTGAACAATATTCTAGCGTCCGGGTCCACAAAATCCACGCCTTTAGGGTACGGTGACATGCAAACAACCGAGTCATAATGATTGACCACCCGATCCGCGTTTTTGTACATTCTCAGAACAAACAGGATGTAGGCTGACCAAGGTACCTATCCCAACAGGCCAGGTATAGTATAAGTAATTATACTCTTCCAGGGATGTATGTTAAAAAAACAGGACCTATTGTGCTCTCGAGGTATGTGTGAAAATAACATTTTAGCATCATTTATGGAGTAATTTCGTTAGGTCATTTCGGATACACTTTTATCGCTCTCAATCGTTATAAATGATGTACAGTCCTTAAACTTTGTATTTACAGAGAATGTTCTCGGCTGAAATGAGTGCAAATCAAGTCTATTGAGACAGAAACAATCTCTGCAAATTGGCACTCTTTCTTATCAGAGAATCCGATAATAGCCTCTTATCACGGCTCAGTACACGGGTTCAATTAATGGATCAAACGAAACCTCTCAACATTTGCATAATACTTTATTTTGAAATTCGTAAAAATTCAGCATACCTAGGTTGAAAACAAATTTGAATTCGTATACATGCGCCTCTTTGTAACGTTATGGCCAGTTCAAAATGATTTATATTGTAAGTAATTGTTCATTCGCGCACTCTTCACTATGCTGTTTTTTGATGAATTGGCACAAAAATCGCTTTGCCTAAATGACAAGCATTAATGCTAACCTTATTTAAATTTACGAGGAGGATAAAGCTAGCATGAAAATGTCGATATCCTGAGGCGATGACTTTCTCTGCGAAAAGAAGGATCACAGCACCTCCTAGTTTCACGGCGACCGACCAGCTAACAAACGTTAAATAGTTATGAATTGATTCGGCGTTTTTTTCTCACATTTTGAGATTGAAAACTGATTACACCCCAGAGAACCCACCGACTACAGAATGGATATGGTGAAAGAAATGTCACTTGGTCTACACGGACTTTATTGCTGATCTTGGTGAAAAAACAGGAGAGAATTTATGTTTCAAAGACTTTTTCGAGATACCGCTCTACCAAAGGATGATGTTGGTATAAGAATACACGGATTGGGAAGTCATGACGTCTTTGCATAATGTAGAAAAAAATATATTCGTCAGGAAATTTGAAACGTGACCTTCAAACTGCGCTTCACATGAAAATTAGTTTTACATTTTTTTTCAAATATATTGTCAGCTTTCAAGGAGAATAGCTATCTCAATCCAATCTTTAAATTTCTTTACATGGCGTTTCTAAGGTTCTTTTGTTGAAAATGTTGGCACTCCTGACACGATCTTTGTGAGATGTAATGATTGGTATAAAGAACTACTATTGCAGTATTCATGCAATGACGCTTTTGAAATGAGTTATGAATTATTAAGTGATTAATATGATGAACATAACCTTCTTCTTACACTCTTTTGTGGTTGTGATGGTTTTAGTTCTAGTTGTAAGTTCGTAAAGCATATTACTAAATTACTGGAAGTTAATCGTGGAACTCATTGCAGCATAAATGGTTCCGATTTGCCAATGATCCATGGTAAAATGTGTCAAAACAATATTATAACTATAATTATATTTATGGACCCTTCTATGATATTTTTTTTATTTTTTCTGTTTATGGTATTGTGCCTTTTTAGAATCAGGAGGAACTAAAATACGTGTGCAACAGTAATTTTGTTAGATTTTTGGAAAAGAACTTCGAAGACATTTGACTTTTGGAATAAAGTGTCCCTTCATACGATTGTCTCGGTCTTAGTGAGTTCATATTGTTATCTTTCACCACAAGAAAGAAATGAAGCTTAGACAAAGCGGAAGCGATAAATAAATTAAAAACCTACACTTCAGGTGTTCTCAACGGCGCCATTGATGTATCTATAGCCGCATTGTTTGACTTGTCTTTCTATAGACATCCATATGTGTAACGTACACCAAGATATGTTATATATAGTGAGTGTGAAATAGACACTCTTCAAGATACTGGTCCAGTAGTGGCGAGGCACTATCAGACTCTAATAGGAAGCCAAGCAAACGACTTGGTTTACAGAGCTTTGAATGTATTTGTCACACAAACAGTCCACTACTTTGTCTTCCACTACCTTGCAGGGACGCATCTTGTCCATGTCTGTATCCAAAATCTGAAGTAAGAGAACATTTACTAATTGCCACTGGAAGCATGAAATCGTTCTTCACCTCGTTAATCAGCCGGTGTTCAGCTAAACTAATAGTAATCATGCACGCATCTTTGTGAATAAGAGCTCCAGACACGGTCGTCCATTGCTGGCTCAAATATTCAGTTAGATCATCCTCTCAAAGGCTGAAAGCCGGTCAGAATGTTGTCTCCTGCTATGAATTAGGAAGAGCCTGTTGCATGAATCTTAAGATTTTTCTGATTCATGATCATGACCAGTTGTTGATTGTTTAGGCACATGAATTCGTGACTGACCTTGTACGTTGTGATAGTGATTAAACCTATCACACAGTGATGATATGTTGAAACAAAGACCTGCATGTTGGGACAGTGATTATCCCTATCTCACACTGAACGTCTGTTGACATAAGACCTGCAAACTGGGACAATGATTAACCCTATATCACATTGAACATCTGTTGACATAAGACCTGCATGTTGGAACATTGATTAACCCTATCTCACTCTGAACATCTGTTGACATAAGACCAGCAAACTGGGACAATGATTAATCCTATCTCACTCTGAACATCTGTTGACATAAGACCTGCATGTTGGAACATTGATTAACCCTATCTCACTCTGAACATCTGTTGACATAAGACCTGCAAACTGGGACAAGGATTAATCCTATCTCACTCTGAACATCTGTTGACATAAGACTTGTATGTTTGGGACAATTCTTACTGGCTCCCACGAGGAAATACAATATTTACTATTCAAATGCAATCATTAAATAAAAACATGGATGACACCTTTGATCACACATACGTTACGAGTAAAACATGAAGTGTCATTAAACATATCACAATCGAACATTTAAGCTTACTGCAAGTTGCTATGGAATCCAAATCTCAAATACCACTGATGACCTTTATAAGATTAGGGACCGCCTCCGTGGTCTCGTGGTAGAGCGTCCGCCCTGGGAGCCGAAGATCATGGGTTATAGCAAAAGACGTTAAAAGATGGTACTTGTTGTTACCCTGTCTGGCGCCCGGCATTAAGGGGCTAAAACAAGGATTGTCCGAGTCAGAATCAGTTTACTGTGTCTGAGAGGGTATTCATGTTAAACTTCGGCATGGTATATTAGTGGGCAAGCACTTTCAAATCGGCATTAGTCTGGACAAATTTTAGCAGCCACACAGACGTCCATGCACGTAGCTAAAAGTGCAATCGTGGACCCGACGTTAAACCCTAAATCATCTCATCTATACGATTATTATCACCTTTTCGTCTGACAAATATATCCATGTCACAACAGAGCAACATTCATTAGTAACGTGTAATATACATGGACACTGATCACAAGCATGCCTGCAATACAAATGCAGTACACATTTTAGTAAACCTCAAGGATATGGACACGTAGACGAACTCATCCCCGCGTATCAAGGAACTATTTGGTTTGTGCAAATCAAGGAAAGCCAAGCATTTAGCCTCAGTTTCTAAGGACAGCACGATAAATCGTAATTTCAGTCCTATGTCATACGAGGGTCCAGAGCTTACCATCATTCTTGTGGGTCAAGGATATTTTGGCATCAAGAAATCATCTTCAAGGAAGAAGTGATGGCGCATGTGTCACGATCTTCCCTATGGACATATTCTATTCATCCCTGATGGTACACGGACAGTGTCTATTGATTCTGTGGCAACTCTTCGAATATGGTTGATAATGTTGTGACAACATGTCGCATGGTTCCAGACTCCACCAGAGTATAAAACAGCACTATAAATTATAATTAACAAGTGTGGGCGTAACCGCTGTATCAGTGCAAAACCCATTTCCTTCGTCCTTGCGGTTTAGACAAAGCTTAAAACGAACCTTCAAAACCGTACAATGAAACAGCGCAGCAGATGCGTTTAGCTCAGGACGTGTGAGCTGGTTGAGCCATGTCAGCGGCTATTTCAGTTATCGGCTTACGGACCAGCTCTGTTTAACAAACTACATATACACCGAAGTAGTCTTGTCCTTAATTACAGCCATACATGGTTTATAACAGAATCATCTGTTTCTCGAACCATGGATAACGCAAAAGCTACACGTTAAGGTGGCTTCAAAGGACATAAGTAAACAAGTCACATATAAATGAACCAGTTAGATATACTTGAAGAGCAAACTTAAACATTAATCAAATATATAGAACCATGGATAACTCGAAGGCTACAAGTTAACGTGGTTTCAGACTCTACATCATAAATCCACTCGCATATAACAGAACCAGATAGAAATATTGGAAGAACAAATGGAAGCATTAATCAAATATATATACATATATATTATATAAACATTGGAATTGTATTTGGTGACCATCAATTTCTCAAAGAAGGGCATACTATCAGCAGTTTTGACTCGCTCATAATGAGTACGTGTGAGTATTGAATAAGCAATTCAAACAAACCTTCTAGAATAGACACATTAATCAGCACAATCGACTGAGTACATAGAGGCAACAATTTGCATAAAGGTAGTTCCTGTTCTTGGAGGTTGATGATACCCATACGCTATCCTGAAAACAAACACTTCATCATTGTGGCTTTAATTGCTTTGTAAAGGTTATTTGAAAGGGGGATCCTATGAGAACTCTATTACAGTTCACAAGGCCCTTGGGTTTTAACGTGGCGCAACCTGAAGAGGAAAAATATGCATTTTCCTTCGTGTGCTTCATACAAGTAGTAGTAAGCCTAATGTCTAATACATTTGTAGCTCTATTAAGTACAAACAACCTCTAATATGTCAAATGTAGGTTATATGGTTTAAGGCAAAACGACATGAATATTAATCGAGAAAACATTCATCTCAACATTTGATGGCGGCGTTTAATAGGATTATTCATTGTATTCAGAGTATTCAGTGCCAAGTATTAATGCAATGCAGGGACTACAAGGGTTCCGCCCAACTTGAACAGTACCAAGCCACTTGAGAAATAGGCTCCATCAAATGTCGGGATAATACTGTACAAGGTTCAACAACTGGTGTAAAATCAAAGCTTTACATATGCCCAATAAAACAAGCTTTGATTTCTTTCCAAACGAAAGTGCTGTAAGTATTACATTAGAATGACAAGTTGTTGCTTACCCTTCGGCGTCTCGCTAATGTCAGTTATTGACCTCCCGCTCGTTGTCAACCGCTTAAGATCACGGGAAGAAGCACACCTGAGTTCTTTAAGCAAGGAATCCACACTTAAAAAACAGAACCACAAGTCTCGGAAAGTCTGGTATTTTCTACACACTCTCTTGAGTCGTTTTCTCAGTCTGAAGAAGCTGTAACTAACTGCGGCTATAGAAGGGCCACTGACGGCACCGTTCAATACAACAAGACGTCGAAGCCCGATCGCTTAACTAGCGCCAGTGTCAATGATTGTGCGAGGCGAGGGATTGGGCCATCACTGGCTTCTCTCGTCCTCCATGCCTCTGTGCCGCTCCACACATACAGAAAGTGAAGGAAATTGGATTATTCTATACCCAAAGCTCGTTCAATGATATGTGGGACTGCTTTTTAGCAATGGATGAATTTCTAAATTACATCCACAGAGTATATCTGGCGCTTCTGAAGAGAGTGCTAAATGTGGAGCTTGGAAGCCGTTTGACTAACTTGTTGGTTGACTGACTAGGCTTGCTCCCCTGGGCCTAACTAAGACCTTTTCTGAACTCTGGCAATAGCATTTATCTCACTACTAATGTAACTAGTCCTAAACTTTGTGGTATACGTTGCTATGACTCCCAACAAAAGTTATGAAGTGTATATCCAAGCCACAGACAAATCCCAGACAACAATAAGCAACTGTAAACCAGTTCTTGTTGAGGTGCTGTGTCTGAAAGATGCCCAACGAACAGAGACGCATATTGGCATTCCGGGAAGGGAGGACGGAGCACAATAATACCTTAACAATGGCTTGGATGGCCATTTATTTCCCAAATACAATACATGTGATAAATGCACTGGGCATTATTGATACAATGTGCAGCTATATTACTCGCCGAGTCTCGCTTGCTGCATGTGAAGCATATTTGCCTTTCAAATTCGGCCATTTGTCCCACATGAATGTATTGAACAGGGCTCTGCTGAAATAGTTCATGAATATTTTTCCCGCGAATACAAATAATAAGAGCAGATTTAAGTAATCATAGCCTGCATAAATACATAATAGTCCAACTTTGATGACTATGCTAAATGAGGGCCGAGGTAATATGTGCTTTGATATACATTTGTACATTGAACTTGTTGATTGACTGATGAAATGAAGTGAACCCGTGTCTCCAGTTCAGGGTGTAATTCACTCTTCGTCCTTGTATCATGCACTATTACTATTATAGGAGTTTTTGTAAATCACGTTTATAACTGTATTAACTTCATGCTTGTTCACTAAATCACTGACTTAGGTAAACATGGTATATCAATGTGTATATTGGACTGTTTAACTTTTATATGTAAACTACCCTGTGAACAGCCTATCGTTTGACTTTTCAAGGAGGCGTTTAATTCTCGTTGTTCGCATGCTCTGAATCTGAACGAAAACAATATTACAATATTTACCTTTTGTATTTTAAGCAAGGCCTTTACATACGACGGGTTTAATATAGAGCATGGAGAGTTGTCTTAAGCAAAGTGTTTTAATTCCCTTGCCCAGTTTTGTTCAAACTGTGAATGAGATGCGGGAAGACTGCCTCTGTAACAATAGATATACATGTATGCATGTATCAAGATGGGTGGAACAAACATAATGATAGTTGGTTACCGATGGTTTCTTTGATGTAAATCGGGTGTGAATAATAAATGGTACGTATTAAACGAAACTGACGGCCAAGGATGTTTCTGTGTCAGATATTGGTTCTTAAGGAATGAAATCATACTTTTCGAACTCTCAGTGCAGTGCGATGAATATACAGATGTGAACAGTTTTCTTTTAGCCTGTCTGCCCCAAAGATTGGACATCGCGCCTCTGTCAGGACAAGCCGAAACATTTCATCGCGTTTTCAAATATCCGACCACACTTAATCTTTGCTTTTGAAAGTTCCCTGGGTTTTCACTACATCAGCACAACTGGTAGGTATAAATACAAAGCGGCAAAAACAATTTCCATAATCATACGAAATCGCTACTAAAAGCAGAGCCGATTTACGATTCTGACATTATCAAAAGCCCGTGTTTATGAATCACTATCACATAGTGATGATGCCAGGTGTTCACAAAAGGTGATCCTGCCCTACCGATAGCACCATCATAAACACATGCAAAGGCAAGTCAATGGATCACCTGAAACAACATGGGCACATGTCAATCACAATGGATGCCGTAACGCTGATTAAACAACCTAACGCTGGTACCGTGTACAGAAAGGGCAATCCTCTGTAACATGTTACGTCACGTGCTTCTTTAGGCCATCCAGCCTTTGGTTATCACTCGATGACTTCCTTTAAACCAAGGATACTAAATGAGCGAGCGAATGCGTGACCTAATGTAGGAAGTAAAACAAATGTGATGCAGGTCGTAAGCGTTTACTCTTTGACAACAATCACACGTTTACTACTAGACAGTGGGCCACAGGCAGAATAAGCTGACGCGCCTGTTGGATAAAACTCGGACTTATCGATGGTCCACCAGAATTTCCGAGTAAATATAACATTTAATTACAATTTCATATTAATGTATTGAAATATTACATGGTATATATAAGTTGTATTATTAATTTAACTGATTTGAAAGTTAAATGATGTCAGATTTCTTTATTTTCTTATGTTCAGACATTGCTATTCCTGCAACAAATGAGAATTATGTTATCACGAACATATTGCAAAATGCCAATTATTCAATTCGGGCTTGTTACATTCTCTGTAACAATAACCGAAGCTTGCCACGACTAATCGAATTTATGCCCAAGTTGTCCACAAAGTGTCCTGTTTTGACCAAATGTTTGATCAGAAGAAATTATCAGTACATTCTCACACATATTATCGATTTCTCATCAAACAGCGAAGATTACAGCGTTCATGCATCTTAATAAAAACCAATGTTGTTGATGGCACTGTTATCGCAGTTGACATCAATGCTGTGTAATGTAGGCATGTAGATAGGTCAACATAGATACAAAAAGCATTAAGCCCTGATTGTTCCGATACAGATCTGCATTTAGTTAACTTGTAAATATCACAAGCGAACTAATGTTCGCTTCGCACCCACTTGATTTCCAATCTCATTCAGCGCCATTCCTTACATTCGAAGAATAATGATGAGGCCATTTGCTTGTAAATCTTCAACATGCATGCTATTGATTTATCCACTTCTGTGTTAGGCAGTGTGGTAGACAGTCGGGGTTCTTTTACTAAAGATAACATTTTTTTGCAATCAAAACACGAATGAGGATCAATTTATATGGTCCGATAAATTATTTTGATCAATGGTTAGATGGAAGAAATTATCTTCAAAGAAGCCATCGATGTGGTTCGATCAATATGTCACAAAAATGCAGTTTTAATTCGTAAATTATGTCATCTTTCAAAAGGATTGAATTACGTATCAAAGAACTAGTGATATGCAATCATTTTAGTGCGAATGTGTCGCGCCTACACGTTGTGTAGTATAAACGAATAAAGTCGTTCCAACATTCAAATAAGAAGTTTCAACTTTCAACTCATGTCGCCCGGATAAACAAAGGTTTCCGACAGTTCCTTCTGCTCAGAAACGGTCTCTGGGGCTCACAAGTTCCTCAATTTCTCATTTATACACAAGAAGAAATATCAAGAGACTTTTTTACCTTAAATTACTTTTTTGTAAATCTATTTCGACCATATCGTCTTTACAAGCATAAGCAATCGTTGTAAATATGTCATATTTACGTCTTATACCTTGACATGCACATGTTTAAAAATATATAATTATAATTTTGTCTTGATTTACAAACGTTTTACATAAATGTATGTCTTAATTTACATTTCAAGGTAATCCACGTTGATGGAGTGAAGGGAGCTTGTCGGTATGAACACTATATGGAAAGTTTAACCCGTGAACAAGAGGGCTTAGTTATTAAGCTTTAAGTATCAAAATTACTTCATTTCTGAAGGCATCTTTCGCGTTAGGTTGCACAGAACTTCATTGGCGTATTCAGACTTGCATTCGGCCGCACCATTTCGACCGCTGCGTCTTGTGCCAGAAAGCTATGGTCGTGGTTTCGAATTACGGTTGGCCCTGATCATGTTTCGAGGTTTGTCAGCAACATACCCGTGCTATGTTTCCAGGTTTGTCAGCACCATACCCGTGCTCGAGGATTTCACCTAAGTGGTTTATGGCCTGCATCACTTTGGGTTTTTCTCGCACATCAAACTGACACCCTCAGATGTAACGTAAACACTGTTCAAATCGGCGTTACACTCACTTACGTTACACAATCAGTCACTCCAAAATGAACTTGAGACAACATGAACATTTACCATCCTGTACAAGTCATTACGATGCTATGGTGACACCAGATATTCGCGTAGTTAATGGTCACACACGCCCTGTTGAAACGATCCATCTTTGTTGAATGGTCTACACGGTGTGGACCTATTTTAACCAAAGACACAGTCACCTTCCAATCAGTCTGGAATTGACAATTCTTAGCAGCTAAAAATACGTCTGGAAGTCGTCAGTGTTTAAGAATAGTTCTTTCATCAATCAAATTGCAGACATTCAGCTCTCACTCAAACATATATCCAAACTATGTTACAAACCACTATGTTATCATTTAAAACCTTATGTTGAATTGCCTCACAATCTTAGGTTTTTAATACTCAAAACAATTTCTGAAAGATTCTACATCAGTAGATCGACGGACATACCAGTTTGGTCATTTCCTTAATGAAATTATTCATTTTTAAGCAGATAATGAGTAAATCGATCGAGAGATCGTTATAATCAGATTATATCCGTGAACGTTTGATCTTTAGGATGAGCCGCATTTGGCTCGTTTGTTTCTCTGTTTTAGACGTCTGAAACGTTTTATCAATTCAAAGACAAACTTAGAAACTTCAACACCATTAAAAACATCTCAACCCCGCGCTGATTTCACTTGATTCGTCCAGATTAATGCCATGCCCTGCACATAACCAGTTTCTTATGTCAATACAATAGTCTTGAAGTTACCCGACAGTATAATGATCGTATAAATTGGAACTCACTCCAACCATCTTCTATAAACAGAAAAGAGTCTTAAATATCTTAACAAACACCTCTTTAAGCAGATCTATGTTTCTCAAAAAAGTCTAATTCCTCTCTGCTACAGATAACTACTCTGAATTACCATCCCAATGTGGTTACAAAGCCTAGTCTTAAATGATATAATACACTAAAGCTTTACATTGTAAATACATTAGTCTCATTTATAGATTTGACTTAATTGTATGTCCACTACACAGTATAGCAACAATTTCATTGCAATGTGATACCGGTAATATAGCTATCTAGCTGTCAAATTTTTAACGTAAGACAATATTATCCAGCCATCTAAGCAAACCCGTGATAACAACAAGCATATTTACACCTGATTCCAATCACATGCAACATATTTAAACTCTATGTCTATTATATTAGCAATATCCAAACACTTGTTGTGGCATAATCCAAAGGCCTGGGTAATCAGCTCTGCTACCAATTGTAAACCGCCGCAAAGAAAACCTTGGACACTAAGACGTTCCATTCATCCAGATCCATTAAGTAAATATCCATGAGGAGACATGGGTTGATATTAGCTGACGCAAAATATGAATCGTCTGTAATCACATTACCATAAATGTAAATCTTCCTCTACAGATAAATGGGAATCTTCTTAAGTGTAATGCTATCATGGTTCTCTGCGCTGCTCCAGATCGCCGTGAAGGGAAAGGACAAAACCAGAATGGAGGCGAGAGTCATAAATCATCGTACTTGCTTCACTAATTTGGGCGAGAAAGGATTTGAAAGCTATTACCTCTGACTATCATACAAAATTATTTGGAGTGTTTTGGCCTCCTCGGTCCAAATCTTACGATTTTTTTATAGTTTTAATGTCGTATTTAGTTAGCTCTTGTACAGATGTTGAATTTGAACAGTCGGCAGGTACGCAGGATTGAATAGGAAGATTATTCTGGTTTGGACTGATGTTTCTTCTTGGTCAGAAATATGATGTTCCGTTTGCTGAGATGGCGGACAGTAATACTGAACAGGGTGTTTAAACCGTAGGATAGTATAATAGATACTAATTAATGTGTCCCAAGAAAAACTCTTTCAGTGAAGTAACGAACCTCCAGCTGTACGAAACAATGACCGCAATAACGGAGCACAATTGGCCCATTCATCTGTCCACCTTCTGTCTTAGTAAGTGAGTTGTCATTAACGCCACAACAGTTCACTCATATCACTGCTTGGCAGTTGAAATCGAGAGAAACTCTATGTGTTGCCGCAGAAGTTCACCTCTTTGGTGAAACCCAACAGCATGGGTATGGTCCTGACAGAAGAATAATCACGTCTAAGGTGAATCTGACAGTGCACCGTTTTTGACGAACCTCCACTGTCTTAGGATGACTGATGGGGAGATTATGTTTTCCCCTTATGACCTTTCCCAGCGTTTGATTGATGTCTACAAATACAACACAATAGTTGACCCGGGTCACTGATGAAATCATAAACTTGAAAGGCAGTTGGCAGAGAGTGAGTGCGTGAGTTGGGTTTAACGCCGCTTTTAACAGTATTCCAGCCATATAGCGGCGTGTCAGAGAACCGTTGGTAGAGAAGACATTTTGTGTATATACTCCGACAGAGATGGCATGTTGAAAATGATAATTTCATTCGTATGCATATTTTGTCATGTTAGTAGATGTATTTGTCAGTTTGGTTGGTAGGTTGGTTGGTATCTTGGCTGATTGACGGCGGCCCGTGAAGTCAACAGTGGCTGATGTTATGAGCGACGTCCCACGCAATGCTTCAACCAAGCCACCAGCCAGACCACCCAATCCACAAAGTTGCCTCATACCACACGCATAGATTGCTGGGCACGTATTCTAACCCTGGATATTCGTTAGGAACATGCATGTTATTTGTATAAATTAATAATGAATAATTGCCGAAAATACCTAAATTGTGCACTTACATTTTCTCACAAGCATTTTGGTGTTATTGAAGGGGACCTTCCTCGGGTCAATAAACAGTTATATATGTTTAAATCAATCCTGACACTTTGTTTTTCCAAGTCAAATTGTACTGATTTTATCAATGTAGCCGTGTTTTATCACTACAGTACTTTACACAGAGACAATTTCCCACCCATGACTCCAATTACTTCTTCAAACTTAGATTGGCACCGGGCACGATATCGTTGGCCTTAGTCCCTTTTCAAATAGAATCTGTGAGATAAAACGTCAAGGTATTTACCTAACCCTATACACTACAATATTTAAACTGTATTTCACAACTGAGTATCCATCTCCAAGACAACGTGTTTGACAAATGTGTATCCTTCTCAGAGACAACGTGTTTAAAGTTGAAGTTCATTAATAACCCTATAAATCAAACCATGTCGAAACTGTATAAGCTTGAAGCTTATCTGGTTACAATGGAAGTTTAAATGAGAAGTTCGTATGTACAAAAACCAACACAGCGGGTCTGGGGAGCCGAACTCATTGCAGGCAAATATTCCAATGTTCGCCTTCTATTCATGGAGTTAAACACTGGACCCACTTAGTCTTGTGTGGCCTCGGGGTAAAGGCGTCATTGCAAATCTACAAGCTATTGTCAATAAATCAGATCAGGGAGCGCAATAACAGCCAGTAGTGAACGACGTGTTTGAGGAAGGGTCAAACTGCACGTAATTCAAACCCTGCGTTGAGTAGGGACGAATTATAAATCAATGACAGAGGTATTCTGAAGGGGCAACTTTGGTGTGAAATCCACAGGGAAATGAATGACACTTCTCAAGCATAATTTGATAAAGAAGCAAACAATTCCGATTGTTTCCACGCCACTGTGTTTATCATCGTAACAATGACTTATTCCTATGTACTATTGCAAAGACGACCAAGTACAGTTGAAGTATAGTCGTAGGTGCAGGTGCTAGTCCATCATTCGGATGCTTGTTTTGTTGGGATGTGCTTAAATTAAAGGAAGCCTCTGGATGACAGAGAACATTGTATCTTTATAGTACCAATACTAGCATCTATTCACTCATATTTCCGACCAATGACATTACAAACTGTGATACATGCAGCACATTAAAACGTACCAGCATTAACTCATGAACTATCTTGCGCCGTTTTTTTAACAGTATTCCAGTTCTATCACGGCGTGAGAGCTTAATGTTGAAGAAAAGCGAACCATCTTAGGAAACTCTGTGTACAAACCGTACCTCATCATGCATATGATTTGCATTCATTATGTAAAAGTATCTTGTTACAGCACGGTAGCTCATTGAAGTAGCACGTCCTATGGTTGGGAAGATTCCGTTGGCTGGGGGTTCGAATCCCAAATTTGAAACGATAACCATTCATTAATGATACCTCACTCACTCACTCACTCACTCACTCACTTACATAAGAAGCAGGTCTTGTAGTTCTGGCACTTTTCGTAACCACCTGGTGTTATCGTAATGTTTTCTTTGGCTTTTCTTTAACGTTGCACACAGGTGTATGCCTCCTATATGGTGACGATCTCGACCAGAAAAACCAGTGACTTATATCATGAGCAACAATCCAAGCCGTCAGTGTACGATGGCACGAAATGAAATACTAGTATGTCATTGGCTTTAATCAGATGATTCATTACGTCGCCTCGAATGACAAGTATAGGCAGCTAGGGGCCAACAACACGGGACCTCAGAGACGCCACTGGGAGTAAAATTATCAGAACGACACAATGAACTCCGTGTAGGTCTCAAAAGATTTTTTTGTTCAAATGTATTGGGATCTTTTCTTTTGATGTGACAGATATACGACAAGCAATACCCCCAGTGCTTGACATTAATCTGGAGGCAAATCATGGTTTCTTACTGAAATTGTATTTGCTTTTGGTAGTTTGAAGAAAGTCTATTTTCATTTTATTTCTTCTGACCGGCTACAATGTCAACACGTTGGTTGAAGTTGTTGTGTCGTCGACGTTATCGTGATTGCACTGAAGAAGGACACAGCTCTTTGATTATATGGTTGATGCTATAAACATAATATATTCTTTAACCCACATTCAGTGCCGTTGTATACGAGACTTTGAAGCATTGGGCGTTGAACTACTTCTAATAACCTCATATGCCATCTATTTGGTGGGTGTAAGCCAAAAGCAAATAATTTATACAGATGATTCAGAATCAATGTTGTGTCAATCACTGTTTCTTAAAGGGAGAGAATTATTACATATACTGAACCACAAAAGAAACGTCACTTCGTGAAAGTTACCCTTTTCATATCACTTGGTATCACTTTCGTCTGTGTCCAAATTTAACGCTGACGGCAGAAAGGTGCCACAATGATGGATATAATGGGTTCGCAAAACGCAGCTAAATAAACAACGGGTACAAAGTCATGAATGCTTTCCATGAAAATCAAAATGCACTTGAGTTTCCTGGGCCATGTTTGCTAAACAGCAACCGAATACGTGGAGCCAACATTCTTGTATCGATACAGCGCCATACCAAGACTTACGAAGCATCAGAGAAACCAGGCTTTAGGACGACTGAAAGCTGGCCAGACTGCACGAGTGGTTGCCAATGCTTTTAATGTCCACGTGAGAACCATCTACAAATTACAGTAACGATACCAAATATCACTCACAGATTTTAATAACATAAACATCTGGTTTTGTAGCCGGGTCGGTTCCTTCTATCAGCGTCATTGTAATAGGAATGGGGAGGACATTCCGAATTTGACGCCTGGGATTTTATCCTTTTATCCCGTATGTCCTGTATGTCCTCACTTCCTTAATGGAGGACATTTCCAAATTTGACGCATCAGTGACAGAATGATGTCCCAGGCAAATCCCTATTTTCACTTGTACCGTATGTACCTGTGTTTTTCATGTGAACAATTGACTTGCTTTTGCATGTGTTTGAGACGAGTACCACCATTGGGGCGGGATATGCTCATCGTTTCGCGAACATCTTGTATCATCACTACTTGATAGGGATTTATAAACACATGCTCATGATATAGTCGGAATCTTTTATCAAGTATGAATATGGAAAGGGTTTTATTGCCGTGTAATGCTTAATCTAGAGTTAACAAATCGATAAGGCTGAAGGTCTATATTGGTTGAATATTTATATTAAAATGTCTAAATCGTATATCTCATTTGCTAAGCGTCAACAATCATTGTCTGGCACGATAGTTCATCTAATAGCCTTTGTCCACAAGATGGAGATTCGCGACCTCAGACACTAGCCTGATGAGGTTGTCTGTTCTTTGATCTTCGTTGAATATCGCCCATTTAAACGTTTCTGTTAACAAATATTTACAACCAAAATCTGTCATTTATGTATATCTTTCTGTAGGGCGATGACCACAATCAGCTAGCTTATATAAGAGAATCCCCACACCGCTCCGCCAACTTTGATGTGGAGTTATGGGACTACACGCCGTTATTTGCCCATCGTCTATGTACTGGCAAGGTGATTACATGGCTCAAATGCTGGAGTTCAATCAGTTGTCAAGTGAAATTGTTTGAAGATAAAATCTGTATTTAGTCGAGTCGATATGATGTCACCTCTATCCATTTGCTGCTACCTTCCACTAAAGGTGTTGGATGCACGGATAACCAGTCGCCGAAGGCGCCGCAATTCCCTTTGCAGAGTTACGTTTCTTAGGTGTGCCCGGATGCAATGCTTGTGGTTTTGAATCCACGTTTCGACCTGATGTTTGTAGTTCACTCAACATCGTACCCGTGCTCGTGGACTTCATTAAATTTATAAACGTCACTGCATTACACCCGCGAGACACCGCAATTCGCTTAACACAGTTGCGTCCCTTATGCGTGTCAGGGTCCAATGATTGTGGTTCGAATCAATCAATCAAAGTTTCGACCTGATTATGTTTGTAGGTTTGTCTACATCGTACCGTGCGTGGACTTCATCAAAGTCTTTAAGGTTACTGCATCACGCCTACATGACGTTGATATTCCGTTATTTAATTGACAAACTGTTCAAAGCAGTGGTAAAGAAAATCACTCACACACTAAGGGTGTTACGATCCGTCATTAATACGGAGCATCACTCTACTTTGTGTCGTATTGTGTCTACCGTATCGTATTGAGACGCTATGAATCGATACAATTTGCAACATCATGCTGATGCATATACAGAAGACACGTGAGATGAATTGTAAAATTGTCATTTTTTGTGTGGTTTAAACAAGAGTATATTTGAATTGACTCAAATTTGTTTTCTGGTTGCGGCTAACGGGATCGGGTGGTCAGAGTCGCTGACGTGGTTGATGCATGTCCTCGTATTCCAACTGTTTACGGACCACTGTCACGTATATGTTGCTGAAATATTGCTGAATGTGGCCTTAAACAACAAACAAGTGTGTGTGTGTGTGTGTGTGTGTGTGTGTGTGTGTGTTGTGTTGTGTTATGTTGATATCCAGAAGTGTTTACTGCTCTCTGTGTGTGTGTGTGTGTGTGTGTGTGTGTGTGTGTGTGTGTGTGTGTGTGTGTGTGTGTGTGTGTGTGTGTGTGTGTGTGTGTGTGTGTGTGTGTGTGTTGTGTTGTGTTGATATCCAGAAGTGTTTACTGCTGGGACACCGAGTTCCAAGAGACTCTTGTGTGATAGATGAAGCCAACATTTATCAAAGAAAATATCTGCTTGTAAAATATCTTTGCTACTACTTGTTATACACCTTTTGAAAGGTCTGATCCAATGGTTTCTAAATATGAAAGTTATGTTTTTATGTTAAAATAATGGAAGCTAACACGTTGTTAACGTCCAGATTAAAACCAAGGAAGCGAAAACCTGACGATTTTCAGCAAATATAAGATTACATAAAATCTACTTACCTATTTCTGTTTTATTTGCATTGTTTACGTGATTGGAAAATCATTTTAAAAAGAATTATAAATAGTATCTATCATCAACCATTTCCCGATAACAGCGGCTGTCCGCTCAGTACCATGAAGAAATACCCCCGTTTTCGAGGCTTCGTATGAATAACACTTCGTCGAAGACCGGCATATGACACATCGCTGAAAAGCTTATTCCTTCATCTCTACGCTCGTAACATCGCCTGGAGTTTGAGCGTGGTTATAACAAGCGATTTCATTGGATTCAAATTGGTTTCTAATGAAGCTTTCTTGCCGAAATCTGCTACAAGGTGCATGATTGGTCAAATTTAAGCACGTGACCTAAGGCAGCCAATCAAATTACAGTTGTGATACCAAGCTTGTGTATGATAATTTTCAGAAGTTGACGATAGAGTTTTGTTAAATCGTGTTATTCTAAACGTTTTAAGTAGGAAATCACGATATATATTAAAAATGTGGATTTTCTTGAATTTATCGTGCTAGGTTACGAGCTGTGACAAAGATGCATGCATATGTTTTTGCTTTAAACATCGTGTTCGAGCCGAGAATTCAAGGCGACGAAAGCCGAGATGTCATTTGACTTACGTTACACGCAATCGCTCGAAAAATTGAAAAAAATAAATTAGATGTAGGTTTGATTACATTTAGATATATTTTTGTTGATTTTATTTATTACTTTGAATAATATATTTAAAGATTTGTTTAAAACGTCTTTATTTTGCTCTTTGACATGTACGATGTGGACCCGTTGTCGAAGTGTGTGTCCGAGAATTTTATTTTTATATTTTATATTTTATATTTTCAATAACACTGCGGGAAATAGTGAATATGTTTTTAATTCATCGATAAAAAATGACAAATTGAAATGGAATTACGTAATTCAGACATCGTGAAATGTGATAGATTTAATAAATGAATAATATTACAGGTAGGTCCATAAAATATATATACTATTTTGACGTAACTACGGCTTGGTCGGTAAACCGGCCTATGGTGTCTCGGGCCTCGATGCTTCTTGGCCGGTATGCCGGCCTACGGTGATGAGTTGTGAAAACGGATTAGTGTAGTGAATAAGGCATATTGATCTTTGAGGATCTAACTTTCTCCAAAAAAATCATCACCTGTGTAAATAATAATAGATGTGACTCTAAAGAAAAGCATAATTTCATACATCAAAATAGTTGAAGAAATTATGTCTGCTTTGAATCCATTATGACAGTCCTCAAACGTGCGCAATGAAAATGGCAATACAAACGTAAAATCATTCACGACGACAAAATGTTTTGGCAAAGCCATTTGACATTTCCGAAGATAATCTTCATTCAGATAATGAAAACAATACGTTCTTAATATACCAAAGATCAAAGCTGCATACATCATGGTCGCATACCATTAATGCCGATGTCTTATCTCAAAGGTATTAATGAAGAACAGCACACAGAGGGAAATCACAGTGTATCCAACACACGCCATCATAATAAAAAAAACAGTTTGCAAGACCTTTAATGGTGCTGAACAATATGCCTATCTTTGTTCATTTACTGCCACCATAAAAGATGGTCGAAGTACCAGAGCTCAGGAAAGTTTATTATCCTTTGATAGCGTGATCTGCTGTCGGCTTAAGAGCTTAGTGTACGGCATAGCACCCTAGGATCTTCGAGCATCGTACCTCTTCATGTGAAGAGCATCGACTCATCTCCACGTAATTGGTGCATTCCAATGTCTTTACTGTATAAACGTTGTGGGGTGTTTAATACACAGTACTAACAACTGGGTTTTGGTTTGGTGTTGTTTTACGCCGCGCTCAGCAATATTTCAGCAATGACGGCAGTCTGTAAATAATCGAGTCTGGACCACATAAACCGGTCACTATCATGAGCATCGGTCCAAGCAATTGGGATCGATGCCATGCTTCAACCAAGTTAGCGAGCCTGACCACCCGACCCCGCTAGTCGCCTTTTACGGCAAGCATGGGTTGATGAAGACCTATTCTAACCCGGATTGTCACGGTTACAACTGGAAAGTAATGTACTAAGATGAACAAATCTAGACAAAATGACGATTAATTCTAAATCTAACTCCAGGCAGCAAAAACACAGCTTAATTGAATTTCGTTAGTAGTATTGTACAGCTGACTGACGAATGCTCCTTTTTGTCTTTATGTCATTGGAATGACCTTCACCAGGCTTTATGCATTTATTACGTTTTTCATTTAATTTGTCATTTTGTACTACCCATGAGACAATGTGATCAATATTGTATAATCATGATAATAATTCACCGTTGTAATTTACAAAAGTTATGTTGTATTTTATGATACCTCGTGCCATATTTTTTTTATCTACGTTAACTGTGCATCGTTAAAATTAATCGGATGTAGCTTTTGTGTGTATATTTATTGGCCGATAACGCACATCTAAATCATTTTTCCACCACATGAGTTATGTTACCAAATGGTTGTAGCACGTGTGGCAGTAATTACGAAGGCAGCGTTGTGTGGTTTGTGATCTCGTTCAAAAAACAACCCGTGCAGTACTCCATTACTTGGTTTTATTATAGCCTTAGCTCTAAGATGTCTCTGTTGAACGGGGTCTGTGCTGTTTTCATTAACCACTAATCCACAGTCTACTCGTGTTATCATGAACCCGGCGATATCGACATGTTGTTAACTTAGTTGATCTAACCGTATGTTAAATGTTTATGTCTAGACGGAGTTGTTAGTTATACCTTAACGTTTCCATTGCCATTATCACGACGATGTGATTCGGAAATTTCCGTCAACGCATATACACCCCAAAGACACCATACTCAAACAAACAATAATCAACGATCAGCACAATCTCTAACTTCACAACGTCGCATCCGAAGTTCTTTATTGACACTACCAATGTTGCAATAACCACTCCAGAGAAATCAAAAATGGGATTGATGTTTCATATATCCGTATGTCTTCAAATCCACTTTCGTATACTGACATCGTACTTTCGTTATAACGATTGTTCGTAATATTTACGCTGTTTTTTTTATACCTGATTTTTCGTTGTATCCATGATATAGTTCGTTTTTCATATCACCAATGATGTCAATGCTCCTTGAAGGAGAGGTGACGTAGCCAAGGGGCTAAACCATTCGTTCGTCACGCCGACTCGGGTTCGATTCCCAACATGAGTACAATGTGTGAAGTCCATTGTTGCGACATTGTATATCAAAGTTCGCCTTATCCGGAGTTGCTAATGTGTACTTTTGACTACTTATCTCGCCCAAGGAAATGTATTCCCAGTGGTCAGTGGAACCAGGGTCAGTGATATGAGTTTCTCACACATTTCTCATGTTTATCTTCACACTTTTCTCATGTTTCTCACACTTTTCTCATGTTTATCTGCACCTGACGCGCCCCTTTAATATTTTATAACGGAGAAACAAGCGTCACCTTTCTGCTTTCCATCGATACTGAAGGTAAGCATGCATCAGTAAAGGTCAACAAAAACCCAATACGTGGATGCTGATGATTAAGTCTGTATTATTGCGTACAATGACCTCTTCCCCCGACATTAGCCGTAGACGGGTGATAGAGCCAGTGTTGTTTGTCGGTGAAACGTAAAGCAACGAGGTTGCACTTGTTCGCCTTTATGAATGTTTCATCCCATTATGCCCTGACACTTGTTATTTGCATACCATTAGAACTTCATAGCTGTCTGTTCCATTGCTTTATACACAAAATCGGGTTCCATTGACAATCTTGTGAGTTGTCGTCAGTGCACTAATGTTGAAATCTTTACCTTTAACAACTGCAGTTTTAGATCATAATGATCCGTTTGTGGCACATTCCGTGTGACAGTATTTGCATGAAACTGAAAATCTTTACTTTAAAGAATTCTTCCTCAAAAGTTGTTTGATCAAGGTTACAACATTCAGGCCTCAGTACAGGCCCCAGTAAAGATTTCACAAAGTTTTATCGTAGACCTGTCGCCGTCATTTCAAACTTTGACGCATCAGTGACAAGACTGATGTCCGATGCACTTACCTATTTTGACTTGCACCATATGTTCCCATGTTGTTTTCGGATAAACGGCGCAATATATGAACTTTCGAATGTGCGGGCCACGTATTCCTTCCTCAGAGGAACCGCAAGAATGTTAGTTTGTTGATGAACAATTGACTTGCCTTTGCACGTGTTTGTGACGGGTGCCACTGGTGGGGCAGGATACGCTCACCTTTTCGCGAACACCTGGTATCATCACTATTGAATAGTGAAAAGTAATTCATTAACACAAGCTCATGATAAGGTCGAAATCTCGAGCTTTCAGAATCATGGACAATAGGCAGAGTACATAAACAATCTCTCACGTTCAATGACAAATCATTAGTAGCGTGTGTGACCACCAAATGCCTCAATACACGCAAAAAACATTTCGACGCACAGAAAAAGTCAGTCGGCTGATGAGGTCACGTGGGATTTGACGCCATTTTTCTTGGAGGGCCATGATCAGTTCTTGCCGGTTGGCCGGAGAGTGTGGTCGTTGTCGAACACGACGATCCATCAAGTCCCAGAGGTGTTTTATGGGGGACATGTCGGGTGAGCGTGCAGGCCACGGCAGGACGTTAACGTTGTTGGGTGCGAGGAAGTTAGTGACAATTCTGGCTGTATGGGCTCTAGCGTTGTCATGCTGATAAATGACACCACGTGGGTGCTGTTGGAGAAATCGTAGGACAACTGGACGAAGAATGTTATCCATGTAACGCTGAGCTGTCAAGTTTCCGTCAACGATGACCAGCGGTGTCCTCTCCTGCCCACAGATCCCTCCCCACACCATGACACTCCCTCCACCATATGGTACGACCCCCGTTCGTTCACCACTTCGGCGGTAAACACGTTGTCTTCCATCAGCCCTAAACATACAGAATCGACTTTCGTCAGTGAAGACAACCCTCTGCCAGTCACGTCGTTGCGAACGTCGTACAGTCCAGGCCCATCTCAATCGCAGACGACGATGTTGCGCTGTCAATAGCTGTCCTCTGTATGGTCTTAAAGCTCTGATTCCATGAGCCCTGAGTCTCCTTGCCACTTTCTGTCGACTAACCCTGTGACCTAAGGCATTTGTCGCCGATGACGTCACTGTCAGGAAGCGATTTCGGAGGGGCAATGTACGCAAGTACCGGTCATCATGGGGCGTGGTCACCCTGGGTCTGCCTGTTCTTGGCCTGTCAGCGGTCCGCCCTGTCTGTCTGTAACGTTGCATCAATTTGGTAACGGCAACACGGGAGCAACCGAAGTTTCGTGCAATATTGGCGTGGGTGGCTCCCATCTGTACCATACCCAAGACTCGTTCACGTTGTTCGACTGTGAGTCGTGGCATTTCTTTTGTGTTTTTTTTATCACTGTGGATGTCTGACTTGCCGTTGCAATCGTTTTATACCCTTACCCGCACGTGCATTTGCAGTTGCCCGTGGTGCACGTGTTTTTCACTTTTTCGCGTGTTATCTCGCAAACATGTAACAGACGATTAACATTTTCTGCATACACTATTGTTGTATTTAGGTTATGTGTTTTAGATAGACTTCATCGAAAAAGATTTTATACTTTGTCTGAAATTTATATTTTCAGTTGGTAAAGTTTCTTTTGGACGTCAGTTTATGATGGTTAATCGCTTGCATTGACATTTTTATTTATGAATATGGCAAGGGTTCTGTCGCTTTTATTTCCGTCTAATGTTATATCTAAAGTTAACAAATCGATTCGGCTGAAGTTCTATATTGGTTGAATAGTTCGAAAAAATGTAAATGTAAAAAACAGTTAATCATTGTTTACATCATTATTTTTGACGTGGCAAAATACTTCTAACAGTATAATCATGAAACTGTTTCAGATCTTTCGAAACCTAAGATGTCATTGCGTGTACGTTTTCCAGCGTCAATACATCCAGCTGGGACCCGAGGCAAACGCCTCAATCCCACTTCCAACGTATTTACCAATCAGTCCAGACTGTCTCATTTCACACTCTTTCTCTGTATGCTTGAACGGAATATATGATGGCCATTTATAGAAATGGAATTACTTTCAAATATGCCCTGTATCAGACGTATCAGACGAATGGTACTGTTGAACTTGAGACACGCCTGTGGCATGTACGTGTTGGAATTTGACAGCAATGGTATTGCACTGCATTGAACAGACAGTTGGATCACGCGACGAACTACTTTGTTTTCGCAAGATAATGGCTTAGAAATATATATAGGTATAAACCACACGCTTGGCATTCCCCTCTTGGGGTGTAATTATGACCGTTTAATACATGACATGTCTGTAGAAAAGCTGAAACATGTGTCATTATCATGGACAGACAGCTATCATATGCATTAAATGATAAGAAATATTCCGCGTGCATACTCGGTGCCTCTAGATCTATTGCAGCACCTTGCTGGCCTTTAGTGTTTCATGTTCTTTATTTAGGAAATACTTTCGAGGTATAACGGATATATTTGTCTCGAATGAATTAATTTTGTGAGTTCCGAATCTGAGCGAGAAACTTTCAACGATAAATCACGAAGGGAAGATGTCAGGTACTTCCGCGATGCCAGTGGGATATATTGTATATTACCTATATTTGTCTCAGAATATATAGAGAAATGATGCTTTCATGATCTTCATGATCAAGTTGAGACGTTAGATAAGATTAAGGTGCCTGACTTTTCAGTGAAAGGTATCTCTGTCTCTTGTGAGAGACATGGCGTAGGTTGACAGTGATCAGTATCTTTCCTTGCCTTACACTGATACCATTTTCAAATCGTAGCCTGTATTAAGGAATATATTTTAGATCTTAAATACGAGTATAACAGACAGCCTGAGCTGGAGGCGCGCGTGGATATGTTGACAGTTTTTTAAGTAGTTAGTGTTAAAACCGAATGCTTGCGAGGATTAATAAGATTTCTGAATTCAGTTACAACAGTAACCGTACATGTATTTGTCACATTAAGTCATTTCATTCAAATTTGTTGGGTATGATTATGTCTAATAATTATTTTACGATGGAAGGTACAGTTACCAAATAAAATATATAGATAACTATTTAAAGAATATAGTACTTAAAGACATTGCAACAAACCGATTAATCAGGGGGGAGACTTTATACTGAGGGGGGCGCGAAATATATCCGCCCGGGGGAGATTTTATTTCAGAACAGATTTTCCGGGGGAGAATCTCTACCGGTATAAAATCTCCGTGGGGAGCAATTGTACGGGGGAGAGTTTATACCGGAACACCGGCTCGTGTACCTGAAACCAACACCTACCGGACGTATGTTTTTTTTAATATACGAAACGACGATTACGTTCTTAATTATTAGGATTGTTTTTCATTTCTTGTGAAAATATTGCGATTTTATGATTCCGACTATATCATGAGCATGTGTTAGAGCATCACTATCAAATAGTGATGACACCAGGTGTTCGCGAAACGATGAGCGTAGCCTGCCCCACAGGTGTCACCCGTCACAAACACATGCAAAGGCAAGTCAGTTGTTCATCCACATACTTACATTCTTGCCATTCCTCTGGGGATGGAATACGTCGCCCAAACATACAGGTTTCGAATGTTCATGTATTGCGTTGTGTATCGAATATTCGACATACGTATCGTATTGAGACACTATGTACATAGCTCCCTCCGATCCACCCTAACAAACAACACACAACCAAACCCTGACACATCTTGACATAACCTTTGTTTCGTAATAGACGGCGGGTTGAATAAATACAGTTCCAATCACAGCCCTTAAAACTTTGAAACAAGCGTTATCGAACCACAGAATGTCGGCAGTACTGGTTTCCGTAAGAAACGAATGCGCTGTTTTGAATCGCAAGCTAAAAAAATACTTGACTTGAGCCTAGTTTCTAAAACAGGTACCATTTCTTTCATATTTGATGAAAATGAATAATGAACTTTGAAACCTTGAAAGGCCGTTTTTCTTGCGATGAAACGGAAGGGTTATATGGATTTGGGCGTTCGTGAAGTATCGATCGCATTTGCATTTAGATTACCACTGGCAGAGCTTAGAAACGGTCACAGATGTGTATATCATTTGTGCAGCTATTGGCACTCTGAGAGGCCCATTGCCAGCTCACTGCACTTAAGTTGCAGTTCCGACAGTCGTCGGAGTGTTGAAACAGTCCATCGCGGGATCATTTGTTCGTTGTTTAACGCCGCACTCAGCTGTATGTTTATAATGACCTGTTAATAATCGAACCTGGACCAGACAATCAATTGCTACTAGTAGCAACTCCGCCGAGGTACGTTGACGCAATTAACCAAGTTTAGGAACCTGACCAATCCATTCTGTCGCCTCTTACTACCAGCTTATATAGCTGGAAACCAATTCTCACCCGGAATCCACGCGTGGTTTTGCCTAGCCAAGATTGAGAAGTAAGTTGTCAATCACTAATTGTACAAATGTAATGAAACTTGCCTCAGCAATATATTACTGTTGTAATAAATCATATAAAATACATTTTGTACATTATTACGTGATGATAAAGGACTTACTAATAAAAGAAATGATTCTTTATAAGTGTTTTTGAAGTTGGGATAAAAAGGATTCTTGACGTGGTTGTTGTTTGATTTCATTATGATTTATCTTTGGTTTGTGCATTGTGGGATTCGTGGTGATGGTGGTAGTGATGATTATGATGATGATGATGATGATTATGGTGATGATGGTGGTGGTAGTGATGGTCAGGGTGTTTGGTGGGGATGGGAATAGATCGTTAAATGAGGAGGTTGTTATGTGCAGGTTATTGTACCAGTTTTAAATTAACATCCACACAAAGAACACAATGCCAGTATTGTTACCTAAGACCACGGAATATCTGCGATTTTCTTATTTTATAAATGATGTAGAACAACCAGCATTGTTGAGGAATTGGGAGTGACTTGATTGCATACTCAGGATCAGAATGAATCGTCGAGTGTATCATTGCTATCATATGTTGTAAATGAGTGTTGGTTTGTCTCACTAAGCATGTGTTGGCCCAATCATCCCCTCCGGAAACAGTCTTATCATCACTTCGTTACTTGTTTCTGTGTATTGACAGAAAACTCATACATCCTTTTTCATTATTGTTGCATTAATAACAATATTATTAACATGATATTTTCTTAAGTACTGCTAGTCTCTGAATACATGTATGTATGCGAACGTGCACCTTATCATAATTATCATTATCCATTTTGTAACATGTAGAACATTTCAAACCGTTTCATCCGGAGGCAAACCAAGAGGATTTTCAATTCTTTTCTCTTCATCGTTTGTGTACGTATACTAGTATACTCTTGTCTGCGTGGTTGTACTTCCATATACTCGTGAGTTGTGTATAAATTATTGAAAGCCTTTTATCATAATTAAGGTCATTCTAATTCTTCAGTTAATGACACACTCAAAAAGCACACAGGATGCATAAAGATATACAGGATACATAAAGGCACACGGGATACATAAAGGTACACAGCATTCATAAAGGCACAAAGCATACATAAAGGCAAACAGGATAAATAAAGATATACAGGATACTAGTACATAAAGGCACACAGGATACATAAAGTTGTTACAATATGGTGTGCATCATTCAATGTATCAAACATCAAACCCTCCAATCAATCTGCCAAATATTCATTAATTTCCAGCTTCTAATGAAAAATAACACCATCATCATGTAAATACTCTCCAGTGTCATTCTTTTTCTAACCAGCAGATGATAATTATTATGAATGACATTTTATTGAATGATATTTGACAAAACCAATTTCAAACATCAAGTCTGAGACTACAATGTACCTGCATTGTAAAAAGCCATGTGTTGTCATCTCAGCGCTGTGGTTTGATCAGTATGTTACTGAAAGCAATGTAAAGCCATACCAACTCACTGTCATCCTAACCAGTTCGAGACGAAAGTAAAACTTCATTGTAAATGTGTTCAAGTGTCTCGTTGCCTGAAGACAGCACATTATGTCTTCTTTATGTGCCCATACCCTTGACGTCCAAGTTAGTAAAATGCATATCTGCCTCAGCCCACTTTGTGATGCGCAAAAACCATTCCCGAACTAATGACTGTTTTACACAAGAGCCTTGAAATGTAAATTTGGCAACATCTTCAAAACTGCCAATGTCACGGACTTCACTGATCTGGCAAGCCACAAGTGCAACATCGGAATGGCTTGTAGCAATCGAATTAGATAATACCAATCTCCATGTATTCATGTTCACAATGTCTGACGAGTTTATTTATTAAAGGCTTCTATACAACCTCCTTGCAAGCTATCGAAATGCGCAATTTTACTGCAGCTCTTAAAGTCCTAAGTAGCGTCTTCGATTTTACCGTATCGCTTTACCATTCGTTATAAAAGATGACGTGTTCTAATCAGCACTGTCATTGGTGCCGTGGTGTGATGGGGAATAAACATCGACCAACCCTGATGTTCTGCCCTGACAATTCCCAGTCGACTCACTTCCCTGATTTTATATTGTAATTTCAAAAACAACACTTCCCCAAAATCCACTGCTGTGAATGCTACTCGTGCAAGGAATTCAATTGAATGTTTAACAGTCCTAATGACCCTGTGTCAGAGATGGTTGTCCTGCGATTGGCGTGACACAACCACAATCCCGTCCTGCCATCTTCTTGACTGTTTCCTGGCGAATGTCCCCTTGGTCCTTTCGTAGCATGAGAGCTTCGATCGCCGTCACCCTATTGGTGCATTCATTCTAGTGTTTATCAGAGTGGCAATGTGCGAACTGTTACCCACAGCAAGAGAAATTGATTTTGTCGTATGGCAAAGCCTGTGGGTTGGCACAACGTCCACAAGCATTGATAAATAGTTTAAGAAGTGACACACCACACATCATCCAAAGAATAATCTTTTCTGAGATTATTCAAATAGGAATTTAATGTATCTTGACTGTGTTAGGTTTACGTTTTAAGCATGCCACGACATGACTGAGCATATCAAAGGTTCAACGTAAAGGTCAGACTCCTATTTGACAAAACAGTTTTGAATATGGAGACGAACGTGAACTGTAGACCTATGAACCTTTATAGCTCCAATACATAAATGTTCTCAAGTCACTTTTAAACGGTAGAATGAACACAACCGTGTTCGTCCACACCGCTGGATTCAATGGTAGTTGTGAGATGCGGCTGTAAAAGTTCCTCTCACTCGGCTCCGTGATCTTGGAACTATGACAATAGTTGGGATCAAATTATCCCTGGTTTCAAAGTTGACTCAATCGTACTTTTAGCTGTAAGTTTAGTGCAATGTATATTTCATATTATCGCACACTTCTGTTACTTTTGAATAGACGTTTGAGAATGCTCTATTATTTCTACCAAATTGGCATTGAAGTATGATTCCCAGAAATTGTAGTCTAGACGTGATAAATTCTAATGATTTACTTCCGCTCCATGTAGCTAGACTAACATTTGACGCATTGGTGTGGCGTTTGAACGAACCGCAGGAGAGATGGCAACATCGAGTAACATTCAATAAAGTGGCATATATATCATGTTACAAGTGAGACTATCGCAATATGTTGATGTTGTTTCTCATTAAAAGAGACTGGGTATGAATGAGAATGTTTATTCAACATTTAATGTACTCTAGTCACAATGAGACATCACAGTCTTGCATTTCACTTTATATTCAAAACAAACAAACAAACAATAAAAGTGGAAAAACAATTCTCATAATCATAAGACATCTCCGGTAAGTGATCTTTGTACGATTCCTACTAAATCTAGGGCATGATTTTACTATTCACCATCAAAGAGAGATGATTATTGGTTTTCGCGAAAAGGTGCGCGTATCCTGCCTCGCCGATGCACCGGTCATAAATGCATGCAAGGGCAAGTCAGTTGTTCACCTGAAAAACATGGGAACATATACAAGTCAAAATGTGGAACATCTTTTTGTCACTGATGATGATCAAACTTGGAAACACCCTCAACATGTCTTCTATAAAACGTTTTAAACGCTTAACTGAGGCCTTGAATGTTGCAACCCTGATCAAACAACCCTGATCAAACACATCCTTGTAGTGACTAAGCTTTACTCTCTAGGCTAACCCGCTGCTTCAACACGATGTCCCCAAATAAACCAATTTCTCAAGTTTCAATGTGTTTTAAATTGTCTCGTTACTGTGGAAACACAACAACCTGAGTCATGTCCATAAAACAGGAATTAATGGGTGTTTAATATACTGACAGTGTCTTTAATTCCATGTATTACTGCGGTGTCAATGCTTCCAGTTAATGCCTTGCTCTGTTTCAGCTACGCACGGACATTGAGAGTATCGATTGATGAACACAGGCATCAGGACACTTCGGTGGACACATGATATTATCATAAAATTGAGAATTTCTGTTATGTTCAAATAAACCAAGGGCACTGGTTCCCCAGTCGTTTAAGGCGTCGCGATTCGATGTGCAGAGTAGCGTCCCTTGGACACACCAGAAGTCTATGATTGTGGGTTCGAATCCCGGTTCGCCCCGATTATGGTTCTAGGTTTGTCAGCACCATACCCGTCATCGTTGGTTTCACCGAAGTGGTAAACGTTTGAAACCTGCATCATTTCGGGTTTTCCTCCCACATGAAGCTGACACGCCGTGATATAACTGTAATACTGTTAAAAGCGGTATTAAACCCCACTCACTCACTCACTCACTCACTCACTCACTCACTCACTCAAATAAACAAATTTGGTATTAGCAGGTTTATCACCAAACCTGAACAAAAATAACTTTCAACAAAATTGTCGCATGTTTGAACCCCTGCCACGTGCTTGTTGATGGGACTAATTTGGGACAAAATAAAACTGTGGGTGTTTGACATTGATCCCGGAGACAAGGGAGCTAGTGTTCGGGTAAAATTAACTTTGTATTTAGTTTCACAGAATGACATCTCCATATACATACTGCGGGTGTTTTATTGTACGATAAACAACGACCACTAGTCTTTTATTTTTATGTGAGATATCAACATTACGAACAGCCTCTTTAAGGATGTAAGTAAACAGTACAAGCTTATTTACCGGTGTGTAAATAATGATGACTACCTGAGAAGCGGTAAATTTGATCTTTCCCGCATATTCTCAAAATTTTCACGCCGGTTATGTGTATCTTTTCTCCCAATACCTATTGTCACATCTCTCCCAATTTTTGGAGCGATCGTTCGGCCATCGCGTTTATCTACGTTGCCATGGTATATCTATGGGGAACAACTCACAGGACACTTCCCTCTCAGTAATAACGTCGTCCAATTTAGGTTGCGAGGGTATGATCGAATCTCTCGGAATGACGTCGTGATAGAACAAGTTTGTATCGTGAAAAAAACTCTCTTCCTCCTACATTGCAGAATCCATTGTGTACAACCACCGTCACGGTGGAGTGACGTGAAATAATAAACAAACACGCACACAAAAGAAGGGGCAGTCCCTTCACTAATATATTACACCCTGCCACGTGCATCTGCTTGTACTGTATGTTTAATGTTGCCTATAAGGGGTCTTTATTGCTATGCACGTCATGTCGTAATTTTGCAAACATGGCGTTTGTGGTAAATGTTATGGTTAAGGCGTTCTCTCGTCACGCAGAAAGCCCGGGTTCAATTCCCCACATGGGTACAATGTGTGAAGCCCATTTCTGGTGTCCACCGCCGCAATATGGCTGCAGCGTTGCTAAACGTGGCGTAACATGGCTGGTGCCAATAACTATAGATATATAGATTATTATACCAGCATGTGTGTCATACTGATTTTACGAAAATTTTGTCTTGTATTTCCCGAGCAATAGTGACGGTAATACATGCATTCTTACTAGAGTTTCGTCAATTCAGTATGATACACATGTGAGCGTAATTATTTCTTTATCCTTTTGAGCTCCCCATGCACTGATCACCACTGTCCTAGAAAATCACAATTTGTCGAATGACGTCAACAATCTTCAACTATGACGTCGTTTCTAGTGTGACGTCATTCCGACCTTACATCACAATAAGATTCGAATGACGTCAACAATGCCGTCTGGATGACGGAGACAATACACTGGTGCGCAAGAAGTGATATTTGCACTTGTTCACATACTGTAAGTTATACATTCTAATATTTAGACTCAATATTAGATTACGTGGATTGTAACGTTAACATCAAAGTCAGAGGGCGGATTCCGGCACTAAAGGGGTCGTTGTAAGGGTATGCCTAGGACGTTGCTCATAATATTAATCATTGGTTTCACTGTTCATATAGTGATATAACATACAACAGACAAACAGACAAAGGGATATTTATACTCTTAGGTTAGTAGTATGAAACAAAATCCAATCAAAAGATGTGAGAAATGAGTGGACATATGTTTGTCCTCACTTACGTCAGCACACGCATCCTTATTTAAAAACATATCCTTAAACCAGACTATGTCAGATAGATTTACTATAACCTTTACGTAGAAAGTATCATTTAATCTGCAAATTATGTCACTCTCGAGACCATAATACTGGCATCGTTTAGGTACGGTCATCCTTTTGGATAATTCGCCATTTAAGATTATTGTATTCATATCGAATGAATCAATATACATCTTCGGCATAATTCCACTGGCTGTACCAAAGATTTCAGACAAAATCTTTGCCAGCAGTTATGTTATTGCTGTTTGATTCCCTGCTTAAGGCAAATACAGATAACAGTAACCAAGAAAGCGTGGAGGTTACCGTTTTCTTTTCTCATGGTGTTTAGGTGAGGTGAGGTGAAATGGGGTTTAACGTCGCGTCCAAGATTATTGCTCTTATACAGCGACGTGCTTGCACGTGTGTGTGTTGCTGCGTGTACTAGAACGGACTGATGCCGATTTGTAGTGCTAGCTCACTGAGATACCATGCCGCAGTTGAACATGAATACCCCATTTAGTAGACTGACTCCGAGCAGACCAGTCCTTGTTTAAGGCCCTTAATGTCGAACTCCAGTCAGGGTAGCAACAAGTACCATCTTTTAACGTCTTTTTGGTATGACGCGGCTGGTGATCGATCCCCGGAGCTTTCGTTCTCCGGGCGGACGCTCTACCACTAGACCACGGAGCCGGTCTATACACTTGTGTGGGTACTCAATATGGATTACCAACCCGTTAGTCGGGTTGGGTCCCTTGAAACTTATGCTGGTCATGTCATAAGAGGCGACTAAATGGATCGAGTGTTCAGACTCGGTGACTTGGTTAAATGTGCGTCAATGTTCTCCGACAGCGTGGATCGGTGCTAATAATAATAATCACGAGTCTAGTGAAGACACGATTATTTACATAAAACTGGAATATGGATGTCTGCGGGTTAAACAACACACACACACACACACACACACACACACACACACACACACACACACACACACACACTGCGCATTGTCCACACCAGCGGTTCAGCTGCAGATACTGAGTCATCAACAAGCTCATATTTTGGTCATAAATAATATCCAAGTATAAAAGACATGCCCGGCCGAAGGGAAGCCAGGAAAGAAGTACTGATTTTCCAGATTCTCTTAATTTGTTTGGCTGTGGTAAAGACTTCAGACATAAAAAAACTCTTCCCGCATACACATTACCTTCATTGCTAGTTGATAGAAGCAATGCACAAACGACACAATTGAAACTTTACATGCTGCAAAGTACGTACGCAGACTACAATCTGAACGGATTTTTGTTTTTGTTTGCTTGCTCACTTTTGTAAACAGGTGTGGGTGGGTTGAACTGGGGTTTAACGTAGCGTTAATTGCATTTGTATGGACACGTGCGTGTGCGTGTGTATGTGGATACTTGTACTAGCCCTGATTAAAGCCGGTTTTATAGTGCTAGCCCACTGAGATACTATTTAACATGGATACCCAAACCAGACACAGATTGCCGACCCCGGGGTGATCAGTCCTTGTTGTATCACCTCAACGCCGAGCGATAGGCAGGGAACAAAAAGTATCATCTTTCAACGTCTCTTGGTATGATGCGGTTGGGGAACGACCTTCCGCTCTTCAGACGCTCTATTCCGTTGACCATGGATACAGGTGTAAGGTTCATCATTGCACATCTGGTATATATGGCATCCTAGAAGGGACATTGTCGCGTTGTTGCATTGTCGCTTTGTCGCCCTTACAAAAACAAGCAAAACGTGTCCAAATTAACCAAAGCGCAACAATGTGACAATGTGACAACGTGATTTTTTGGTCATCAGAAATGTGTAAAAAAATAGGCGTTAAAATCGCTTTGTGGCATTGCTGTGGTTAATTTTGATACTTTTTGCATGATTTTGTAAAGGCGACAATTGGACAACGCCACTATGTCCATTCTGGGGTTCTACAGGTATACTCATGTGTACAAGCGTTCAATGTACATGGCTGTCACATAGGGACTCGAGTAGTGCGTTGTCATGTATCATGCATTGAGCAGTTTGTCAGTTTCTCGAATGAATGGTTAGACCTAATCACTAGTATTCTTACCCTTGGGAATATCCATTGTATTGCTGAATTGACAACTGACATGAAGTGTGACATTGTAGTAATGAGAACACCAACTTATTATATCTCAGTTGACATCCCTCCTGCGAGGCCACTATCTTATACATGAAGAAACCTTGGGTTTATGTTCACTCCTAGTAGTTTAGCTCTGATCTTTTTTGTGTGCGTGTATGAATTGCGACTGCATGAGAGTGTTGGGTTTAACGAAGTTGTGTACAGCATTTCAGGCTTGTCAGCTCATGTGGGAGAAAAACTCATTTGACTCATAGATAGTTAACACTTATATGATAAACCTGTGAGCACCGGCAAAGCAGTTATTATCTATACTTTTAAAAAAGAAAAGCATAGGTGGTAAAATGATTTCGTGGATGGAAATTGGTAGGTGTTGCCTTGCTGTTTTTGCTGATAAATTGTCACAAAACGGTCTTCTTGTCTTCGATGGTGTTAATGTTGACATTTCCATGATTCGTTTTCTTAGGAAACTGAACAGCAGTTGTGATCGAGTGATTGAATTTGTCACGGGTTTCTTGGGCAAGTTTGTATTGTTTTCACAAATCATCCAGTTGACGGAGTGAAATCTGAAGGTCGTCATGCCAAGACTCGGTCATCATGCAAGAAATAACACTATGGGTGGACTTGAAGCTGATGAATCATAAGTATCAGTGGCAAGCATTTTAACGTTGTTCCGAGCACAATTATTTCCTTACTTTGGGCATAATATCGGCAACATGGCAATGAAGATCGTCCAAGATCACGGAGACTCCTTACAGCACGACAGCCCAGGATTTCCACAACTGGTCCTTTACCTTAATAAAACAGGACACTCTCTGCAACACAAATTACCCGTTTACGTCATCGTATATGCACAGACTGTCCGTAGCTGTTTACGACCTGCAGGAATCCGAGCAAGAAGGTCCTAGGTTTTCGTTATTTTACCTCAATCTAATCGACTTCAGCGGCTGCACGGTGTCGATTACACCATCAGTGTCATCCCCAACGTTGGCGTAGGGTTTGGTTCAGTGACGTATTACGTTTCCATCTTCAAAGAGGAGATGGGCGGATTGCGTGCTTCGACGACAGAATGCCCTTCAACTGGATGTTGAGTTCGACAAATTTAGGAATCGTCACGATGTAGGGTGTCATCACGTATGAGCAGATAACATATCGTGTTCATATCAAGCGCAAATTAACAACTGTGCGTTATCGTGACAAGATCTTACGTCCTCACATTGTCCTGGCTCCACAAGTACAAGGCGACAATGCTCACCCCCACAAAGCACGAGTCTGTACTGGTTTCCTGAGAGCTCAAAACGTAAACGTACAGTCGTGGCAGTCAAGGTCACCGGAGCTCAACGCAAATGAGCACATGTGGCATGAGGTAGACAGACGATTACATCAACGTCAACCGGGAGACCAGAATCTGCAACAATTACGCCAAACTCAGGAGTAATCGGCTGCCATTTTATTTTACAAGGTGTGATCCGCAGGCGTTTTGGTTCCATGGGCAGGAGATATCGAACAGTCATTCAGACACATGGTTGACGCACACACGTATCATCCTCTACGACTACCGTGTTTGGGATAATGGCGTAACCAAAACTTGCAAAGTCTTCTCTCTTCATATTTGGCGAACTCTGTTTCACTTTGTAATCTTCCGTACGCATGTAAAGCAACATATGCGTTTCTTTATGGTATGTGCGGGGGGAGGGGGAGGCAATATATTTATGGTTAGTCGTGATTTTCTTGAAATTTTACTTATTTTGTAATTTCTGTTCGCTTAGGCTCAAGACTCGATTATTTGCATATCGTCGTCATGTAGCTGGAATATTGCTGAGTTCAGCGTTAAATAATAAACAAACAAAAACATAGGGATGCAGTTGTACAAGCACTGACGATGTTGAATCCGTACATTATTGAAGAATCTACTGAATTAATGATGTATCATTATTAAGATAAAAAATCAAAAACTAAATCCAATATCATAATCGAATTGAGATTAACCGATATTGGTTGAGCATGAACACACAGGTCGAAGAAGCAATACTTGAACACGAAATGTGATATTACATTAGATGCATATGTCACATCCACTTATATGTGTTTTAATTTCAAGAGGAACCGACGCGTTAGCATGTACTGTCTACCTCTAAAATGAAACAGTAATTACACCGGAACCATTTGCCTACTTCTTATCCCCAGAATTAAATTACAATTTACGCATTAGGTTCTTAATAAAGTTCACACAGCTTAATATCTGGATCGAAATGATTCGCAATATAACATCTATATTAGTTCCAGGCAAATAGCAGGTATGAGTTTTGTCAATGAATTTTGTAGTGATAATATACTGATCAAGTGAATGACTACATATTACATGTATGTAAGTTGTTATTTTCAATAACATAACATTTACACTACTACTGTTTTTCGTTAGTATACATAAGTGTTGTACCATTTATTATCCGGGGTAGCGGGAATTTGTGTTTGAGACAGAATATGTTTTCCGTCACTGCTTTTGTCCAGCGTTAAATGGAAACCGAGTCTTGTAAGTGTTTGAAAATTGAAAGAACAATTGTTAAATTTGATGATGTCTATTCAACCATCATTCATGACTCTAAGAGTTTGTAAAAAGTAATCTGTCACTGGTAATGTTGTTTAAAAATAATTGGTTCAATGAAGACAGGGGTAAGAAATTAATTTGCAACCACACGACCCCAACCATGTTTGAAATGTTGCACATTTGTGCCGAAAAAGCAAATTTTATGATTTTCAAGGAAAAGATATTTCGGATATCTATCGGCAGTTGCGTATTAAGCGATGTATTTATAGAAAATCAAACATCATTTTTGTCACTGATACGTCAAATCCCATAGGTGCAGATGATGACAATTTTATCCTTGACATGGCATATTCCAAAGAATAATAAATTTTAATTGCTTTTGCAGAGATACATAATTTATCACCACAATATGTAGTTGAAACTGCGTCAGACATTTCACCGGGGATGACATGTAGATTGTTGTTTTGGTATAGAAAAGAATTGATCTTTATCTAAAGTGACATACTGTCTGAACATGCCACAATATCCACTGTAAGGTAACTCTTTCTAATCTGACTGTTGAAACTATAACTGTCAACCATTATACTCCTAAACATTAGAATGAATTCCTTGGTGGCATTTTAAATGTGGCACATATGATAACTTGAAATATTTGTCAAATGTGAATACAAAGAAGTTAAAAAAAATCCATCATATAATGGAAAATAAACTTTAGTCAGATGCAGGTTTTTTAAACAGAATAAATTCACTTTTCACTTTGAGAAGTGACAATCATATTTTATACAGATATTTGATTACCTATAACCATGCTCTTTGGATTCACCCATTGCTAAGTGGTAAACGTTTGAGACCTTCACTTCGGGCTTTCCTCCCACATTGAGCTGACAATCCGTGATATAACTAGTCCTGGAATAGTATTCGAGGGGCATTAAACCAAATTTGCTCACTCTCACATCTTCCAGTCTCTGGTGAGACCTGAGGACACAAAAACCTGGCAATTTTATTTGGCTAAATATAACAAGGAAGAGTGACCACCGATGTTGGTGTAAAGATCTGTAACCATCTCGAAAACGTCATGTCCCGAAGGACCATCGCACTGAAATAACAGTAAGCATTCACCAACAGTCTGCGTATAACCTAGAGCGTGAGAGGACAGATGGAATCATCATATCGTCAGGTCTATATTACATCTTGAGCTATTTCCTCTCGTCATATGGTTTTTCAGTGACTGTTCATTTGAGAATGAACGCAAGGTCGATTTCTTGCCCCTACCCTACAAGATTGATAAATGACTGAAACAGATAACTCGCGTTTTAGAAGATTTCCCTTGAGGTTAAATGGAGGAAATGTCAGGTAGCGACAATACTTTCTTAACTTTCTAATAAAGAAACGAAAGTTACTGACATCAGGACGAATCCACACGTTAATAAATCTAAGTTAACGCCCATGATACGAGGACATGTAGCCTAGAAATGTATTTAGGGCTGATTTTTTATACTGTCGCTTCCTTTCCTTGAGAACTTTAGCAAATGTGACTTAACACCCTTAATACACGTATGTGTAGACAGTTAGAGATGTGTGTAGGTTTTTTAGATTATAGCTTCCTTTGCTGCGACAGCGAGCTGAAGCAAATCTAACTTAAAGCCCATGGTACACGTTTATTTAGCCCAGTAAGTGGCGCGTGAGTAGGTTTTTAAGATTGTTCTTTTGTTTTGCTTTGCGCTCTGTTTCAACTCCAGCGTTAATTGCTTTAGTTCTTTTCACCACGGATCACAGCCACCGCACTGAAACTGGTGAAATTACCAGTGAAAGGTAAATTTCTTTTTATACCATTGCGCCTTTGTCTTTGACCGTGCATTAGCTAAATGAATCATTAGTTAGCCACCATGTGATAATGACATAACTTCTTTTGTTTCCTTTAATTTACCTTGGTGATGGGAAAACTTCACGAAAAACCTGTGTCACCAATGGGATTTGAAACCGCGAAGCCGTACTGAAGTACGACTATAATACACGGTTCATATGCCCTGCTTTTGTTCAGGGGATAAATATTTTGTTAAAATTTCAGGACATCGAACACTCATGACATCCGCATATCTGACAACGCAAGATGTTTATCGACAATGTAAAATGTATGTAAAGATTCGACGTAATTTCTTTCGTATTTTCTCTCCAATCGAACTCTCGCAGTTGTGAATGAGACATGACGTCACTCTGAGACGCTATGACGTCATGACGCAACGGTTGTCAGCAGAATGAGAAGAAAATCGATTAATCAGATGACTGCTGATCAGTTGTATATTGAGCTGATGTGATATAGATATTTCTAATCCGAATGGTATGGATTCAAACCGTGGATTAATAGAATGACTATACGTATCAAGAGTCCCATTTAACCACCAATCAAAATGTAGTATACACCCCTATACAACATATAATATAACCGTTTGGTGTTTAATATAAATACTTCATACTGTAACGTACATATTGTCATTCATGTGAACAAATATATAACATAAACGAAACATGCTCCGGGTTTTTTTCAATACGTCATAAACCTAAATTGAACCGAATATGATGACGCATTATGTACAAATCCGCTGCCGGTTACGATGTGAACAATCATATAAATAATACTGACATTGGAGCATAACCCATTTAATAAATATCCCATTGCCCTTTTCCTGTTTGATTAGCTATAGGATACATGAACGTTTATTCTCTTTTGCCAGCTGCAGGCGACATTCCTTGATCACCTTCAACCAGACTCACTCCTTCGGTCCCTTCAGTTGTGTTACTGGTTCAGTAATTATCAATTTTATTTCATAAAGCTATTATCTGATACGTCCACGAAGTTATTGATTCGTCTCCCATGTGATATTCCTTGATCACCTTCTCCACGTCTTACCCATCCCCTGTCCCATCCCAATTCCCAAACCTCTGTCATATCCCATTTCTCTCTTCGGAGACCTCACATTGACCTAGACCATGTACACATCCAAGACACAATAAGTAAATTCTCTATGTATGGGCCACAAAACGTTAGCCTTCAGCGACCCATGCTTGTCATAATTTCAAAAGACCTACAGACACTAATTGGGAGAGAATGTCTTTCCCCCTAGAAATAATAGCTTCCACGGTGATGCGACTGTCAAATCATCTGTTTCAATCAGAGGTTGTTATTGTGATTTGAAAACCTCTGATATAATAATCAGAATAGAGTAGGGCAAAAACTGTCATTACTTATTACACAGCATAGTCATAAGAAATCTTTACTGATAACAGAGTCCAAAGTACGATTTCCACTGTATCATACGCATGCGTTTAGGGATCACTGTCATATAGTGATTATAACGGGTGAGCGTGTTATCTAATGCAAAGTATTAAAAGCAGCCAATGTTTCTTACACAATATATATTATACATATTATTCATACCTAACTTGTTGCCTTCTGAAACACTTTTCTAATCATGTTTAGATCGAAACATGTCTTTCCTGTGTTTGACCGCCTCCGTGGTCTAATGGTCGAGTGTCCGCCCGGAGAGCGGAAGGTCCGGGGTTCGATCCCAAACCGCGTCATACCAAAAGACGTTAAAAGATGGTACTTGTTGTTACCCTGTCTGGCGCTCGGCATTAAGGGGCTAAAACAAGGACTGGTCGGCTCGGAGTCAGTATACTGTGTCTGAGTGGGGTATTCATGTTAATGGTATCTCAGTGTGCTAGCACTATAAATCGGCATCAGTCCGGACTAGTACAAGCAGCCACACACACACATACACGTGCATGCACGTCGCTATAGCAGTGCAATAATCTTGGACGCGACGTTAAACCCCATTTCACCTCACCTTTCCTGTGTTTACATTCTTAACACATTTTGCAGTGAAGATACATCACGCATTACACGTTGGAAATTGATAACAACTATACTGAACCTGCCCTGTCCATGGTGCGTTTTTCAGCATTTAGTTTTTTAATATCTTGGATCGATCCTGGGTATTTTCACAACCTTGTTGGAGTAAAGTGAAAAGCAGTGTAGAATAATGAACGATAGTAATGTGCCTTTTCATTCTGTCAACAGTCGTTACAATTGACGCCAATGTCAGTACCAGTGGCATTCACTGTACTGATTCACTACAAAAATACGTGTAAGGCAAGTCCGTCAGTACAGACGCTTTGTAAGGCAATATCACTGACAAAACTATCTTTTGACATGGAACTAGGCATAAAGTTACATTAGATTTAGGAGTTTTTGTCTCATAACTCGATATCTCGCTAATACAGACATCAGATAAATCTGGAATCTTTCCCTAAGACACGTTTTAATGTAATCCAGTCATACACAGCACGAATGAGACATACAAATTCAATATACAAAATAAGTAAACATCGTATATTAGTGTGATTACTTAATTACGGTAAAGACAAATCAGTGAGGAAAGATTAACCAATCTTCAATTTAGGTGTCACAGACACTATCTACTCCTTCTAACATCTGCTATATCCGTTGCAGTTCCCTATTTGACTGGTACAATATGTGGAAATAGAACTAGTTTTTACACGTTTTTGTGCCTCCAGTGTGAGGGATAGGCTCACCTTTTCGAGAACACCTGTGAAAATGTTTTTAATTTTATTTTTCAACATGATCTCCCTTTTTCAATAAACTTCTTATACCGATAGTGAAGCTTTTCAATTCCAGTCAGGAAGATGTTTTCTGAAGCCACCCTGAAAAAAAACATTCGCGGCAGCTTTGAGGTCATCGTTGTCGTCATAGCGCTTTCCTCAAAGGTGTTCTTTCAGTTTAGGAAACAATTTTGAAATTACTTGGTGCCAGGTCTGGCGCGCATGGATGGTGAGGAAGCTCTTCACAACGCCATTGTCGCACAGCAGTCTTTGTAAGTCGAGAGTAGTGCGAATAGGCATTGTCATGAAAAAGTACCATTCCAGCAGTCAGCATTTATTTGATAATTTGATTTTTATTTGAAGCAAATCAGCAGAGTAGGCACCGGTAATCGTTGTTTGATTTTCTAAGTAATCAACAAGGATCACACCCTTTGCATCCCAGAATTCTATGGCCATAACTTTCTTCACTGATCTTGAAGACTCAAATTTCTTTGGGTCCGGAGACGTTTTGACTCAGGATAGTCGTTGTTGTAGTTGATAGTTGTAGACCCGTGTTTCATCATCCGTTACTAATCTCTTTTTTGCATTTGACGACATCATCCTCAATTAGATCTAAAGGTTCTCTGGCAATGAGAGGTTTTTCCCCTTGAGATCAGATTTAGATTGCCACCCAACGAATAGATATCTTATTCATCTGTAAATGTTCATGAATAATAGTTCCGTGGATCCATGGCTTAGACCTGTCTTTCTCAACTTCAGCAATATGGTAATACGTCCATCTGACAGTTTAACTTTTTTATCTCCTTGATTGAATCTTCATTGATGGAAGCTGAGGGACGTCCAGACCTTGGGCCATCATCAAGGCTTGTTCTCCAAGCCTTAACCATAGCTGTCCAACGTTTAATAGGGAATAGCTAGGGCACTTATCACCATACACTTGTGACACTGCTCGGTACTCGTCCCTTTCCAATTCTGTGTCCATTTGGGCCCCTGTTAACTGGCTGTCACTAATATACAAACGGCCTCAACGGACAAACTACACTTGCAGTGGACTACTCAAACAATGTACTACATTGTCTAGTTCACTTTGTTATGGCCCATAGTTGAAAGTTAGTCAGGCTCAGAACCTTTGAAACCTTAGTCAAAGCGGTGTCAAACAGACCTCACTCATTCTGGCCTTCAATATGACCAAAGGCAACTGGCTATGCAAACTACGTCGCACTGACTGAATGCCACTAGGATGTCTCTTATGAACAAAAAAATATCCTGTGTTGCTTAAGAAAAATATACCTATAATAATTCCGTCCTTTTTATTCAGTTTTCGTTTCGTTTTCACTGACAGAGAATGACATACTTGCATAGCAGTTCTGACAGACAAATCCGCGGATTCTCAGTCGGGGATATGAGGGGGGCTGGGGAGCCATAGAATCGTCTTAACTCGTTTTTTTCCCGATCATGTGGTATTATGTATGTAGATTATATCTTTTTATCATTCCCAGCCAAGTGGCTGCATGTATTGCGAATTTATTTTCTTGAGCTATAGCAGTGAAATGTTAGTTGTTTATAGCCGGTTGTAGTGCGATGTGCAAAAGTATATTCAACGGTCTACAAAGATGATGATATTATTTGAGAGGTTGGGAAATACGAAAAACAATGCAAGTTTTACCTCTCATGTTGTTTTTTCATGCTTGTGGCACGAATGAGGCTAGAGAGTCCTTTTTAGCTTCCATTAATATGTTTTCTTTCTTGTTGTTAATTTTGGGGCGGTCGGGTAGCCTCGTGGTTAAAGCGTTAGCTCGTCACGCCGAAGACCCGGGTTCGATTCCCGACATGGGTACAACGTGTGAAGCCCATTTCTGATGTCCCCCGCCATGATATTGCTGGAATATTGCTAAAAAGCGGCGTAAAACATACTCACTCGCTCTCTGATGTTAATTTTATTTAAGTTGTGTTTAGTTTTCTGTGTATAACGTTTTTGTTGATATGATATTGGCTGTGAGAGGTGAATTATAATTTAAATGTTAGAACATTTTGAATTTTTATTTACATTAAAAATGGAGTTAAGTTAGAACACTTGTCCCTACTTTCCCCCTCTAACATTAAAATAAATTCCTGCCCTTATTCCATTAAGAGATAATAAAAACGAGTTGAATCCATTTGATTAAAAACAGGTCTGAATAAAGAAAGTTTTTGCATATATGATTATGTAATTTGGGTGCATGTTTATAAGATTGGAAGATATCCAGAAAGATATATTTTTTATTACTCTGCATATTGTTCATTGGAGATACTTTCCATTTCTTTTGACAAATGTCATCAATCATGAAAAAAAAACATGTTGGTGGCAGATTGTTTCTCTGCAATGTGCCTTCCAGATTGAATGACGTTAAAGAAGCGTCCATATACTGATTTGTTTTGGGTTTTGTTTTTGCCATATCAATTCTTTTTTTGAAATAACATATTTGACAAACAACATAAAGATGGTATCATATAGATATACATAACAGTGCGGACGGTGTACGATAATTGAGATAACAACAATATAAGTACGTTTTGTTGACAAAACTAGGAGTGATGATAATGTGATTGTGTAATAGCTATTGGGAAAGGGAAGGTGAATTGAGATTTAACGTCGCGTTCAAGATTGTTGAACATGTATAGCGACATGCACGCACGCCCATGCAAGGGTATGTGCGTTCGTGCGTGCGTGTGTGCGTGTGCGTGTGCATGTGCGTGTGTGTGTCTACTTGTACTAGTCTGGACTATTGACGGCGCTAGCCACGCCGCACTTTTACACCGATACCCCACTCAGACACAGAATATTGACTCCGAGCTGACCAGTCCTTGTGTTATCCCCATAATGCCGAGTTCCAGGCAGGGTAACAAGAAGTACCTTTTGGTATGACGCGGCCGGAAATCGAAGCGCCGACCTTTTGCACTGTCCACGAGACCACGGAGGCAAAAATTGTGGTAAAATTGAGAATAATCGAATTGAGAATAGTTTTGTAAATAATTCACAAATAATTTGGCGAATAATCCGCGGATATCCGAGGATTTCTGCAAAAACTATTTCTGTGTATTATGGCACTAATTAGGAGTTTTATGAGAATTATGCAAATATAAACGTTGAAGCGAAGACCATTTTGCTGTAGTATATTTTGACCATGCGTAAGATGGTATTACCCCCTGTTCTCAGGATTCTCTATCCCACAACACAGAGGGCGTTATATGACTGTCGACGGACACGTGAAGGCACATTACCAAATTGTGTTGTGTGAAATTCCCACAAAATATCAAATTGGGACAAAGTACTGTATGAGTCCAGTTAAGGACAGTCATGCCTACCCTTTTCACGAACACCTGGCATCATAACTGATTTTCAGGGGTCCATACATATAATTTTCACAGCTATTTCGCCCTTTGCGCCAGATTGAATCTGTTTCGGTGGATAATCTATCCTGGTTATATAGTTCTTATATCAACGCTCCAATGTATTGCATAACTAAAGCACACTTCAAACCAATTTACAGCATGGTTCTTGGGGTGAGCCTTCCTTGCAATTGACTTGCCTTCGCATGTGTTTGTGACAGGTTCCACTGGTCGGACAAAATGTGCTCACTTTTACGCGAACACCTGGTGTCATCACTATTTGATAGTGATTCATAAACACGTGCTCATGATATAGTCAGAATCATACACTCGACTCTATTTTTGGCAGAGTGAGTGAGTGAGTGAGTATGGTTTTACGCCACTTTTAGCAATATTCCAGCAATATCATGTCGGGGGACACCAGAAATGGGCTTCACACATTGTACCCATGTCGGGAATCGAACCCGGGTCTTCGGCGTGACGAGCTAACGCTTTAACCACGAGGCTACCCGACCGCCCCTATTTTTGGCAGAGATTTCTTATGAAATGGAAAGGGTTTTGTCGCTTTTATTTATCCTCTACAACCTCCACAGTTGCACTACCATTTACATGCATGTAATACAATCGAATTGTGTCAGGAAAAGAGAGTATCCATTGCGGAATGACTATATTCCGGGTTCTCTTAATTTGTTTGACTGCGGTATAGATTTCATACACAATCATTATTTCCTGTTTACACAATACTTCCATTGTGATTTGCTGGCGTCATTTAACAGATGAAACTTTCCATACGATAACGTACACCAACTAACATCTGGATTGATTCTTTTCTTGTTTGTTATTTACATTTTAGACAATTGTGAGGGTTTTTTTCTGATGCACTTGATATGGCCATGATGTGTGCACTGTGATTTGCAATCACTTGGAAATTCTAGAAGCGCTTTTCCGTTGTAACATATATCGTGCATATGTTCCTCAGTTTCTCGAATGAACGGTCAGAAATAATCACATGTTGACGTTTTTGTGCTCATGGGAATGCTTGATAGATTAGTGAATTTGGCAACACTCACGGGTCGTGACATTGTAGTATTGGGTACATAAACAAAATACGCCTCATTTGACATTCTTTCTTCGAGGTCATTAGTCTATATCATGTCATGCTGACCTGCTGTACTTTAGTTCACACATACATGCAGGTCTGTTCATTGATGTACACAGAGACTTAAGTATTCGTAATTAAGTTATTAACAGTGATTAACTCGAGATTACTTTTTATTATGGATCGTGGAAAGGGTTCTGTTGCATTTATTTAACGGGGCGTTATAGCATTTATGTTTCACGTTCATAATACTGCCAGCTTTGTGTTGGGAAAAAGCCAGAGTTGTGCAGTAGAAGTTTACTACTTTTGTGAAGGAAATCAGCCTGAGACAATCAAATATATCAATGTTGCCTGCACATTTACATTACAATGTATCGTGTATTTATAATTTCATTAGTTGTAACTCATTTTTAACTGAATTTTTCAAACTGGGTAACGTGAATCCGAATAATTATGTACAGGCAGTTGGTTTTCAGTTCGACTTAATGTCAACGATATCGTATGATGCTTCTGTCCTTTTCAAGACAAGACATGTTGACTGGATGTGTATCTGCTTGTAAATTATCTTTGCTACTACATGTTATACACCATTTGAAAGGTCTGATCCTAGGGTTTCTAAATATGAAAGTTATGTTTTTCGCAGTATTTCAAATAATGCATTTGGTGAGTGTGTGTGTGTGTGTGTGTGTGTGTGTGTGTGTGTGTGTGTGTGTGTGTGTGTGTGTGTGTGTGTGTGTGTGTGTGTGTGTGTGTGTGTGATACCATGCCGCAGTTGTACATGAATCCAGCCGACCTGTCTGTCTGTTTGCTAAGTCTTGGTTGTGAATTGTAAGTAATGTGAATGAGAATTAGAGAATGTTTACAATGATTTATCAATAAACTAAAGTAATTATCAATGACGCAAGCCTATGACAAACATATGTATGTCTTAGCCCCCCCCCCCAAAAAAAAAAGGTATCCAGATAACGGAAAACGGCATTTTGTTACCGGTGCAAATGCCAATGTGTTACAAACAACGGAACAGTATTCATTCCTTTGATAGCTACAACTTTTTTATTGATTTAAGAGGAGTGCTGCAATATGTTATCAGCTGGTTACAGATTGATCGTATCAAATTTGAAGTTGACTACCACAGACATATAACATCTTCTCACACTGCCGTACGCCTAAATCTTGCGACGAATCGTATTGAGGTATTCAAACAGTCCACTCTCATGAATAGCAGCCATTCTTCAGATATTATAGAATAGTGTTCCATGAAAACACTCAGATAACTGAGAACCATTCTTTAAATAAAGACTATCGCATAAATCGTGATTAGCAGAAATATATATCTAAAATAATTTCGGGACACATTCTGTCCATCACACACAACACAGTAACATCCCAGTTTGATTTGGTCCTGAACATTAGTTTCGCACAGCATTCACGTTCGTATTTTCCAAATCGCCATTTCTACAAACACAGCAATATCAAATTATTCATGCTTACCACCTGTGGTTTGTTAAATTTCTGTGCCCGGATCCGGTCAAAAGACGCCAGATTTTCATCCAAAGTGACAGTGACACAGGCAAAATGTTGTACTCTCATGTTAAGCCCAATCCGCCCGCGTGACATTCCGCAAGTGAGAGCGCGGCTTGGTGAGAATAATGAAAATTGTGAAATTATACATAATAAATATATAATCAGATGTAACAGGTTATTGTTGGAACTGTGACTACAGTTTCAAATATTTCAAAATACTCCGTTCACTGATATTTTATTAAATAGTATTAGTAAACTTATTTCTCGGCAAATGAAATGTTTCAAAACACGTAAACGGGTTTGTTTTTTTCCTCACAAGGCTAATGAATGTATTTCCAAAACGAAACGATGAATACTCTCAATGTAATATCATCTTTATTATATATGTGAGGAGTTTTATGTGATACCTAGACACGGATTTGCCAATGGCATTACATCGTCCTTAATCGCTATGGTACCGTAATGGTATGGAGCAGATTGTATTGCATAAAATCATGTTCAATATATCCGAGGTTAATTAACGCTTCTAGGCGTGGGGAGTCATGGACCCTACACTTTTGATGTTATATATGTCAATGTATAATGTATATTTGAACATATCAACTTTGCAATATACTATATATTGCCTTAGGTATCTGTGTGTAATGTAAAATGTTATCTGATGGGCTTGGGATTGATTCGCATTGTCTGTCATCTACAAGCCTTTTCTCTTATCATAAATCATTTCAAATTCAAAGCAGAGCAGAATCACACCACGTTCCTCTGCACATGTCATCACCAGCACAATCTGTGCAATCTGATTCTATTCGTCATGAACGTTATATATGGGACGGGTGTCGATATGAGGATTACTGTAACAGATTGCATTCTGACAGTTGCAAACAAGACCTGATCTGTGGTACTGAGTTGATAAACAGCAGTATTGATACTTCTATAGACGATTTTCCACGGGCGTTGTTACAAACGGCCTCTATATTTTTAAACGGAAAGCTAGGTCCAGTAAAAGATACTTCACATGGAAATGATGTGAAAAGGAATGTCATAATAGTTAGTTGGAGGCCCGGGGAGCACTTAACGTTTAAGCAACTTCGCAATAGGTGCAAGTCTATAACTAGATATAAATGAATTTCATTCAAGAAAGAGCAGCTGCATATCTTGGAGAGATCGCTTGATGACAATAATTTACTTTGGAAGCAAGTTAAGTACATAAAGTTATAACAGACCTTCTCAAATAAATATTATGCTGATAATTGGTATGAGTATTTTATATATTTGTTTCAAGTTTCAGCTTGGAATGAAGATGAGTTTATACCTACACGGGAGGTTTATAATGCTGTTGACGAAGCAGCACTCCATCATGCGGTAGAATCCAGAATTACAGAACAAAAGATACCAAATGGTATACAATTATTAAAGAGCAGTAAATCTGCAGGGTTAGATTTTGATATTACCGGAAATGTTCAAATCACCATGTAAAATAAGTATGCCATGAATGCATATTTTTTTAATAGGATTTATTCAATAGGCTAGTTTCCACGTGCTTAAAATAAAGGTATGGTAGTGCCATTTTTTTAAATGGCCCAAGAGATGGCCCTAATAACTACAGGGGTATAAGTTTAAATAGTGTAGTCGGACATATATTTGCAACAATAATTAAGTATAGATTGAAAACATGGGACGAATATAACAACAAAATACGCGAGGAACAAGCAGATTTCAGGCCCCGGATATGCAACAACGGATAACTTGTTCACACTTACTGCCTGTCTAAAAATATTTAAGTAAATCCAAAGTGTAGATTTAATGTTGCATTTGTAGACTTTAAAAGAGCCTTTGATTCTGTAGATAGGAGAAAACAACACATTTGTGTTTTCCTCAAGTGTGATCTTCCTGTTAAAATGTTGAATATGATTCAGTATTCAGTGTTTCGAGTGTCCTATTGGACTAAAACAGGGCTGTGTGTTAAGCCCAATTTTAATTTTACATTTCATAAATGGGTTTGCCGCTGAAATTCTTTATTCTTGTCCAAGAGGGGTACAATTATTCCAAGACATACATAAATTATCTCTATTGATGTTGGCTGATAGTGTTATTTTTATTTCTGATCGAGTAAGTGGGCTGCAAGAGCATCTGAATATTAACGATAATTATTGTTCAGCTTGCAAGTTAAATGTTAACCTGTCGAAAAATAACATAATTGTTTTTCGTGAAGATGGAATTGTTAAACAATGTGAGAAATGGTATTATCGTCATGAACTTGTAGAAGTTGTGTCAAAATCTTAAGATTCATTCACCATAACATTCAAAAACCTGAAATATTAAGTACATATCACCTTTTTATGTTCATCCTTCAAAGATATTCGAGGCAATACATACCAAATTAATATATAATTCGACCGCCAGTCCAACAATTCATTCGCATATGGCAACCTCAAACTTTCAAGATTTAAAATCGGTTATGTTAAAATTAAAAATTACTTATATTTCAAATATGCCTTCAAGATCAGAAATGCAAAAAAATGAAACATGTGATTCACTTGTAAAATTATCCTGTATTGTGTCGTAATCACTTCATATATTTATATCCTTTCATACAATGAACATTTGATTTGATTTGATTTTTTCCGGAATTAGAGGCGAACCATGCTATTCAAACACTAGCGTCCTCATTGAAATACCATTACGCGCTATTTTCTGGAAGTTTTATCTGCAACAGCTGCTGAACAAACTGTACAAATGATGAGGTTCCCTGACACAACAGAGGACACACGCCTGTCATTTCATTCAGAAGGATCATTTCCAAGTGGCAAGTGTGGACCTACATATATGTGGATCCAACAAGGAAATATTCTGGCATTCAGAACGAAATATTCACAAACGTTTTCTTCACATTATTATTTATATCTGAATAGAATTTACAACCGTGATCAGATGGATCGGATAACTCAGCTTACAAGGATTGCATCATCACAGAAACCTCAGAATATTCCAGCCGAAATCACGTACATGTTTCCAACCATCGCAAATAAAGATCATACTTGGCCTTGTTTCTTCTATGGATAGGATAATGACGAGTCGAGGTGTAGTTATATAATTACGCACCATATATGCCCGTTGTGGATATGGTTGTCTGCAGTTGAATGACAAATAAAATCATCAAGATCTTTCAAAGGATAAAGCTCCTGAGGAAGTCATTTTCAAAACACATATGTATATCGGGAATAAGTATACTTATCCATGAAGAGTAACACTTATGTCTCCACTAAATATGACCGATAATATATATGGAGATATTTTCAGTGTTACTCCATAATATCCATTATTGATACTGAATTAAGTTTACAATTACTTTCACAATATACCGATAGCTACAACCTTTTAATATTCAATAACATCAATTGTCCTTTTGTACGATTCCGACTATATTATAAGCATCTGTTTGTCAATCACTATCAAATAATGATGATATAAGTTGTTTTCGAAAAGGTGAACGTATCCTGTTCCACCGGTGGCACCCGTCACAAACACATGCAAACGCAAGTCAAATGGTTGCTGGAAAAAAACATATTGTACAAGTCAAAATAGGGAATTGCATGGAGAATCATTTTGGTCCGATCAAACAACCTTTCAATCTTTGAAATCTTCCGAATCGTATAAAGAGAATGTTCGATTATACTTTAAAGTTGTGACTCCGGGCTTTCCTTCCACATTAAGCTGACACGCCGTGATACAACTTGAATACTGTGGCATTTACTCGGTTGTGAAATGTCACTTGGATGCTTGACCTGTTGGAAAATAATATTTTCATCATAAAGGGGAAATTAGTTAGTTGAAGTCATCCATCTTGTCTTACAATCCTGTGGATATTTTTCGTGTGGCAGAATATTTTGCATTGATGAAACATGAAGCTGATGAGGCGGTTTCTCTGGTGTCTTTTATTTCCAGTACAGGTGCGTAAATCGGTGGAAGGGAATTGGATATTTGAAGTCACACTTGTTTCGTAAACTGGTCCAGATGTTGCACTTCTAATTAGAATGGTTAGAGTGTACGTAACTAAACTTCTGCATTTGACAGTAATAAAGTGATGGATCATTTTCATGTTAATTATGTTGAGAAGGGGATTTGTATTACGCTTCACAAATGATTTTCACCATGTGTATAGTTAATATACTATCTAATCTAAATCGGCATCCCTGGTCAAAACAGATCAGAAAAAAAACGTTTTTCAACGCAATTGGCTTTCGTAAAAGGAAATTTTCACCTGAGCTATAGGTTCAACTTTACAAAAAGAAACGAATCGATTTTTTATTAAGGAACAAATTGTTGTTAGGGATATACAATCTCGGAATAAAAAACATGCCGGGGCGAAGGGTTGACAAAAAAGAAGATTGAATGATCCTGAATCCCGGTGATTAACGACGTCTTGACAACCAAACCTCGAGATTGGGTGTTAATTGATACCAACAGGAGACACCATAACGGGATGTAAGTGGTGGAGCGACAATGTGGAGTCTGTGTTATAAGAACTGTTTATTCATACGAGGAAGACAATGGTTAAGAAATCCCTGTAGAGCAGGGGAATGCGATGGGTATTTATGCTACAGCAAGAATCGACAACAGTACAGGCAGTTGTGTGTTGTGAAAGTATTATGGAAATAATGAATCATGTAGGTTGTTTGTGCATCATTTTACAAGTTATTTGAATTAAACATGTATGTTGTGTGTCAGTCTTAGTTTTGTATGTTTGAGGGTCCTTAAAGGAATAGATAAAAGCAATACAGCCCTTTCCATACTATTAGTCACAAGAAATCTCTTCAAAGTAGAGTTTATTGTACGATTCCGACTGCATCATGAGCATGTTTTAATAAATCACTATCAAATTGTGTTGATATTAGGTAGTACCCGTCACAAACACATGTAAACATGTCACCTGAAAACACCAGAGTCAAAGAGCGAATTGCATCGGACAGTTTTAGGCAGTGTACCCGAGCCAGGTTTTGATTATATAATACTATTCAAATAGGTGTGGTTACACTAAGGAAAATACTTCAGTATTATATTTGTCACTTTCATCCTAGTTTGATTGAAAAACGCACTTTCGTCCTCCATGGAGTCGGGCGTATTGCTGAACCATGTTAAAAGCTTAATCGCACTATGATCCGTTAATGTGAGGAATTTTCTGTTTTCTGAATGGCACACGCGTGGCTACCTTTATCGCTGTAATGTCCTATTAACTTAACTCTTCCTGTGGCACCAGCTCAACTTCCACGTCGATCCTCGGATGTACATGGCTGCAGCTACTGACATTACAGATATTACACAGCAATACGTTTTAAGTTGAACATTTGACTTGCCTTTGCATGTGATTTAACGGGTGCCACCGTTTGGACTGGATACACTCACCCTTTCGAAAAAAAGTGATGTAATCACTTTTTCATAGTGATTCATAAACACAGTCATGCTCATGTTTTAGTCGGAATGGTAGAGTGGACAAAGGATGTTACTGAATATTCAAAGGTGGTAGCTATCGACATATTTTTGAAGTACAAGAACAATTCTTCAGTATCAAAAATGGGTATATTGAAGGAGTAACACTGATGATATTTGTGTTACTCTTCACAGAAAAGTGTATTTAAAAGGATGTTAAATAGTACTTAAGTAGTATAGTACTGAAATAGCGGCATTTTAAATGTCAGATTGGAATTACATCTGTTCGAGAATTTTGCATTAGTTTACTAGAGGAAAAGTGTAACTGTGCCTCATATAAGGTGGTGTAAATGTTATGTTATTGAAAATAACAACATAATATTTGGTGATTCGTCTGGTCACTGTTTTATCATCACAATTTTATTGACAAAACCTATACCTGATAACAGGAGACACAGTGACATGCCCTAAAGGGGGGGGGGGTGTTAACAACTCAATATACACGTATTTGCTTATTACTACGCCACATGGTAGCATATTTCAGAATTTGACCATGTTTATGATGTTATCTTGACGGTACTAACATTGTAATATGACACCAAGAACTACATGTATGTGTGTGTTTTTTTAAATTGCATCAATTTGTATGTGTGCTATGTGCTCACGTTAAATGATGTTGTTTGTCGTCATCTTTTCATGTTCTGTTTGTGTGTTGATTTGTTTGTTGTTTAACGCCGCACTCTGCAATATTTCAGCTATATGACGGCGGTCTGTAAATAATCGAGTCTGGACCAGACAATCGAGTGATTGACATCATGAGCAGCGATCCACGCCATCGGGATACTATGATATGCATCAATCAAGTCAGCAAGCCTGACTACCCGATCCCGTTAGTCGCCTCTAACGACAAGCATACTCGCCTTTTACGGCAAGCATGGGTTGCTGAAGATCTATTCTACCCCGGATCTTCACGGGCTACATATTTTCATGAAAATGCCCCGAAGGTTCTTGGCATGCATCAGGGCCCAATATGGACATGCTCGTTATTAAGTGACCTTCCCATATGAAGAATTGTTCAAAATAATCTTATGATTTTTTTTGTAACTGGTTGCAAGCCCGTCGGCTGACCCGCGACGGCTTAGCTTACTGCGTTTATAGTGAGTGAGTATGGCTTTACGGCGGCTTTAGCTATATACGAGCAATGCCAGGGCGGGAAACACCAGAAATTGGCTTCACACACGATACCCACACTGCGTTTATCAGCGTCTTTTGAGTTTACAACGCTGTATCTTGTTTGTAATTAATTTCACTATGGACTCTGCTTTTAGGATAGATGTCTTATGATTATGGAAATGGTTTTGTCGCATTTATCATTCTAAATATGTGTATACATTCAAATCCTTGAATCAATACCAAAAGTGGTAGATTGTTTTTGCATGATTAACATGTAAAGTACTGGTGTATTCTCATCAGAGAAAACTGCTTTGAAGTGCCCTGCTTTACAAACATGTCTGAGTAGAAACTCTGTGAGGGGTTCGAAACCATGGTGGACATGTTGATAACATTTCCAAATTTGACGCTTCAGTGACCCAAATAATATTAATAATGATAATAATAATAATTAGTAGTAGTAGTAGTAGTATTGTTGTTATTGTTGTTGTTGTTGTTGTTGTTATTATTATTATTATTATTATAAAAATTTGTATAGCGCAAAACTCCATACCAGCTCGTGTGCTCAGGCGCTTAAATTATGTCCGATGCAATTCCTTCGCGAACGTGTACAATACGTACCATATCGTACAGTAGACTCTGCATGGAGCAGTGATACATATGGATATGGAAAGGTTTTCTTGCTTTAATTTACAATGAGGTCGTGCACACAATGGTGTTATCTAAGACAAAATATCACAAGGTACTTGTGCTGTAGAATGCAAAGAGCAGTGGCGTATGTATGTAAATACATATTAACTTGTATTCATAACATACAGGACAGGAACCTTAACTGTAACAGTCGAACCACAACCCACCTTATTTCAGTGAGCTTTGTTATCTTACATCGGGAGGAAGTATGTAAAGTTTCCTTTGATAGAATACTTTTTATTAGAGAAACCAATTAAGTTGTCATCTATAGTCTATTTCTGGCAATGTTTAAACAATCTGGGTTTGGAAGGCAGGGTATTTTCACTTTGTTTGACGAAGTGGAAAGTAATGTAGATTAGTGCGACTTATTACCAGAGATAATATTCTCGTTTACCATTCCGTCTTCATTTGTTATAAATGACGCCGATTTGTCAAACCATTTACTATGAATTTCCGAATTAGTAACTGAAATCGCTTTATAATACTATTATACTAACACATTTCCCGTTTGACCCAACCCTTGCACGCAAGCTGGTAAGTCGTTATATTAGGTTTAGGAATTTCAAACTAATTTATCAATACATAGACGTCTCAAAATTCAACAGGTGGCTAAATAGTTTTCAGACGAATGTGATCATTGTTTTTTTTCGAATCTAGATATATGACACAAAATCAAATGTCAACTCCAAAACAAGCAATATACACTCACCGACAAAAGAAATGCGAATACCATACATGTTGGTTAATATATGAAGAATTACTCATATTCAAGAGACATTAGATTGGTTCGACGCAGAAACGAACATACTGGTATGTTGTGCGAATCGACGCTCATGAACGCATCATATGTGACGTCATAGACCCATGACTCGAGATGCACCATTTGTCTCGTGCAGCATTAGCGTGTAAAGTTTGGAAATCACGTACAGCATATCGTGATAAGAATAAAGACACTGTGGTAACAATTGTTAGTTTTGTCATTAACTGGTACACATTGGAAACTTTTTAACGTATATACTTTATATGTTTCTATGATTCGCGTTTATTTTGGCAGTGAGTATATATAGTTAACAAAAATCAATATGTGTTCCTTACAATGTGTAAGTATAATGTGACACCGTCATCCAAAGCCTCCTTGGCCTCTGTGTGTGTGTGTGTGTGTGTGTGTGTGTGTGTGTGTGTGTGTGTGTGTGTGTGTGTGTGTGTGTGTGTCAACAAGGCCTGCTCCAGTAGTCTAAGGTCCCGGTTGTCTGCACACACAAAATGGGAATACCAGTCTACATGGAATGTTTATTCAGTTACCACATATACATTATAATTGTTCATTTGAAGGAGTGCAGATTGAAACGATAATGGGTAAGAGTTAAATACGCGAGCTATTATTTACAAAGTTAAGATTAAGAGTTGCGTTACCATAGGCGGACTGACAACTGAAGGAAAGACAGCCATGTGAACGAAAAAAGCCGACACCAATTCAACTACAGTATACGACACTACCAATTCATATTACACAAGAAATGTCCAAACAAAAAGGTGTAGTGTCTCACTGAAGAAAAACCTGGCAGAACTGTGTTAATTTGCGAGACTTTTTTAAACTGACGTTTTTTTGTTTGAACTGTTTTTTGTACTGTAGAACATCTACTGTCCTCCTCGGGTACGTTTCGATGGCCAGCAGGATGTATGTTTTATTTTGGAAAAAGGGGAACACTTTATTTATCTTTTATGTTCAGTATTAGCTTGGTTTCGTTTCCACTAGCAGAGCAGCAGTATAGCAGTTTTACACTGAGTGAGCGAGTGAGTTATAATGATAACTGAGTTATTTTGGAATCCTTTCTTGTCATAAGTTATTTCTAAGGCGCAACATTAACAGCCCTATGTATAATCCAACTTGGTTGGTTTGATTTTGAAAGAAGAACAAAACTTATTGATATCAGCTGAGAGTGAGTGAGTGAGTGAGTTAGGTTTAACGCCGCTTTTCCAGTTATATCGCTGCGTGTCAGCTTAATGTGGAAGGAAAGCCAGAAGTGATACAGGTCTCAGACATTTACCAATTCGGTGAAACCCACCAGCACACAAGAAACATAATCAGTGCGAACCGGAATTCGAACCCACAATCCTAGATTTTTGGCGTGCCCAAGAATCGCAACTCTGCACAGCGAATCGCGGCGCCTTAGACGACTGGGCCACCCGTGTCCCCGATATCAGCTGAAAAAGTTATAGAACTGGGTGTGGCAATGCAAGGTGTTGATCGATTAACATTACAAAATTACTTGCTTTTATTATGTTTTTTTTAAACGGTTTCAAAAAGAGGATACCTATTATTTCACTGATATTATTTTGGATATATGTAGAGGCCTTTTTTGTGCATATTGACAGCCTTTGGAAAATCTCCAAAACAATACATCAGCTGCATATTCAGCAACGGGGATACTTTCAGATCATAAATCATGAAATGAAATCATATTGGTGACAGCATGCTACCATGTGGGTGTCGATTTCTAAAGGGATAAAGTTTGGTACGCTTTTAATAGAATTTGCCTATCAGAGTGTATGAAGTTAAGGAGGCGTCCATTTATTGATTTGTGTTTTTAACATTATCAAAATCTTTACAGTATGACAAGGTTGAGATACAGCACTAACATCGTATTATATACACATGCATCAACAGTAAGGCGGATATACAACAAAGGGCGATAGCAACCGTGAAATCATCGTAACAGGACGGCAAATGAAGTGAAAACAAGGTACATCTAGCTGGTATTTGGAAGCAGATGGATAGATGATACTACAATATAGATAAAACTACATGACCCGGTATTAGGGAGTTACGTCCCCTGGTCATGGCTGATGACTGATCGGGTTTTTTGGATCTGAATAAATTTTGTTATATTGTGCTGGCACTAATTGTTATTTGTACCAGTGGTATCGCATTGCAAAAAGCTACAAAACCCTTTCCATAGTCGAAAGAAATCGCTGATATTTCTGACAATATCATAAGCATGTGTTTATGAATCATTAGCAGATAGTGGCGATACCCGGAGTTCGCGAAAGATACAAAACACATGCAAAGGCACGTCAATTGCAAATTAAACATAAGAGATTTGGTCACTCAAATTTGGGAATGTCTTCAACATGTCCACTATGGATTTGAACCCATTATTTCTACTCTGATATGTTATGAAGGGTTGCTCAAAGTACATGCGTTAATTTTACAAAAAATCAATATGCGACATTGGGTATTTGGTGTGAAAATATTTAGAATAGTAAAAGCGACAAAACCATTTACATAATAAGACATCTCTGTCAAAAAGCAGAGCCAATTGAACGATTAGGGCCATAACATAAGCATGTTTATGTATCACTATCAACTAGTGATTTTGCCAGATTTTCCCGAAAAGGTGAGCGTATTCTGCCCCACAAGTAGCACCCGTTACAAACACAAGCAAAGGCAAGTCAACAGTTCACATGCAGAAATACGGAAACATGTGGTACAAGTCAAAACGGGGAATTAAATAGATCACCAGTTTGGTCATAGATGTGTCAAATTGGAAATATCCTCTACACGAAAGCTTGTAACCCTGATCAAACAACCTTTGCGCAAGAGTCGTTTGACGCTCTTTGAAATATTCCTTTAAAAAGCAGGCTCGATTGTACTTCAAAAGTTGCGAATAATAGACACCAAAGACTGGAGCTGCGGGAATATTGCTCGACACAAAGGAAAAGTTGACTATTGGAGACGAAGTCATCCCTCTTATCACACAGTCCTGTGGATATCATCTGTCACTCTGTGTCTTTATGTATAGCACTAAATATGAAACATGTGAGGCAGTTTAACTATGGAATCTTTTATTTGAAACATATCAGCAAAGAAGGAACATATTTGGTGCCCATGGGAATTACCACTTCTTTCCTAGATGTCATATCCTCAAATTTCACATGAAGTTTATCTGTGGTTTTTTTCTTTCAAATGTATTTTTGTTTGAAGATTCTCCAAAACAGTTAATGATAAGTGTGTATCTACTTACATGAAATACAAGTATTTGCGATTTCAGTGTAGAGGCCAATCTATTGGAAATTTAAAACACAACACAACCCTAAGTACGTTCTCCAAAATGCTTCCTTCATATCATCAGGAGAATGGTTATACGCATGAAACATGTTGGAAAAAATATTTAGCGTTGTGATCTTCTAGTGGATTTTCAATGCACTCCATTTTTGAACATTGATATAGAACATTATTAAAATTCATATTACAAACACAGTTGTGGTTGCCTTTTTTAAGCCAAGGTTGTGAGAGACATTTTCAAGAACAAGCGGGACTCCACTTTATGCGTTCTTCTTGCGAGATAAAAGCATCTATTGCGTACAACTACGGTTGGACATGATTGTAGACTGAAGCCAAGATACTACAATCACGGCTACGATCTGTAACCACACCACATTCTGGATTTCAATGTCCCTCAATGCCCTTTATTTTCTAAGCTAATCTAGTGATGAGTCTAGAAGTCTCGCACACGAACATCAAATCTCTCCATGTGGATTTGATTGGAACATGCCTGTCTGAGGTCGTGGCTTGCATTTTCCGTCTCAGATATCGCATAGAAAAAGGAAAAAGAATTTCCCCAAGGAGCAAGCTATTAGAGTGGTAAATTTACTCCGAGACCACAGCTTGCGTAGACGACGGGGTCGCTGACTGTTTTCTAGTGACTTACGTGGGTTTCAGGTAATTAACCATACACGAACAGTGGTCTTGGAAGAGTGGTTTATGGTTACTATCTTGCGAGAAGAGAGGGAGAGCAGGGTGTTGGGACTGTCCCTTAGTATGTATAGGTTAACTACACTTGAACAGCCTTTCCATGGAGAGTAACGATTTCTGATGGATTGCGTCAATGAGGTTTTAAGCCATTCTCTTGATTGTGTCCGACAAATAACATCGGACTCTATATATCATTGGGTTCAGTGTAGAATGATCATACAGGAATCGATAGAGTAATATAGGGCTACTACCTTGCAAGGAAGGAGTGAGATCGAAGGGTTGGGACTGTTCATAAATTTGTATTAGTTAACTACACATGGACACAGTCTTTTCAATGAGAGCAATACTGATGAATACATACTAGGGTTTTAAGTTATTTTTATAGCTACAAATATTGGCGGCCTGAATATATGTCCATGAGTTGTGTGTAGAATGGAGATATAGGTATCTATATCCATGGGTATCCATACATGACTAACAACTTGAAGTACATCACTGCAGAAACTAGATATTCTAACGTAAATCAGTTACATGTTTGTTACCATCCCACGTAAAGGATTCCCGTGTCCCTCGGCGTCTTCTTACTTGGATAAGATGCGGATGCCCTTGGGGATCTGGTTGTCTGTGGTCGTGACTTGCATTCGCCATCTCTAAAAAAGGTTACAAAACCCTTTCCATAATCATAAGCGCTGTACGATTCCGACTTTATCCTACACATGTGTTTATGAATCACTATCAAATAGTGATCATACTAGGTGTTCGCAAAAAGGTGAGCACATCCTGCCTCACCGGTGGCAAACGTCACATGCAAAGGCAAGTCATGTGTTTACAGGATATTTACCATCCCCAAACACACAAGCTTTCTAACATCTTTATCATGATTATAATGTCATTTTTCAATTCTGTGCTCGAAAAATGTCTTCCCATCTCTCACCAACATTATCTAAACATTGCAAGTTTTCCTTGAATGTGCGCATTATTATATATTCCGTCAGAAGGTAAGTGACGTGTCCGTCGGACAGTGACAACAGTCAATATACTTCCAACTGATTCCTTTTTTTATACAGTGGCGTAACTACATATAGGCAAAACATAAATTGCCTACACAAATTGTTTCTACTTACCTTTCACGACAATCCATCGGTCTGACCGCTAGAGTAACCGCCCTTTATCGAAGGGAGACTACTCTAACCCTAGTCTGTGAGACTTAACGTTTGTGTTAGAGTTTGCCTGCCCTGTCCTGTCCTGTCATAGCGTTACAAAGTGCAGTCAGATGTACACACAGCGACAAAACGACACAAGGTAAACAATTCGGACATATTTCCGCCAAATCAAACTGTTTTGATTTGTAGAAAAGGTCTACAAGCACAGATATGGAAATTGATCCCGCTCTGTCCTTGCTAAATTGTATCGCAAATTATATCTCTAAAGTTGTAAATACTTGATAGCAATGATAGCAAATATCCCAGTACTTTCTCCAGATTCCGGATGGTTAATCCTAACTCGATCGCTGAATGACAAGGGCGACGCCACTATTGTTTGCAAACACTAAAAGTAGTCCCTACTTGACCTTTGATATTTCCCTCTCTATCAGCATATGACCCCAACGGATATCGTTTTTGTCTGTTGGCTTTATCCTGCCGAAAAACCTACCCATTATATGATACATTTAACGATCATATACTGACACAAAAAAGTGTACATGCAATTCATTTCGTATTTTAATGTGTGAAATCCGAACCTCAGTTGTAGTTCTAACCTAATGAAGTTCTGTTTTCTGGCATTATCATTAAGAAAGCCTTTTTCAACTATGTCATTTCGGTGGTTAATGAAATGTACTTCTATTGCCTATTGCTAACTGTGAAAATATGTACCTTAGTATATGGGCCTATGGCCTTGAATACAATAAACAGAACTGAATGATTGATTATCCTATTCAGTTAACACCACAGTACTACTGAACTGCATTCACACTTACATCTGAAGTAAGATCACGGTTTTCACAAAAAGTATATTCACAATACCAACCGTTTTAAAATGATTAGCAATAAACTTAATGTCCTCTTGACCAAGGTAGAGCTGAGTGTGTAATACCATAGTATTTCGTCTTGATGGTAGTCAGTCCACAGTACCTTTCCAGGGTTACTGATAGGCCTCATGACGCACATGCAGTAGTTCTTTCAGCAGGGCTTTGTGTTCTCACTGTAGTCGGTTCTACAAAACCTCAGTACAGACAAAAAATCTAAATCAGCCACCTTTGACCATATACAAGCCCATACAGACCACAATACCCATTGGAACAACATCAACGTATTTACCAGAAATGATGCCAACTAACACGATCAAGAAACTCTTAGAAGCCATCCACATCAAAAGACTCTAACCAGCCATCAACAGAGATCAAGTTTGTTATATCCCAACGGCCTACCATGAGCTTATCACTAGACACCCTTTACCGCATTTCCATTGTCCAATATATAAATATATATCTTAATACTGGCTTCCGATTAACTTGTCCATATCAATCACTGCATTGTTTTACTCAATCATGCCTTGTTAATCCTACCTTTCTACTATTTCTTACAATCTTATCTGTTGTGTAAACATCAATCTATCATCATACAACATTGTATAAATATCAATTATCAACATATAAAACACCTTCCTACTTCACATTTCTGTACATAACTTGCTTGATAATATCTATCTGTTAGTATCTACACCGAAACGTCGCATTCATTGTAATAAAGAAGTTGTATGTTCATAGAACTATTTTTCTTGTTAATGAAAGTCTGGCTTGTAAATCTTTGGGGAATCTAGCATGATTGCTACACTGTGGAACTTCACATTAAAATCAGATCTTTCAGTACTTTGTACGAGATTAGACCACAATAATTCTTCAGTATGATGATTGCAATACAAGGTCTAGTGACTGCAGATGATGGTGTAATATGTAGTTGTCTCAAAGACCACCATGTCTTTAATGACCTTTGTTCTGATAAAACAGCTAGCAATCGTAAAGGAGGAAAAGTTACAACTTCTGCATTAACGGGTTCACATTTATAACCTTTGCGCTATTTCCTCTTGTCACACAGTCAATTTGGTATTCAGTAACTGTTCATTTCAGAACGAACACAGGGTTGTTTTCATGCCCCTACCCTATAAGATTGATATACCACTGAAACAGATTTAGAAGATTTCCCTGAAGGGTAAGTGGAAGAAATATGTAAGCCATAGACTACACTGTTTTGACTTCGACCAAATGAATCTAGGGCGAATCCAAACTGTCACAAATCTAAGATAACACCCCTACTTCATGGCCATAAGACACGGCAGTGACTTTCTGGTAATCGAAATTTTGTAACTGTTGCCTAGTTTAATTTTCTTGGGACAGAGAAATGTAACAAATCTAGGTTAACACGTATCAGGCACGTGTGTGTTGATTATAAGTGCCGATAGTGTAGTTTTTTAAACTAATCTCACTACGATTGGCACCTACGACAAACCATATGTAGCCCTGCCGTTTCTGTACTGTTGTTTTCTACGTAAATTTGTTTGTTTTATAAAACTGTAACAAATCTTACTCAACACCCGTAATGCAAGTGTAGCCTACGTTAGATGTGTTTGTGGGTTTCTCGAAAAACGTAAAACCATACTCACTCACTTGCTCACTTGTGTAAAGATATTGACTTGTCCTTACATCTTAACCTTGTACATGTCCAGTGGTACCAAATGTTAAATTCTTTGATCACCTACCATCAACCTCACTCTTCACCTTATCCTATAGATGAGCATTTTTTAAGTATTTGTCTCATAATATTTTCTTGAAGTCATTACCTGATAGCATCACACAATATCTAAGATTAATCGTTTCGTCGTCAGATGACAATCCTTGATCATCTTCCATAAGTGTAACCTTCCATCTGTACCTTCAGTAATTCCTGTAAACTCTCCGAGGTCGGTGGGGTAGCCTAGTGGTTAAAGCTTTCGCTCGTCACGCCGTATCGCTGGAATATATCTGAAAGCGGCGTAAAATGCAACTCGCTCACTCAGTGTAGACTCCCAAATCCTGTCAAATCCTACTTCTCCAAATGATACCTTACACTTACCTATGACGTATACACATCAAATACAATAAGTAGCGTCCGCCTTGATGGAAGGATCAAAGGAACATCACATCGTGTCTACATTGCAATATTGTAAGTAGATTGGTTTTGTTCGTGTCATCTCTGGGGATTACTTGTGCCTTATGTCAGACAATAAGGAATATACTTGCATATTCATATGTCTCAACATTAGAACACTATGATCATCTATATGCCATAAGACGTTATATTGAACTGTATTGTTCAAACAATAATTTACTATTTCGACCGAAATCAGATTAACTAGTTCTGTAATGATAAACACCTACACACGAAGAACGCTACAGTTTCTACATAGTGTCAGGTGTTTTTTTGTAGAGCTGTTTTGAATAGTATTTTACACTTAACCCGCCTATCAGGTCAATGTGAGTCAAAATGATGTGGACACTTTTTATAGTCTCCCTGGTAAAACCTTTTACCATCTGAATGGCGCAAATAAACTAAGTATCACTACCAAGGTGAATCGTGAACTTGACACACACACACACACAACTATTAATACTCGCAGAACAGAGACAAGACAAGAAGCGTTACGTCTATTTGCTTTAAGATCGAAAAGAAAAAAATAACAAGTTTTGGAACCCCCAGTACGCGAACTTAAATCAGTTATACACTGATCGTTTTTCGATACCATTATTATTATACTTTTTCGAGAGGGCTCTTAACGTTTAGTACGAATGAGCTCTGAAGAAATCAGTTGTGATTTAAGGGCAACTGGCTATACAAAACTGTTAGCATGGTACAGTGTATGTAAAGCTAAACAGTGCCCGAAAGACTTTATACATAAGGTCGAAAACGCAACCATGCTTGGAAGTTTATCTCCAAATAAACTGAACCGCAAAAGAAATGTCACCATGGATAGATATATGAGAAACCTTATTTGTCCAAACACTGTAAACATACTTTGAGACATATTAAAAAGATGAAACTTGGCAAAACTGATCATCAAGGTAGAATTTAAAGTGTCAAATATTCTTAAAGTGAAACACAACACTAGTCTCTGAGAAAATGGCATCACAAGTCAGCATCTCGTGTGTCCGCCATGTGCATTGATAACTGCATTGCAACGTCAATACATGGAATGGATGAGGCGGTTGATGAAGGCCATTGGCACTTCAGCCCACACTCTGAGGAACGCCTGACGCAGTTCAGCTGTAGTTGTCGGCCCTGGTCGGACATCATTCAGCCGTCTTTGAGTCCCGCCCAACAGGTGCTCAGTGGGATTTAAATCGGGACTGAGGGCAGGCCACTGCATGGTTCTGATGCCATTCTGCTGGAGGAAGTCTCTTGTCGCACTCGCAGTGTGGGCACGGGCGTTATCATGCTGAAACCCGTGGTTGCGGCGACGTGCCAAATGAGGTATGGCGAGTGTCCTTAAGACTTGATCATTGTACCGAACTGCCATGGCACCATTGCCTCTCCCTGGACCGATGTTCTGGAAGACCACAGGGCCGACCCTCTGTGCAAGACCAATTCAACCCCACACCATGATGCTCGGACAACCCCATGAGTCTCTATCAACAACACAAGCATCCGAATAACGTTCCCCACGGCGTCGCCAGACTCTTTCTCTCTGTCATCTGCTGTTGAGATACAGTAACGGCTGGTGCTTTGTTGCCCACTGAAGACAGTCCCGGCGATGACGCGGGGAACGTTATTTGGATGCTTGTGTTGTTGATAGAGACTCATTGGGTGGTCCGAGCATCATGGTGTGGGGTGGAATTGGTCTTGCACAGAGGGTCGGCCCTGTGGTCTTCCAGAACATCGGTCCCCTGTGACAGTGGAGGTGTCTACTCGACAATCGTTGACGCACGGTGTCCGCACTAATGTGTCGCTGGTGTGTCCCCATGTTCTGTCGAGCAGTTTCCGCAGCTGTAACAATGCGATCTTGAAGATGCTGTCGCACAATCTGACGATCGTGACGTCGGGTGGTGACCCTTGGTCTTCCACTACGTGGTCGGTCATCTGTAGTGTTTCTGGTCTGGTACCGTTGCTGGAGCCTGTATATGGTCCTCACGTGAACTTGAAATGCATTGGCTACTTGCCGGGCGGTCTGTCCAGCTTGCAATCGTCCAAGGGCTTCGTGTCGCTGATTTCTTGTCAATTTTGGCATGTGGTAGCAATTCAATAACGAACGAAATTAATGTTATCCGACCTGGGTGGATTTTTATAGGGCAAGAAATGGGAGAACGCATGTGCATTTCAATTTGCACGGAACTCACGTGTATCGGGTTACCATGGCCGTTGCCATGATGCGTTTGGGCGATTGGTTTTATTGTCATCTGCTTTGTTTATTTTATCATCAAATTTCATTTTTCCGGACAAGATGATGTTAAATTTTAGAAACTTTGCCAAAAATTACCCAGATATTTAAATGACAACTTTTCCTGCAATGTTACTTGGGGCGACGTTTCTTTTGCGGTTCAGTATATATGTATCTGTTTTGAGTGAACATATTTCTTACATGAACCTTGTTGCACTGCCGACATTCCTGTCAGAAGAAGAATTCGTTTTTACCACAGCAATTGTTTTGTGATGGGCTTACCACCTTGAAAACTTGCCTTTTTATGGCAGTAAATCTCTACACGGTAGGGAGTAATGCTTATGTTACTGAAAATCTGTAGTTCGTCAGCAAGAGGCAGCTGTGTTACACACTCACCTGGCTATAACAGACATCGTGATATACCATAGTGCTGCTGTATCACGCTTGAAATGTTTGTACTGAAGGTCAATCACTGTCATGGCCTTGATACAGATGAATCGCGCCTGATGACGATACATGACTTGTTTGTGATCAGTTTCCAACGAGTATTCGGCGTATCCTTCTTCCTCAGCATAATTATTTTATGCGTGTCATTCCGTTTTGACATTAACTGTATCTTGAAAGACATCTAACTCAACACAAATAGTACATATCACTATGTAAATACCTTCCAGGGGAAGATGAATTGGGTAAATGCGCCATACATTTGGGTATTCCTAATAGATTAATCAATATTAAGTCTTAACATAATTCGTTTTGCATGATCACGATAATTTCATTTCGAGCTTCAGTGTCAGTCTTTTGACAGTGCAATTCTCAGGAAAATTGTTCATGATATCAATACTCAATCGTTTATGATTGTATTGGCTTTACTTTGACGGCGATTTTTACATTTCATTGAAGAGTTTGACACACTATGTATGATGCATGCAAATATTTTGTCATTATATTTTGTAAGTTTGTTATCATTTGAATACACAATGATTATGATATTTACTAGTTAACGATAACTGAACGAAATGTAAATATGGGCAACTAAGATATTTCGTTTGTTACATGAGCAGACACACGTGTACAAACGTGCATACACGTCGCTGTATAAGTGAAATAATCTTGAACATGACGATAAACCCCATTTCACCTCACCCAAAATGTTCACTGAGGATAATATATCAGTCTTGTTTAATATATTGGTTGGTTGGTTTGTTGTTTAACGCCGCACTCAGCAATATGCAATGTTTATACGCCGCTACATTGTATATGACGGCGGTCTGTAAATAATCGAGTCGAGATTATTATCATGAGCATCGATCCACGCAATTGGGATCGATGACATGCATCAACCGAGTCAGCAAGCCTGACCACCCGTTCCCGTTAGTCGCCTTTTACGACAAGCATAGTCGCATTTTACGACAGGCATGGGTTGCTGAAGACCTATTCAACCCTGATTTTCACATGCCCTATAATCACTATGGATGGATGTGTTCATTCTTCATCATACGTTCCATCATCCTCGATTATCTTATCCTTATTCTCCATTATATTTCGGAATTGATGTGAACATCGCCATTTCTCTTATCACTAACCTGGCAATTGTCTCGATCATTAACTTGAAGTCAACAACCAAGCCAATGCCTCTTCTGGGGGCGAGTAGGGGCACAGATCAACATTCCAAATAGAGGAATCAAACGAGGTCTCGACATATTTAATCGCTTCAGAAGTCTGTCATAAATTGTTTTTAGCTGGATAAGATGATAGTTAGAGGGATTCTTAAGTCATAAGATGTTCAATATGTTAATAAAGGAACAACGCAAGAGTGCTGATGATATCGATGCTTGTTTTAATCACTAAAGACAATTGTAATTTGAATGGACGTATGATTTGGGCGTCATGTCATTCCAAGAGTACTCCAAACGAAACAATCGTGACGAATGGGTACAGGGTATATATAATAATAGAATTGAGATATAATACGGTAACCCTGGATAACCGAGGATGATGTTCTGTATCGTTTACCCTATTCCCTATGGTCCCTGTACTGTCAAAGTGTAATGACGTGCGCACTAAAACAATACTCTTGTGGTTTTCATTCTTTTTCGTCTCAGTGTATTGGTAATGAAATGTTCTTGCTCCAATGTTCTTATTACTCAACTAAGAAATCCTTAAACTTAGTAATACTTTGAAATCTCTTTAACTCGACTGTAGGTTCCTTACGTGTATCACGAACCGTCAATTGCTATTGAACTTCTTCTTCTCTGAAATAAACCTGTGACTGCATTTTACACTGTACCAATGTCAGTTTAAGGGACTGTAGCTCTTCCTGGAGCATAAGCTTTACTTTCCATGGATTCTCGGGTCAACAAAGCTGGCAACTGTCAAGAAACATACAGCTACTGGCATTGCATTTACTACCCGGCATCAATTTCTTTATACAGGTTTGTAACTCTTTAATTGTTTTAAACTAGCATTACATCTGTTAATAAATAAAAGCGACAAAACCCTTTCCATATTCAAAGAAAAGTCGATTTACGATTCCGACTATATCATGAGCATGTGTTTATGTATCACTGTCAAATAGCGATGATACCATGTGTATCCTGCCCCGGGCCACCGATGGTACCCGTCACAAACACATACAAAGGCAAATCAACTGTTCACCTGAAGAAAAGGAAACGTTTATCTTCGCAATAGTACATGTATATTAGCAATAACTCCTCCCTTAAAGTTTGTTGTCCTTTACATGACAGCATATTGCTTAAAGTGGTCAGTTTTCGTAATATTTTCTAAATGTCAGACAATATTTGTCATGCAATATGTGACATTATGAACATCGGTCCCGGCAATTGGGATACGATTACATGCAATCAAACAAGTCAACAAACGTGCCAAACCCGATTGATTTAAAATAGTTGCTTCTTACGACAAGCATGAATTGCTGGGTATTTTCTATATTCTTACCCGGAATCCCCAATGCCTAATATATGAAATCGTTTCTCACACAGATTGATGAGAAACAGAAATCACTTTATTATAGTCATATTTATACCATTCTGGTTCGGCTGATTTGTTATACTCACAAGTTTGAATAAAATTGAAAATAATATAGACTACTGAGCACATTATCGAGCAATAATGATAACAATCTCCTTTTCATTCCGTGGTCACTTGTTACAAATGACCCGGTATCAAAGTCATACCAATTTACAAAAAAACTGCGTGTATCAACGAATTGGAAAATGTTGTCGCAATATAAGACCATCATATAGACATGATTTTTTTATGACTCAGTCTGCTCACACGTTATATTAGATTTTGGAATTCTAAATGAATTAATCCATGAAAGTTGTCTCATAATTCGACTGGTGGTATTAAAGAATGCAGACAAAAGTGAGATTTTTCGCCAAGACAACTTTTTTCATTTCAATCTCGACATATATAAGACATTAAACTCCAAATGTCAACTCCGAGAGAATATTCTCAAGAGAAAAAAAAACTATATATCTATGACTGTGTGATTATTCTATCACACGGTAGACGCAACGATTTCATCAGTGAGAAAGTGGCGCCTATCCAAAGTACAAGAAATGTAGGACACTACTCGCGACAGTGCACGGGTACCCTCAAGAAGAAAAGCCAGACACTAATAATGTCAACGTGCCTGTCATCAGTATCGGATGTGCCCATCGTTACTGGCTACGCAACACTGATGAGGACTGTTAATATTGACAACCCTCAAAGGCGGATCGTTCCATTCGTCCACGTCAGCCTGTTGCTGTTCTCTGAAGTCACTTTGTGGATAAAGTCGTCAGCAGACAAGACGTCTTCCTTTGTCTTCCATGACGCAGCAATCCATGGAGTGTTCGCCAACCCTCCGATAATATAAATATGAAACTTCAAAGCCAGAGATCAGCCAGTCTCGATTATCCAACGAAACAGATTCCATTGGGCGTAAAAGGCAAAAATAGCAGGGAAAATTATATGATTGAATCACTGACAATCAGTGATGACACCAGGTGTTCGTGAACAGGGAAAGCATGTCCTGTCGTACTGGTAGCACCTGCCAAGACGGTTCAATCTCGAGTCCTTAGTGGCATTCGTAACGCCATTGCAATGAGGCCAGTCATCGATGTTGGTGGTGTACTTGACGGGACCGCATGTGCCTCTTCACAGGACGGCGAGCTCTGATGTTGTGGTTCTGAAGCCTGTACACTGTATCAAGGCAGCCAACCGTCTCTATAGACATAATGACATTATAATTCGTAGGGTTGATCAAAATAGAAAACAGTGCCAATGTTACTATTGAAGTTCCTTTAAGAGGCATCGGTATATTTGTGGCGCCTATGAGTTCAGTTTCTCGATGAATAATCGTTCAATAATATAGTTTTTCTGTTTTGCGTTAAGTAACTTTACTAATTCGTAAATTTGTCACGTGGGTGGCATCTGTTGGTTATGTCGAAATGATATTGATTTTAGAGATGAGGTAGATTGATTGTTAATACGTAGCTATTTTTATTTTGAAAATAGCTTTAGAAAGTTGTGTTTGCGAGCATTTTGTGACGAGAACATTGTCAAGAGACTGCTATTGAATTGGATTTATGTCATTTGTAAAACATATGATCCAGTTCGGCTTGTCGTTGGAAACAGTTTAGTTATATGTGTTGTCACCTCCAGTGCCAGTTCCAGGGATACCCTTCATTAGATTATAAACGTTTTGAATTTATCTTATCATGTTTTAAAATCGGGTTGCGTGTGCTTTTTCGAATTTGTTGGATTAACGTATTTCATAAATCCTCTTTAAGGGGTTGCCCACTGTTTCACTGAGACCATTTTCATTTGTTGTGCTGTTTACAAGACTTGGGAAAGGTCCAAAACAATACATCATCCGACATTCAACAGCGAGGATAATTTTCACATCTTTTGAAAACGTGTTATCAATCATAAGATAGAATCATGTTGGTGACAGAATGTTTCCGTATGTGTGTCGATTTATAAAACGATAGCGCTTGGTTTGCTTTTAATGTAATTTGCCTATCAGAGTGTATGCTGTTAAAGAAGTGTCCATTTATCGATTTGTGTATTTGACATTCATTATCTTTTTATATGACAAGATTGAGAAACAGTATTAACAATATGGATTATGTGCAACAAAGAGTAATAATAGAAATGACATCATGCTAACAGGATGGCAACAAACGGACCATGCTTCACAATGTTGATAAACTACATGCCCACTGAAGTCGATGCCTTCCTTGATCACGCCAAGGTGGTGACGTCTGGTTCTCAATGGCCTCTGGGGGATGCAATGTGTCCTAGTTGGTTTTGTTTTATTTGTTTGTTTTTTAACAACACAATATTCCAGCCCTATGACGGCGGCCTGTTAATGATCGAGTCTGGACAAACAAGTGAATTATATTATGAGCAAAGATCCACGATGTCGGGGTAAGATGAGACGCAATCAAAAAAGTCATGACCATCAGATTCTTTACATCGCCTCATACTCAAACCTGCACTATAGGTTGCTGTGAACCAGTTCTAACACAGAATCCATACAGTGAGCCCGGGTAATAGTAACATCCACTGTTTCTTATTGTTTTCCAAAGAGTACATATGTACCGTGCAACTAAGACGTGAATACGTATATTACAATAATAATATCGCCAATGTAGTCGAACTTAAATGTCAAGCGAACATCGCAGTGTGTTTGAATTTGGCGAAATGGCACTTCACACAATATCTTTACTGAATTGTCCAAATTATTCTCGTTCGAGTTTTTTTGTGTTTTTTTTCTGTTTGTAAATTTATATATGTATGATATTGACCTTCTTTTGAAAACTTTAATAATATAACATTTTTAGATAACTTTAGCTATGTGAAAATCCGGACTGGTTACAGGCATTGCTCTATCTCCACAAGAATAGATGATTAGAGCTGATCAGATATAATATACTTAAATAATACGTTAAACGAAGAAACGTTCATCTATCACTCACAAACATTTGTGGTATTATGAGCATCTATCGCTATCACTAACAGATCAGATAATCTATTGATTCCATCGAAGCCTTGGTCGAGGGTATTATGCATAAACGAGCAAACAGGTCTTTCATAGATTTGTTCTTGAAGCATGACATGAATTTCATATACACAACTGTCATGTGCTCAGACTGAGGCCAAGACATTACAACTATGGCTACGATCTATAACCACACAACATTCAGGGTTCCAATGTCCCTCAATGCCCTCTATTTTCCTTAGCTAATGTGGCGACGAGTCTAGAAGACTCCCACACCAAAATCTCTCCATGTGGATTTGATTGGAACATGCCTGTCTGAGGTCGTGACTTGCATTTTCCGTCGCTAATATCACATAGAAAAACGAAAAAAGAATTTCCCAAAGGAGCAAACTATCACAGTGGTGAATTTACTCCGAGACCACAGCTTGCCTAGGAGACGGGGTCGCTGACTGTACTAGTGACTTACGCGGGTTTCAGGTAATTAACCATACACGAACAGTGGTCCTGGAAGACTGTCTATGGCTGCTATCTTGCGAGAAGAGAGGGAGAGCGAAGTGTTGGGACTGTTCCTTAGTATGTACAGGTTAAGTACACTTGAACAGCCTTTTCATGGAGAGTAACGATTTCTGATGGATTGCTTCAATGAGGTTTTTAAGCCATTCTCAGGATTAGGTCAGACAAATAACAGCGGCCTCAATATATCATTGGGTTCAGTGTAGAATGATCATATTGGTATCGATCTCAAACTTTCCGTTAAGATGGACCCACACTCAAACGGTAAATGTAACCAATTGCATAATACCATAATATTGCATGTACCACTACAAACAATAGGAACTATCCCAACAGAAGGACAGAACTGTGACAGGACCCGGATAGATTAGTCGTCTAAAGCGCCACAATTCGAACTGCAGAGTGGCGTTAAACCAAATTAAAACCCGATATTATCCATCTACGTCAGTTTGGAGTCTGACTTCTTGTCCACTTGTTTTGTTTTTATAATTTCGTCCAGATGTCAAAATGACCTGTCAGCAATAGAAAACCCCTTTTAAAAGAAACAATTTAATCATAATCAGAACACTCAGATGTAGCCCAGAGGTTTCAGGCTTCACGAATCGAAGTAGGTCCATATCCTACATCTACCTGTGCATTTGCCCACCTCGCTACTAGATCCCTGAGACAACCGTCAGTGTTGGCCTTTCCCTCGCATGAAACATGACAGCGTGGCATGACCTAGATACTCTCCAAAGCCCAACTGACACACGCACATGTTTTTCAGGGTCCACTTTTCATCTCTACAACTTTCCAATTTCCCCTCTTCCTGACATTTCCTAATCCTTCACCTATTTTCGTGTAAATGTATGGCAGTGATTGAACGAATGTACACCAATTACCGTAATTGTCCGCAAATATTATACAAAATATTCAGTATTTGTCATCATTGATTTTGTTTTCCATTATATGCAGTTTGCCAAAAGAAACTGTTTAATCTGATCGTCTGGTTTGGTATTTGTTTACTATTACTGACGCCAAGGGTTGAATTATACCCATACATCACATACATGTTCAGCAACATGCCATCATAGACAGCATGCATGAATCAAAACAATAAACATCACGTCACCACTACACCTCTTTGTAGGAACCCATCGAGTGGTACCAAAAGGCAAGAAGACCCTAAACTAACACATGACCTATATACGTTAGAATGGAATCTGTGCACACTACACACACGCGACTTAACAAGTTAAGACAGAAAATGGACAGTCAATATACTGTATCTGTGTTAAACTGCGGTATGGTATCTCAGTGGGCTAGGACTATAAAACCAACATAAGTTCAGACCAGTACAAGCACGCACTCACGCACGCGCGCACACACAAACACAAGCGTTCATGCACGTCGCTATATAAGTGCAATAATCTTGAACGCAACGTTAAAAGCCATTTCCCCTAACCTTACTACCTCAGCATAAAAGAGAGTGAACGCGATGCGATATCCAGGTGGTAATTATACAACAGCCAACTGCCAACACAGAGTAAAAAGGCTCAAACTCAAGTACTGTGGAAGATTGGTTTGGTTTGTTTGTTGTTTAACGCCGCGCTCAGCAATATGTCATCTATGTGACGGTGGTCTGTACATATTCGAGTCTGGAGCAGACAATCCGGTGATTGATATCATGACCATCGATCCACGCAATTGGGATCGATGACATGCACCAACCAAGTCAGCGAGCCTGATCACCCGATCCCGTTAGTTGCCTCTTACGACAAGCATAGTCGCCTTTTACGGCAAGCATGGGTTGCTGAAGACCTATTCTACACCGGATCTTCACGGGTCTACTGTGGAAGAAGTAAGTGGTAGAGCACCAACACAACACCACAGGGAATAAAGAAAATAAATAAATCTGTCAAGACAATTGTGAAAAGACTAAATTAAGGATATTGGAAATATGAACTTCTGATCCCAGTGTTATGTCAAATGTAGGGACATGTGGTAGACATTTTGATAGGCACATTGAGATTCAAGGGTTTTCAGTTTCCAGATGTCATCGGGATTATCGCTGAGGAAGAGGTTCTTACCCTTGGTAATAACGCGAGCGATCATCTCGTCCCGTCGTGTGTCCATACCTTGAGATCAAAGCACTCGGATTCAGAACATTGGAGAAGATATATTGCTGGTTGAGTCTCCGAGTCATGGTATAAGGCTTTGCCTCAATAATACAATTTCGTTTCCACATGTTTTGTAAAGTTAATTGTATGGACTTTTATCTTAAGGGCAAAAGCAATAACTGCAATCAAACAGATTTTCTTTTACATAAAATTATACTCAACAACAAAAGTTCCTGTGACACCAATATTTTAGTGTATTTTTCAAACAAGTATAGTTTGGTTTTCAATATTGTAGTACATGTATGGAATCAAGTCACAAAAACGCAACTGCTGCAGAAAAGCATTCATTCCATGCACAAGTTGATTTTTATGCAAGCCCCATGCATTTCTCTACCGAAGAATGGGTATAACAACATGTGCGTTAACGGGATTCCGGAAAAACAACAAAATTACGCAATTATTCAACATTACGAAATGCCACGCCTGTCCGAAAATGAGCGTCTGCGAGCCATTGGTATGTTCGAAGCAGGATCGAGTCAACGTGATGTTGCAAGACAATTTAACGTCCACAGAAACACCATTTGGTGTTTATGGCAACGTTGGCAACAGACGAATGCAGTCAGAGACCATCCTCGGAGTGGCAGGCCACGCGTAACCAATTATCGACAAGACAACTGGTGCAAGAAGCACCCCTGGGCTTCGACGAATATCTTCACAAACCGTACGTCGTCGCCTCAGATGTGCAGGGATTGTCGCCAGAAGACCCGCAAGACGTCCCATTTTGACAGGAAACCACCGCCAAGTACGTCTACAGTGTTGCAGACAGCGTCTACGCTGAACGGCTATGCAGTGGGGACAAGTTCTATTCACTGACGAGTCTCGTTTTCACCTCATCCACAGCGATGAACGGATTCGAATGTACCGACGTCGAGGTGAACGTTACGTCAATCATTGTGTCATGGAAGAATATCGGTTCGTGGGCGGCAGCGTTATGGTATGGGGCGGGATTACAGCAAGACAGAAGACCCGTTTGATAGTTGTAGAGGGAAATCTCAATGGACAGTGCTACCGCGACGAGATTATCGGCCCTGTTGTTCTACCGTTTTTGCGTCATGGCCCAGGCATTACCTTTCAACATGACAACGCCCAGCCTCATATTGCTCGAATTGTTCAGGATCTCTTCAACAAAACAACGTGAATGTCATCCCCTGGCCGACTCGTTCCCCTGATCTCTCACCAATCGAGCACATGTTGGATGAGATGGATCGGCGCCTTCGACGTCAACCACGTGTTTCACAGACACTCCAGGAACTTCGAAACATGCTCCAGCAGATATGGACAGATATCAAACAGGACTTTGTGCGACGCCTGGTCCATTCAATGGGACGAAGATGTGTTGCTTGCATCGCAGTCAGAGGTGGACACACACGCTATTGATTTATAAATTGACATTTTGGCATGTTTATTGGGTTTTTTTATGAAACGCATTTTCTGAAGTCAGTATGGCAAATTAAACCATTTGAACACATACATGTACAGGAGTCTTATCTGTTGCAAACCGAAATTGTTTCAGATTTGGTAAAAAACATAACTTTAAATTAAATCTTATTTAATGTCACAGGAACTTTTGTTGTTCAGTATATTTACCATTCATAAACTGACAGGATAATAATAGAATCAATTAGATGAAACGTGAAATAAATTCGATACATCAAGTCAAATTGGATGTTTTTGTTTTCATAACAATTAACCTATTTTTAAAACAATTTCGTTTACCTCAGTGTATACTTTTCAAAACCAATCGTATTGTCATGGACGTACAAAGGAACAAAATATGCCAACCCGTCGTAGATATGACACGGAACTGATGGTTCAGAGATTGTTGGTCTGATACATTGTGATGTTTTTATTCATAATTTGGTTCATTCAACTTTAGATGTAAAACGGCATTAAGGGGCTAATGGTCGGCCCGGAGTTAGTATACTGTCTCTGTCTGGGTATTCATGTTAAATTGCGGCATGGTATCTCAGTGGGCAAGCACTATAAAATCGGGATTAGTCCGGACAAGTACAAGCAGACACACACACGCGTGCATGCACGTCGCTATATAAGTGCAATAATCTTGGACGCGACGTTAAACCTCATTTAACCTCACCTTAGATGTAAAAAGTCCGCCATAACGTCACAATTCACGTTCGAGGCAAACCGCGACATTTCAAGGAGTTGAAAGAGCAGACAAACACAAATATCAAAAACAACGTTTTTGCCCCCTCTTCACACATGTATTCTCTTAGGTGAATGTATCCATTGGTTAATTTCATCATGAATTTCCCTTCACGTAATTTTCTTAACAGTTACAACACGTTTGCGAAGAACCATGTCGCACATATAATTCAATCAACTTAGTTACTTTAAGATCATTTTTCGCTTTCGTGTGACCCTTTCTTGGTGTTTGTTCTAAGTTCACCGTCAGATTTCGGGGAAAGAATATCCCATGTGTCTCGAAGTTGCGGACAAATGAGCATCGGTTGGTTAATGTGCTTAAAAAAACACCGGAATATATGGGCCAAGTCAAAATAAGGAATTGCATCGGACATAATATTTGTCACTGATGCGTCAAATCTGGATATGTCCTCCACGTGGCTATCATGGCCTTGAATGTTGTAACCTTGATCAAACAACTTCAGAGCAAGAGTCGTTTGGCGCTCTTTGAAATCGGCTGGAACTGCTGGAATATCGCTCAACATAAAGGGAAAGTTGACTATTGGAACGTTGATGCCATCCCTCTTGTAATACAGCCTTGTGGAGAGTGCATGGTTTCTTACTATTTTGACTGACTCACGATAAAAAAAATACTCTAGCTTGGATAATCACATGTCGGTGGAATATTGTTGAGTGTGATGTAAACAACACAAAGTCACTTACGTTTAATTTATCTTCACCAAATGTATTCTATATTAGCCTTTGTTGTTTTCGTGAAAGCTTTTACTGGTAACGAAAATTGTATAAACGCTTTTATTCTGTACGAATCAACCTACGGTGGCGCGCTTTAATTCGCGTATCCATGCTTGATCCTATATTATCTAATTTTATAGTTTTCTATAAATGATTTATCGAATTTGTTAAAAACGTTTTCACGTCCATTATCTGACGACACATACATTGTAATAATGTTCTCCAATTTTGTCACAATGTTATTGCGTTTGAAGGACGATTAAGCAAGCACATGGCTCTTAAACCGTTCCACAGACATAATTAGTAATATGGATTCAAGCCATAACCCTTCATGCAGATGGCTTGGAAATGATGCATGAAGCAGCATGAATTGTTATTGGTTTCAATCCTGGCAATCAATTTTCAGTTCAAGGACATGTCACATATGACTATGAGATTTTATTTAATTAGCGTTACTTAAATTGAAGAATATTTGTATGAAGCATAAATGTCGCTAAATAATATGCTTTGCATTGAAAGTACATGTATACATGGAACAATGGAACACAACGACAGCAATATACTACAAAACACGAAATAGTATGAAATTATTACTTCAATCAGCTTACCAGTGTATTATTAGAATGACCATTTATTCATTTTGTTTCTTTGTTTGTTGTTTAACGCCACACTCGTCCATATTCCAGCTGTATAACGACGGTCTGTGAATAATCGAGTCTGGACAGGACAATCCAGTGACTGACATCATGAACATTGATCCACGCAATTGGGATACGATGACATGCATGAACCAAGTCAGTGAGCCTGACCACCTGATCCCGTCAGTCGCTTCTCACGACAAGTACAATACAGGGAGACAGTTTAGCACTATGTGTTTTCACCTCCAAGGCCACTGCCAGGGATACCCCTCATTATAGTTATATCATTAACGTTTTGCATTTATCTTATCAAGTTTTAGAATTGGGTGGGAAATGATATCTCGAATTGGTTGGATTAAATAAAGTGTTTCATAAATACTCTTCGAAGGGATGCCCACTGTTTCAAGACTTGGGAAAGGTCCAAAACTATACATCATCTGCACATTTAGCAGCAAGGAAAATTTTGAAAAAAATATCATCAGTCATAAAATAGAATCATTTATCAATCAATCACCATATATATAGGTTTGTAAATAATCAAGCATGGGTTGCTGAAGACCTCATTTAACCCGGATATATATATAGCAACCCATTCTTGACGTAAAATGCGACTTTCCCTGTCCTGAGAGGCGTCTATATATATATATATATATATATATATATATATATATATATATATATATATATATATATTATATAGATAAAAGTTGAAACCTGCAGTGTGTAGTGTCTTACTTGTTATGTCAACGTAGATTATTTAACATCAACAAAGAACAAGAATCTAAGATAATACACCGCAATATTCAAATCTCACTACGTTGCCTCCATTCAACTATATATATACACGCTGTACGTTGCGAAAGTTTTCGTGATTGAAGGTTTCTTGCTTTTAAGACGTCAAATTGCATGATACAAAAAAACAACACAATTAAGAATGGTGACATATTTCTCGGTTTTATGGATGAAGCTTCACATTTGAAATGAATTGAATGTTAAAGCTGTTGTCCCTCTTATTGTTTTCATACCTCGACATCACCAACTGGACCAGACGATTCAGTGATTTGCATCATGAACATTGATCCACGCAATTGGGATACGATAACATGCATGAACCACGTCATCGAGCCTGATCACTCTCCCGATGACGTTAGTCACACCCTACGGCAAGCAAGGGTTGCTGAAGACCTATTCTAACCCTGATCTTCACCGGTGGATTTCGGGTTAGATATGGCTCCCATCAACTAAGGTGTGCACCTATGTTGGTAGTAAGAGTTGGCCAATATTGATCGGGTGGCCAGGCCCGGTGGTTGATACTGTGGCCTCAATATCGATCACTGGATTTTTAGGTCCCAACTCGATTTTTACAAGCCCTCGTCATATAACTGGAAAATAACTGAGTGTGGCAAACATCAAACAAACAAAACATTATTACAGATTATACCTACTTGTAAAACGGATATGTATATATCGTATTTTAGGAGAACAACCATTTAATAAACGCTCACATTCGATATTGTAGCTGCCATTCAGAGCTAGTGAAACATGCACACTTATAATTCATAGTAATTTAAAACAAAAAATTATGAAGACAACGGTTACTGTATCACAAGTATCAATGAAAACAATTCAAGGAAAGGGTTTGTGGAGAAAGCAAAACTGGCAAAGAATAATGAGGCTAAAATCATCCCCATTTGATAACACCTGTTGATACAACCATCAAGAAAAGGACAGACGCTTCAATAGCCACCACGAATCAGATCCCTGATTGTTCTTTGTCCACGAATGCACTCTTAGTCACTGGTCTAATATGTAGACGACTTTCACATGAAAACCAAATCACCCCACTTGGAGTTGATTGAAACACGCTTGTCTAGGGTCGCGACTTGTATTTTCAGGTTCTAATTTCACGCAGAAAAAAAATCAAAAAGATTTCCCAAAGGAGCAAACCATTCCAATAGTGAATTTACTCAAAAACTCAAAATGCCTCGGCAACTGCTTACAGAAAGGAAAGGACTAGTGTGTATTCCTGGGAATTAACGGGGTGTGACAATTTTGGAGGTAAGATTGGTATGAAGAGAAAAAAGTGTTTGTGCTGCGCCTTACCATGCGCCCTTGTGCTGCGCCTTTCTATGCGCCATTGTGCTGCGCCTTTCTATGCGCCTTTCCATGCGCCATTGCAAATGGCTGCATACCTATTGAACAATGGTGATTGAGTGAGTGAGTGAGTCGGGTTTTACGCCGCTTTTAGCAATATTCCAGCCATATCACGGCGGGGGGCACCAGAAATGGTTTTCACACACTGTACGCATGTCGGCAATCGAACTCGGATCTTCGGCGTGACGAGCGAACGCTTACACACTAGGCTACCCGACCGCCCCTTCAACAATAATCATCCACTTCCTTATCAAGCACACTTCGGACTGAGTAATGTTTGGATTCACGTTCCACGAAAATTCATTACCTTGATATGAGCAAACTCGTTTGTAGGGTCAGTGTTTGCCAACTGCCGGGCACTTTCAGGGAAGTTTGCAACGCCAAGTACACCTTGCCAAAGGCATTTGCGAGGACATACATCCATATGAGTTTCAGGCTGTTTGTTATTCAAGATGGCTGACGGATAAAACTGTTGATTCATCTGAGGCTTGCCACGCATTACGACTTCGGCCATCCTCAAAATATTCGGCTGTGTCCAACTGAAAAGAGATTCGTGGAGCAGGACCTGCTCTCCCATTATTTACCTTTAGAATACAATGAAAGGTCTGTGATATGTTTCGAGGAGTTCATTGTACGTACGCCTGTTATTCACTTTGATGCGCAGAAAGAATGTTTACCAAAGTAAATTAAATGACCCAAGACGAGGGTGATTAAGAGAATAAGTTGGGTTTAACGTCGCTTTTAACAATATTTCAGTAACAGCCTCTCCGCTTAATGTTGGAGAAAAGCCTTAAGTGGCGCAGGTCGTAGACTTCTTTGGTGAAACAGACGGGCGTGGGTAGTGTCCTGCCTGATAGATTCGAATCCACGGCTAACTAATTCTAGGACGGATCCCCGGCCACGTGTTTGTGTGTGTGTGTGCGTGTGCGTGTGTGCGTGCCTGTGTGTGTGTGCGTGTGTGTGCGTGTGCCACTTTATGCTCTTCTCTAACATCGACTTGGATCATTTAATTTTACTTTAATTCTACTTTACTAAAGATTGTTCTACAAAGTGAATAAAATACGTACGTACAATGATCTCCTCGAAACATAGCATGTGTGTGCGTGCGTGCGTGCGTGCGTGCGTGCGTGCGTGCGTGCGTGTGTGCGTGTGTGTGTGTGATGTCTATGTGTGCGAGAGTTTGTGGTGTACGTCATTGATCCAAGCCCAAGTGGTCGGCGTAACGTCAATAATGGAATAGAATACGTATCGACATGAAAGGTCATGCAGTTGTCATTGATTTTCGTCTGAGATTCTTGTCAGTGGAAAACCATCACAAGAATCGAGTGTCCTACCCACACAATGATACATCACTGAGACATCTGTAACTCGGTAAGCGCCTTGTCGTTTGTCTTGAGCAGCTACTAAAAAGTACCGAATGACATGAAGACGTTTGGGGCTAGGACTGCTTCCTGGCTATAATAGCCTCATTCCCTAGGGGATGTTGCTGCAGAGTGGACAGTGATTATTACCTATCCTCTTCACCTTCACCTTTATCATTGTCGGTAGACAATAAGTCTTTCATCCGTTTGGTTTTTTTGGGTGTGATTTTTGAAGTTATGGCATTAAATGACTTTTGAATTTAATTTCTTTCCTCAAATCATTTTAAAATTGGCATATAACTTTGAACGATAACTCGTATTTTTCATTTCCCCGGAGGCTAAGTGATAGAATAATGGTCGCCCACCAAAGACCTTTCAGGAGCTCAAATGACAGTAAAAAAGAAAGCAAAAACTATTTTCAGGAACCAAGATAATGCGCACTATCCATATACAATATCAAGATGTAACAAATTATGCGAAAAGTAATGCACATATTGTAAAGTTGCTTTATTATTATTTAATCGGCTCTGCAGATTAATCTCTATAATTATTATTAACACATATGTCACATTTATCTGTGAATAAAACTTGGATATTTTGTTTTATTTCGTCATTTTGTCCTACACCGAGCGCTCAGTAAAACAACTTGTCCAAACAGTCCTTCAGTATAACAATTATGCTCTTTTCGTTGTTATGTTGGGCAGCCTGAAGGTTTGGGAAAAGAACTCGGAAATCATTATTGTTATAACAAAGAAAAGTGTCCAAATCTAATGACGATGTGTGACAGGGAACGTTTTCGTTAAAGAAATAAGAAATACTTTCAGAATTTATTTTGAAATGTATGCCAACAAGTTTTTATTTACTTTGAAGACTAAATGTAAAAGTTGGGATACATATGCCGAAAAGAATGATTTTGAGGAAGTCATATCAATTTTTCTTAAATCGCCTTCGAGTGATAGTAGCAGCAAAGGATTGAAGCACTGGTAAAATGTTAAGATCTGTCGTGTCCTGATTCTAGCGGTTTGTAGCAGCTGGAGAAATTGGCAGTTATCCTCCTTTATGTGAAGATGAACATGGCCGGTTTGATCGTTCGAGATGTTTCGTGATAGGACAGTTTGTAGGATGATGTCTGTACCGCTATGCGTGCGAGATGAGGGCGGAACGAGGCCTTTTCGACCGGATGTGCGTCTTCCAGCGGCTCCACACTTTGGTGTTTACATTTCGCAACTATTGTGGTACAACCGAGCTCGAGCATGCTCTTTCTTCGAAGATTTCCGGAGCGCCGTACGACTAGACTCAAACGTTATTTGATCAGGATGACAACATTCAAACAACTCGGAAAAGATTTAAAAAGATTTAATGAAAGACATGTGAAGGACATTTCAAATTTTGATGCATCAGTGACAAAAGCTATGTCCAATTCAATTTCTTATTTGACTTGCCTTTGCGTGTGCTTGTGAAGGGTAATACCGGAATTTAGACACTAACATAGTATGACATGAACATTCATATGATATCCTCTATATACATTTAATGCTACGTTGCGCAGGTTAAGACATTTGGTCCCACCGTGCCCTCTCATTTATTTGAAAAGTTGTTGGAGGCCGGCATTAAATGAAATAGAGCATTGTTAATGCAAAGAGTCTGATGTTTTGCTGTGACAACACGTCCGTTTATGAGACTAACACCAACGATAACGAAGTATGAACTAATATCTAAGGAAACGATAAAATAATTGTGTCCTTTTACGAAAAGATTCATTCCAATTGGTACTTTGGTTTTAGAAACATCGGATGCCACGAAAGAGCACTGGAGTTTCTTGAAGGAGTGTAACCTTTTCTGAACATGCGTAGATAATTCACTTACTGCACATGCTCACCATTAATGGAAAAAGGCGACCTTAAGAGATGAGTATAACATCCTTCTGTCTGGAAGGGTCACTTCACCAAGGATGTCAACCAACGACAAAACAACATCATCTCATTTTTACCGATCTCCAAAATATAAACTGACGTCCAAAAGTACCAGAGTTTGAAATCACTCTTGCTCAAAAAAACATACATGCATGAAGTAAAGTGTATTGAGGAGATCAATATATCAACATAATCAACACTGAAAATGACAATCATACCGCGACCGAGAATGACGTCAGAGCCCCCCAAAGTTGGCTGTGGTACAAAACTCGAGCTTTCAGAATCATGGACAATAGGCAGAGTACATGAACAATCGCTCACGTCCAATAACAAGTCATTAGTTGCGTGTGTGACCACTAAATGCCCCAATACACGCAAAAGCTCTTCGACGCACAGAAAAAGTCAGTCGTCTGATGAGGTCACGTGGGATTTGACGCCATTCTTCGCCGTTGGCTGGAGAGTGTGGTCGTTGTCGAACACGACGATCCATCAAGTCGCAGAGGTATTCTATGGGGGACATGTCGGGTGAGCGTGCAGGCCACGGCAGGTCGTTGACGTTGTTGGCTGCGAGGAAGTTAGTGACAATTCTGACTGTATGGGCTCTAGCGTTGTCATGCTGATAAATGACACCACGTAGCTGCTGTTGGAGAAATCGTAGGACAACTGGACGAAGAATGTTATCCATGTAACGCTGAGCTGTCAAGTTTCCGTCAACGATGACCAGCGGTGTCCTCCCCTGCCCACAGATCCCTCCCCACACCATGACACTCCCTCCACCATATGATACGACCTCCTGCACGCAACAAGCCGCCGTTTGTTCACCCCTTCGGCGATAAACACGTTGTCTTCCATCAGCCCTAAACATACAGAATCGACTTTCCTCAGTGAAGACAACCCTCTGCCAGTCACGTCGTTGCCAACGTCGTACAGTCCGGGCTTATCTCAGTCGCAGACGACGATTTTGCGCTGTCAATAGCTGTCTTCTGTATGGTCTAAAAGCCCTGAATCCATGAGCCCTGAGTCTCCTGGCCACTGTCTGTCGACTAACCCTGTGACCTAAGGCATTTGTCGCCGATGACGTCACTGTCAGGGAGCGATTTCGGAGGTGCTAGGTACGCAAGTACCGGTGATCATGGGGCGTGGTCAACCTGGGTCTGCCTGTTCTTGGCCTGTCAGCGGTCCGCCCTGTCTGTCTGTAACGTTGCATCAAGTTGGTAACGGCAACACGGGAGCAACCGAAGGTTCGTGCAATATGGCCGTGGGTGGCTCCCATCTGTACCATACCCAAGGCTCGTTCACGTTGTTCGACTGTGGGTCGTGGCATTTCTTTTGTGTGTGTTTTTTATCACTGTGGATGTCTGTCTTGCTGTTGCAATCATTTTATACCCTTAATTGAAAACGTAAAAAATATGAGAAGAAACGAAATCACGTCTTTTCAACTGCAAGAACTTCCAATGTGACATTTAGTTACTTCTTATAAAAAAATGAGGTACTTGCCTTGTTAAAAACACTTGTTATCATGACTGGAAGCAGTTACAAACTTCAATATATAGAGGTTATTACGCGAGTGTGTTTGGGGATGGTAAATATCCTGCATTAGGAATAAACATTGTATTTAGCGAGCCTTGGCGAGCTAAATACATAGTGTTTATTCCTAATACAGGATATTTATCATCCCCAAACACACAAGCGTGATAACCTCTTTATCATATAATGTCATTCTTTAATTCTGTGCTTTAAAATCGCTTTCCCTCTCTCACAAACATTACCGAAACATTGCGAGTTTCCTGGAATGCGCGCATTAATATTTATTACGTCACAGGGTAAGTGATGTGTCAGTCGGACAGTGACAGTAGGCAAGATAGTTCCAACTGAAATCTGTTCCTTATACAGTGGCGAAGCAACATATACGCAAAACAACAGTTGTTTTTAATTGCCTTTCGCGGCAATCCATCGGTCTGTCCGCTAGAGTAACTGCCCTTTGTCAAAGGGAAGCTACTCTAACCCTAGTCTATGAGACGTCACGGCCACGGTCAGACGTTGTTGACAGTCGGTCTGTCCTGTAATATCGTTACGAAGTGTAGTCATATGTACACACAGCGACTAAACGAAACAAGGTAACAATTCAAACATATTTCGGCCAAATCCAACTATTTTGATTTGTTGAGAAGGTTTCAAACCGCAGAGGTCTACAAGAACAGATATCGCTACTGATCCGGCTAGGCCTTGTGCCCTCGCAAAATTGTTTCGAAATTTATAGATATCTCCAAAGTTGGCAAAACTTATAAAGTGCCTTAGCCACGTCACAGTTAGACACTGATTTTCAGTATATTAGAATGTTCTTTTGATATTGATAGCAATTATCCCTGTTGTTTATCCAGATTCCCGATGGTTAATTCTTTGTTTAAAAACAGTGAAAGTAGTCCTACTTGACCTTTGATATTTGCATCTCTATCCGCATATGACCCCAACGGATATCGTTTTTATCCGTTGGCTTTATCCTGCCGAGAAACCTACCCATTATATGATAAATTCTCGTATATGCAACACAACAATGTTATCAACTAACCGCCATGCAAAGTACAAGAGACCACAGGGCGCTGATAACATCAATTGCTATTATAAAATGTGTGTCCAATTTCACTGTTGTTAGTCAAGTCCAAGATCACAAGTCGATATTAATCAGTCGGTAGAATTACAAAACATACGAGTATTACAATTGGCAATCATTTTATTGATGAGATTGTACTCTCATATTAACGAAAAAAGACCGTCGTGAAGGAAGCAAGTATTGTACAGGTTATTCAAGTCTAGGAAAGAACAGACTCTAATCCCAATGGGTGTGAGAAAGAAGAAATACTCATGTAGAATGTATTGTTAAACCAAACCGTAATAGCCCAACTCACGGTAATAGTAAAAGATGATAGTGGTAATAACTGTTATAGATTGATGTGAAGTTCGTTGTATAGGTGGTGATCGTACACCTCCTTGTAGTAAAGAGTCGTGCATTTGTGCTATCGTGAATATGAGAGCGTATGCAGAAATCATTACGGAAATGCGTATACGAAATAACAATTATAAAGCAACATAAACAACAAGTTATCACATTGAGGCACTCTGAAGTTTGGTAGAGCGTGAAGGTTGGTACGGTGGTCTAATCCGTCAAACCTACATCGGCGCTGCACATTTATATCACCTGTCAAAAAGGGATAGATTGTGTCCCCCAGAGCCCCATAGAGGGGACTCTTTCAAGCAGCCCGTTCGAAGTGGGTTGAATGCCTGTGTCGGTGGAGAAAGGGTGTCTGGTGGTGTAGGGCACTGGAAACATGTTCATTATGCCTTACACACCACTTTGACCACGACGGATATACAGAATGAGCTCGGTGCTATCATTCGGCTGGTCCCGTGCTCGTGGATTTCACCGAAGTGGTTAACATCTGATACCTGCATCACTTCGGGCTTTCCTCCCACATTAAACTGACACGCCGTGATATAACTGGAATACTGTTAAAAGCGGCGTTAAACCCAACTCACTCACTCACTCAATCGGCTGGTCACGTCATTCCCATAAACTCTCAGCGTGTCTGTATTGCTGAGCATTGTTATTATCTTATTGCATCAATAGTTGCATTGAGTCCTGTATTTGTTTCTAATTTTCCTTTTCAGTATCGTTTGAAGCCAAACAAATATTAGCAGTCGAAGATATAAAATATCTTTTTTGGAAGACAAAACAGATTAATATTCTTGAAAGCAGTAAGGCTTTTTGTGTTACTTGTTATGTCAGTAAAGAGTAGGGGGCAGGGTGACCCAGTCGTCGAAGGCGCAGCAACTCTCCGTGCACGCCACAAACCTATGATCAATTCCCGATTCTCCCCATTATGTTTCTATGTTTGTCAGCACCATACCCGTGCTCGTAGGTTTCACCAATGTGATAAACGACATCACTTCGGAAATTCCTCTCACATCAAGCTGACACACCTTGATATAAATGGAATACTAATCAAAGCGACGATAAACCCTAATTAATGATAGTTTTGTTTGTTTGTTTGTTGTTTAACGCCGCACTCAGCAATATTTCAGCTATATGGCAGCGGTCTGTATATAATCGAGTCTGGACCAGACAAACCATTGATTGACACCATGAGCATCGATCCATGCAAATGGAATACGATGACATGCATCGACCAAGTCAGGAAGCCTCACCGCCCGATCCCTGTTCTACCCCGGATCTTCACGGGCCTGACCACTCTGCTGAAACCCCGAGTACCGGTATGGTCCTTACAAACCGAGAATGATGATCAGGGCGAATGTGGACTTTGCAGGATTCTAGAACGCAAAAAAAAACAACAACTGTGCTTAGCGAGGGTATGAACGATGGTATGGACCAGACAATCCAGTCATTGACTTTATGTGCATCGATCCACAAAAATTGGGATACGATGAAATGCATCAAGCAAGTCAGCGAGCCTGACCACCCGATTACTTTGTCACCTCTTACTGTCATAGTTACCATTTACGGCAGGCATGGGTAGTGATTATCAGATAATGGGAAAACCTTAAAATGTTTAGAATAATATGTCTTTGACTCAGACAATATTGATATATCTTTGATTTAATTTGTAACCGATGTCCCTCTTAATATGGCTGCAATGGCGACCATTTTCATTTCATTTCCAAACAATGCCCTATGCTTGTCTGTTTGGTCGAATTTGATAAATTCGTAATAATAACGTTTATAAGTAAAATAGGTTTGTAGAAGAGCAGGTTGTGCAAGGTCTACTTCAAAAATGTTCTTGACTTTAAGCAAAAGTTTTCTCTCCTTATGCCGACGTCTCAAGGGTGTTGACGTATGAACAAACCGAAGTGGTTTGAGAATGGAAATTCCAAGAACAGTTAATGTATACGTAGTGGTCTGACGAACGGTCCTCGTGGCGAAGTCTGGAATATATTTGTGATGTCAATAAGAAAAGAAAAATAACAACATAAAAAAAGTTTCACCCAAAAAACCGAGAACTGTGTCACCAATCGGCTCGGATATAATTGATGAGTTTTGTGCAATACCATATCTTATTTGTGTTGCTGGTATTTTACGTCATCAAAGCAAGCAACTTCCAATCCCTAAAACTTTCAAAACATTTAGCAAATATATCACATTTGGTAGTCTAACGAAAAAGGTCTGCATTTATTGAAATTGTGTTGTCGTTTATATTTGTTTAAGGAGCAATTATTTTCGGGATAAAGATTGTTCTTATTTCAAATATTATGTATGTTTAACTTTACATTTATTTCTTACTTGTGTCCTCACATTACTGTGTGCTCATTGAATTACATTATTTCTTCATCGCGATATATCGTCCATTAAATACAAAATATTAAAACCAATATGTCATGCGCTGCCTGAAGGAACATTCATTTGTATGGATGTATTCTTCTTTCGTTCCTGCAACTGCTCTTTAATCTGTGAATGTTGATTGTTTTCACAATATCTATTCACTGTCTTTACATTTATGCTACCATTAAGGGATTTAATGGTATACGTGTCACGTGAAACAAATGTGGTGTGTCCAACCAGTCGCGACAGTTTCAAATATTATTGAGAGTCTTGGTAAAGTAAAGTTTCTGGAAATATCCACTGCACAGCCTCTAACTCTGTAACGATGAAAAGTAATTGATTACCATTGCTGTAACCTGAGAAAGTAAAGCCTACATAAGTGCCATTTGGCCGCTCTTCAGAACAGGTATTTGTTTCTCTTTGACAGTTATGTTTTCATAATCTGCTTAATGTACTTTTTTTATTTATTCATTTATTCCATTTTCTATCATATTTTCGTTTCAATATCATACATAGAGGGTGCATGGATTTGTTGGGACATTATTGACATGTTTGCATGGACAGATCAGATATCATAGTTATACAGAGTTTCTAAATAATACATGTAGAGAAGACCAGAAGGCATGGAATCTTGAATAATTACAATTTGAATATACAATACATTTTGTAATTTCATAACATCGAAGTATTTCTTTTTGAACGAGTAATAAAGAGTCTGGTTTTACTCTTTTTTTCAATTAAATGTGTACAGCATAGATTTTGTTACAATAATTACTGCATTGAGTGAATTGTACATGTTATTCTCTTTAAATCCAAACAGTATAATTTCATTACTAAAATTAACTCTACCTTCTGTATAGTTTCCAAGCCAATCTGAAAGTTTGATCCATATATCAACAGCATAGTGACAATTACATAATACATGTACATGGGTAATTGTTTCAGATGGTTCATTACATAATGATTTGGTTGTTGTTTGGTTTGTTGTTTAATATATTCCAACTGTATGAAGTGGGTCTGTAAATAATCGAGTCTGGACCAGATAATCCAGTGATTAATATCATGAGCATCGACAATTGGGATCGATGACATGCATCAACCAAGTCAGCGAGCCTGACCACCCGATCCCGTTAGTCGCCTTTTACGACAAGCATTATGATAGTCACCTTTTACGGCAAGCATGGGTGGCTGAAGACCTATTTTACCCCGGAATCTTCACGGGTCGAGTAAAATATTAACAGAGCATTGATATCTTAAAGTCTTTTTGAATATGTCTTATTGCTTTTATGTAGTTAAAGTCGGTAAAATCAATTTGTCCCTCGTGCTTGGACAGAGTGTGAAAACACATGGATATTCACCTTGGAAACGAAAACATCCAGTTGAGAGTTATCTCATGATCTCCTTTCTTAACAAATCATACCGAGATCCGATGAAGATTCAATTGTTAGATCCAAATGTTTACAAAACAAGTTATTAAATGAAACTCATCAAAGATGAAAATATACACAAGGGTGCAGGCCCCAATCTATCTTGTCATGACTTACTTTGTCTGAGACTGTCAGTGTTAGCTGATCGTACATATCATGCTCATGTCACAGATATATATTTTCATCGAGCCTAATGGCTTTCCACGGAGAGTTAGTGTTCTTTCTGTACTCTAGGATCACATAGATACCCTTCTCAAAGATTCTGGTCTGCACTTTATGTTCTGTGCGGAGAGTGTACGCCTCTGCCGCCAACTTGCCTCTGTACTTTTTCAAAGCAACAGGTAAATCTGTACGGATAGATATTTTTCTGTCTTTCAACATTGCCGATTTTGAGAAGCCAACTTGCCAAACTTCCTGTCTATCGGCCATGTGTACAAATTGTGCAACTTAGGCTTAGGGGAGTTTTTTGTTTTTTGTGGTGTGACGTGGCAGCCGATGAATGTTTACAACATCCAAGGCGGAAGTAAACCCCATGTACGAGAAAAGTTTCCTGCACGCTATACCTGGTCGTTCACTGTCAGGGATGCCATAGACAATCAGGTTTTGTATTCGGGAATACATTTGTTGTGTAAGCAGTTTGTTTTCCATTTCTTTTCTAAAGTCAGAAAACTCATGTCTAATGTTTTCAATTTCGCTTCTGTTACGTGCGATAGCTCAACATTTAGTACTCATTTAGTTATCAGTCACATCACTAATTGTCACTATTTCCTCATTTATTTCTCCCATTTTCAGAGTGAGTTCTGAAGTTTGCATTCTTAGCGCTTCTTTTATTAAAGTTTTAATGTCCTTTTTTTCGCCTACCTCGTTTTCTGTGGTGTCGTTTTCTTCTACATCTGTCGTGTTTTCAGTCGTTATTATGTATTAGATATATCTGTTTTACTTTTTCCAGTTCTTTTTCGTGTTGCTGGCATCGTATTTTCTTCGATTGTGGCAGATTCGGGAGCTGGTAAAATCTAGCGACGTGTCGCCATACGAATTCAACTGGAAGTCCATATTACTGCTTCATATACTGCCATCGTAACATTTTCAGTAGAACTGCGTACATAAAAAACTGTAAGACATGATTGGTGGGGCACATTAATGAATGAGATGTGCAAAGTATGATATAATTCTTAGCGTGTGTAAATATAATTTGTCACTGCAAGAGAATTTATAACCAGTCTAGATTATCCACCGAAACAGATTCTATTTGGCGTAAAGGGCAAACTAGCCGTGAAAGGTATATGAATGGACCCGTGAACAGTGTTCGCGAAAAGGGTCTATGACTTAATCGAATAATGCCAAAATCCATGTGCAATTGATAAAATGCACCTCTAGATTTTCATAGCGCAAGAGTTTTCACCAAATCTATTTAAGCCAGTTTGTGTCGTGTGTTCGAGAACACCTGGTGTCATCACTGATTTTCAGTGATCCATTCACATAATTTTTTATGTTATTTTGCCTTTTACGCCTGACGAAATCGGTTTCGTCGAATAGTCAGGACAGGTTATTCTCAGGCACTGGCGTTTTATATTTAAATATCTCATGGACGTTCAACAGACAAACACAATGGATTTACCACAGACGTTCAATTCTCGACAACAATTGAGTAATGGGTCAACAACAGTGGAATCAAGCTTTTACAGATGCACATGGTAACACCAAGCCAGTAGACAGGTAACAAGGAAGAGAAAACCCGTGGCTATCCCTGTCCCCGGGCAAATTGGTAAAACATTAGTTTAAAAATCTATTTTAAATTCACTCTATTGTTACATTTTATATGCTCTGTGGGGCTTAAATGCCATTAAGCCTAATGGATACATGTGGTGAATGAAGCCCCCAGTACGTTGCCTCCAGCATGAAGATTAATGTAACATGGGCTCTTTTATACGATGTGGATATTTTTAAAAAAGTAAGTGTTAATCAAATGCATGATGTGTGATAACTTTCTATATATTGAATCGTCCCCCGGGTCCACTGTTGTAAGTGATAGGGAACCTTGCAGATAATTTTCACAGCTATTTTCCTTTACGCCAAATGGATTCTGTTTCGGTGGATAATGTGGAATGCGTGGACAATTTACAAAGAATGTGACGAATTCCTCACCATATGATTATATGTATTTCCCACACATACTGGAGGGTCCCCTTCCCAATGAGCTTAATGCACATCCGAATATATATTATCCTGCATTTTCAAGAAACAATCTGCTATTTTCCCTTGCTGACAATAATTTCCAAATCTTATCTTGAATCAGCTTTTAAAAGACAAAACTGTTTCTCAAATAATATAACTATGAAGATGACAAGTTGTTGGATGACTCGACTTTGCAGTGAGAATATAACAGTGACTGTTTCATGGTTGATGCAAAATATCACCAAAATAGATATAATTGGAGGTTAAGCTGCACATTATTGCAGGAATACATGCCACAGAGTGTCAGTTATATGGATTATCTTTGTTCTCGTACCATTTTTTTCAGATGTTTGGTATTTTACCTGTACGTCATCTACATTCAACTGTATTACACTGAAGTACACCTTACTATTTGATAGTGATTCTTAAGCACGTGTTTATTATTTAGTAGGAATTGTACAACAGATTCTGCTTTCAGCAGATATTTGTTACGATTATGGAAAAGGCTTTGTCGCTCTTATTTATATACTGAAATCAGCATATATAACACGAAATATGGGCCTCACACAGCATACATGCTCCAAGAGTTACACGACCATCAGGAGCAAACATTTTAATCATTAAGCTCCCAAACAGTCACAGGCAGGAACGACATATATTACTTATAAGAAGTGTAAGAAAGTTGTTAGCACAAATTCAACGAAGCGACAGTATCCCAGCAAATGCTCTTGTGTCGTTGCATAAATATTTCTAGATTAACTAAATATCACGAGTGTCAGAAATGCACTGTCCTATTAGGTCTTTACACTAGCCCAGACAATCCGTACAATCGCTGTAAAGTAAAGTCGCAAATTATGCACCTATCAACCTTGTCAAGGACGATTACTCTTTCGATCCCAATTCATCATACCTCCTAATTCGGTACTGCTATAACATAATATTGATAGATGGTCGGTCGACTTGCCACTTTGAAACCAACTGGACACAAATTGCCGTCAGCAGACCCGCATGGAATCCGTCCGGGATTCGAACCCACACTGCCAGAGTGAGGCACTCAATCGCCAGCACACAAAGATAGCGATCTAAGCCAGCATAGTCGCCTTTTACTGCAAGCATGGTTTGCTGAAGACCTATTCTTCCCCGGATCTTCACGGGCATGCTGTAAAAGGAGACAATGCTTGTCGTAAGAAGTCACTAACGCTGACTTGGTTGATGCGTCATCGTATCCCGATTACGTAGATCGATGCTCATGATGTCAATCAATGGATTGTCTCGTCCAGACTCGATTACTAACAGACCGCCTTCATATAGCTGGAATATTGCAGAGTGGGACGTAAACAACTAACAACAAACAAACAAACAAATCTTATATCTTTGGATAATGGTGGAATAAAATTATTTCACACACGATAAAATTATTTGTAATAATGAAATTTAAACATCTGACACAAAAATTACATTATTTCATTCATCAGGCTTCAATTTTTAAAAAACCTTATTAATCTCATTTTTAGACAAGAGTCATCCGAAGATGACATTGAAAATTGAAAAAATAAAAATATAAATCTGTTAATAGCAAAGGCACCACTACATAACCTGCTTGATAGGTGTAAACACTTTTGAGAAGCTAAGTTGTATGGTTCGGGAGATATGGTCCGGACAAGAGCACTGCCCTCAAATTTCCTAAGTTCATCATATTTCCATGGAAACGACAAAAATAAAATTCTAAAAATCTCTAAATAGCAAAAGGCTCTATTATTGAGCCTAATTTTAAACTGTACCAAGTTTTGGGAAATATGCTCCGGACAAGAGCACTACCCTCAAATTTCCTAAGTTCATCGTATTTCCATGGAAACCATAAAAATAAAAAATTCTAAAAATCTCTAAATAGCAAAAGGCACTACTACTGAGCCTGATTGGTAAGTGTACCAAATTTTGTGAAGCTAGGTTGTACGGTATAGGAAATATGCTCCGGACAAACAATGATAACAGACGGACAGACAGACAGACAGATACTGATGGCTATATCCCCCCGTCATTATATGTCGGGGGGGGGGGGGGGGGTAAAAAAAGCGATACAAGGCAATCGGTGCTGTACGGAGTGTCTGGCCTCATGTAAAGATATAATAGGATAGAGCATTTATGACACTCGGGATGTTATAGAAACCAGAAACAAACTCCACTGAATCAGAAAAGGTCCCTGAATTTAAATTTGCAGCTTAGGTAACTGATGCTTTAATATTTCAAATTTAAAGAACCAACAGTTTCATTCTCTTAACGCAAAGTCATCTCATCCAAGTTGATCACTTATAGGTACGTGTTGCAGAACGCGGACTCGGTAACTCATGATGTAGATTCCACTACCAAGACTCTTCATATTGCCACCAACCTGTTGGTCATATTATCACAGATGACTTCTCTATTGTTGGGAATAACAACCTTCATCATTTATTCAAACATGGCCCAAAGAATCGTTAACAGCCTGCCATCACAAGTTTAAAATAGTTATGGGTAAAATCGGTGAGTGATGTTGTCATTGATAGAATGCACACACAGAAGAAGAGGAAACAGAATTGGAATAAACCAATGCTGATGGTGATTCGCGGACACATGATTGTACAATGGACAGTGTTTTTAGCAGATACATGTATGTCTTGTGGTTATGGAAAGGGTTTTGTTGCTGTTATTTTCTGCGACGATATGCTTCAGTTGGCAGAAATCGCGGTTTTCGAATCTCGTAATTTATGTTTATTGTCATTGTCTGCTAGCATGAACACTGTGCTCGTGTGTTTCATCAGAGGTGTAAATATTTACGACCTGTGACACTTCGCCAAAGTTCCGAGATTGTTCTTCCTGTGGCTTCCTTCCGACTTTGTGTTACCATAAAATATTCATTGTGTGCACATTAGGCTGTCATGTTGAAATACGCCAAAACTCTGTGGTTTCCAAACATGCCCCCTCTCCCATTTATTACTTTTGCTGAGTACGACCTTAAGTCTGTTTCCTCGCTCACTCATTGTGTCTATAATAGATTCGTGTTCTGTTGCTTGCGTCCAAGATTAATCACTACTAAATGCTTACCCATTTACTTGTTCCTTTTTAACATTATGTCCTTAAAGTGCAAGGCTCATGCGTATATACTACTTTGCTGATTTGGAAAAGTACGTAACATCATTAATGCATATATCGTTTTCAAAATAGGGAAATCGGTGCGTAAAATAAGGTTTATTTGTCCTGTCTTCCAGTTTCAAAAGCTGAAACGAAAATACAGCAGAGGTGGACCCGTTATACACAGAGGAGCCATATATGGACTTGCTGGAGGAATTTACCTCCAAAATTACAAGCTTGATGGCACATGCTACCTCAAATATTACACTCTTTATAGCACACGCCCACCCCTTCTTACGCACTCAAGCAGGTAAGCTAGTCGTGGTCATGGTCAGCTGCACACGTTTTCGGCAAAGCAAACCTATTCTTCAACTTGTTTACCCCTAGACATTCTCCTTTCCACAATTAGCAATGGCCATTTTTATACTGTACTTTCCTTCGTATGAGTGGTATTAAATTATGAAAATATACTCATCTTTCTTTCAACAAAGGCCATTTACATCACAGATTGAGTTCACTATTCGGTGAGAAAACAATCTGCAAAACATATTATTTCTTCAGTTGCGTGAAATGTTTTTCGTTTCTGTACTCGTTTCTGTGTTTAAAATATTCGCTGATCCGTGTATGAAATTATGAAGCATTGATCGTACAATCTTCGTTCCTTTTTGTGGTATCCTGATCTCAACATACTGATATGTCCGACTCTGACAGTGACAAAAGTTTTCGAGTTAATGTTTCTCAGAAGACAAATTGGTAATTTTGGAAGAAGAACAAGCGAACCCCAACCTGTGACCGAAAAAGTGACAAAAATAATCAGGGTGATCCTCATCAGGGACGCATATATTACAAGTGATTGCAACGAAGATCGCATTGCTTGTTTAGTTTAGTTTCTTCACATTAAATCAAGGTTACTTGACAGGCCACAACAAGCCATACTCTTGACATATATGGCATCCATAATATTGTATTTCATATTGGCTACTGAATGATGTAAGAAACAAAATATAGACCTGTTTTTCATGATACTTGCGCTTCAAGCATTTGAATTGAAGAATTGTGCAAACATTGACACAGAGCTACACGGTAGGTTATTCTCTCCACTCACTTAAAGGTAGTCTAGCATGTGAAGTTCTCGTGAAGGGAACATTTTGTGTAACCAATCTCTCTGTTTGACGATTTGATGATGAATACAACGACTTCCTGTAAAAGCCGTGCGTGATGTTGCAATCGGAATAGTAATGGTGTTTTCACCTCTTCCCAGGGTAGTAATACATTCCTCGTCAGCACTCTGAAGGTGTTTATCATTTCTTGTTTTCTCTTATATTAGTGATACCCTTTTGTGGGTTAATGTATCTAATTTAGCGCCTCTGAAACAGTATTTCAGTTTCTTCACGGAGTGTCAGCTTAAAGTGGGAGGAAACCTTAAATAGTTCATGCAGCAAGCAATGTCAGATGCCAGTATCCGATTTCCAACAACCTACACATGTTGTTTGCTTAAACATAGGACAAATGACAGCCACATTTCAGCTGCAACGTTGTTGATAACACACCCTTTAGTTTGGTTGGTTGGTTGGCGGTGTTGTTCAACGCCGCACTCAGCAATATTTCAGCTATATGACGGCGGTCTGTAAATAATCGAGTCTGGACCAGACAATACAGTGATTGACATTATGAGCGTCGATCCATGCAACTGGGATACGATGACATGCATCGACCAAGTGAGCGAGCCTGACCACCCGATCCCGTTAGTCACTTCTTACGACAACCATAGTCGCCTTTTACGGCAAGAATGGGTTGCTAAAGACCTGTTATAACCCACACCTTTTTGGTCTGATAGAATGTCCTCCTTCAGAAGTTCGATATTCCACTTCTGCCTTTCATGAATATTCATCATACTCGTGGATAAGTAGAAGCTAACGGCTTCAGGGAAATCACAATCTTCCAATGAGAAGAGCCGAAATGAAAAGCAGATTTCTTGATTAAGCATCTAACATAGTCGCTAACAATATTTCATAGATTCGAGGATGGGAGATGTTGTGAATAAATGAGACACAACCATATCCATAACCAGACATCACTTGAAGGAAGAAGCGTCACGTTCAAACAAATGATAAGGGGCCTTCGTTAACCAATTGTACCGATTATTGAGGAAAACAGAAACCAAGACTAGGTTGGTTTTAACACCGCTTGGAGCAGTATTCCAGTTATATCACCGCGCGTCAACTCAATGAAAGTAATGCAGGTCTCAGACGTTTACCACTCTTGTGAAACCCACGAGTATACTGCTTACAAACCTAGAAAACATAATCGATTCGAACCGGGATTCGAACCCACATCATAGGTTCCCGCGTGCCAAATGGACGTTTCTACGCGCAGCAAATTGCGGCGCCTTTGACGACTGGGCCACTCGTGCCCCCGGACGAAGGGTAGAGGTAAGAAGAGTCACTAACGTGGATCTCTTGTAATTAACCATGTCTTAACAGCCAAACTCTTGTAACAATTCTTGCAAACTGGCGTGGAGTTCGCTGTTAAGAGGTGGCGAAAAAAACCCAGAGCGGTATAAGATCGTAGGCAGGATTTCATTAAAGAATTTAAAAAAAACAAGTTAACAGAAACACAAATAACCAGTTGTTATCACCATATAGTTTATCCAGTAAGCGAAGCCGATTGTAACCAATTTTGGCAGAGTATCTAGGTAGCAGGATGGTTTAATGCGTCCTATTTACATGTTCGCTCTATATTCCAATTGTCTGACGAAGGAAGGATATTATTTTCCAATTGATTATTTTGAAGTCATGATTTGAGGAAAAACCACATAATTTAAATTAATATGTCATCTGTCTTTTAAACTGTTAAAAGAATTAAAAATAATGGCGTATGAATAATGGAGACAATATGCACTTAAAGTACGTATCGTTTCAAACGCGAGATATAACCAATTACAAGTTGATAAAATGTCATACTTAACCATGTCTGATAGATATAACTTCAACATATCATATAAAAACATTATCAGCACTGAAAAATGCATTGGAAATTGAAAATTGTGTATTTATTTTCCATAATCAGTTCTGTGTCATTCTTCCTATTCCCAGCAGTCCGCTTGATGTCAAAACTGTAATGGAATACACATTAAGATAAAAGGCCTTGCGGTGCTCATTGATTTTCGTCCGACTTTATTGACAATGAAAATGTTCATCCCTTGTTTTCAACAGCCAACAGGAGTCAATCGTGTTGCGAAAAGCACGTGACGATGCTGAGAAATCTCTTTAAGTATTTTGTGAGCTCCTAACCACATCTTGAGCCATCAATGTGTTGATCTACTTGTGAGCTGAATCAAGAGCGTGTGACTACATATGTCAGTGTAGAGAGCTATCACCTCTTCCCAATCAATCCCTTGCTTCCCCAGGGGTCCTAGGATGAAGAGCTACTGACTTCCGAGGACCATTGACAGCTACTGCCATTACAGTATTACATCCCAAGAATAGGTTCTGTAACTAATGGTATCGTGTGTACCAGGTAATGGTTACGAGCCTGCTTCTCATTTTGTGTGTGTGTGTGTGGGGGGGGGGGGGGTAGTTAAAGTTGCTTTAACAAAATGTCTTTTAGATTAAATATTTGTGTAGGTGACTTATTTTATGAAACCTTTATGTATGTTTACATTGCACACATCAACGATTACGTGTTTTTGGTGGCGGCACATGACTGTGTGCAAACACAGTTGAATATGTTCCTCACAGCGATTTCTCGTCCCTTAACGAAAACATTACTTTTATGAATGAGGTTTTGAGGATTGATTTCCGGTTCTTTATCAGTAAGCGCTGACAAATGTGCAGAGATGGATTGTTTTGGCAATATTTAATCACTGTGTGTGTGTATCTCATGGTATGAATCATGATTGTGTCGTTCCAGTCTCGACAGTGTCACATATTTTTAAGAGATTTCTCCGAGATAACTGTTTTGTTAATTCAGAGGCTCATAACTGTCACTTTGTCACTTAGTGGTGGGCCATGCCAGCATTACACATTCAGTGAGAAACGACAATCATTGCCTTGTGCTTCGAATAATCTATAAGTATATACATACATTCAATAAGTCCATAACATCATAAGTTGTGATTGGTGGGAAATTGATAGCTGGGCCTTGCGTTGTATATTATTATATTAGTAATTGTATCTAAACTCATCAAGAAGATTATACCAATAAGAACAATAAGAATTACAAATACACCTTCAACTTACACTTATAATACAGTATCGGTGTGAATATTAAACTGCGATTCTGGTGAGACTGAGTTCGCATAACCATACAAACAAACGCATAAAAGGCAGGACCAGCAGTCAGAACTTGGCCATACAGAAGGGATCAAGCTACAAGAACAAACTTCATATCACTGGAAAGCCCTGGAACAGACAAATTCATCTGATTTATGTCCCAATATGTATTCATGGCCATTTGCCCATAAATTGGCTCCGAAAGTGCATTTCTGCAGGACATTCTGTCAGAAATCATTTTTAACTGCAGACATATCTGGCATAATTAAATGTTTTTCCCTAATACACTTTATTTCTACTGTTTACTTCAGCAATATCACTCAGCAGTCTTTTTGAATCCCAAAATCTGCATTTGTATTAAAACAACCTAACAATTAAGTAAAGTGGATTCACCACGCACTAACAGTTTTCGAAGACGTTTTAAATGATATTTTAGAGATGTAATTGTTTATGTTCACATGTGACTATGTGTGACATGAGAGTAATGTTCACCCATAGTGGAACCAAACTTAATACGCACATTATGAACCATTAATAGTAACACAAAGCCAACAGGAAGATGGTAGGCGTTGCCAAGGAGCTGCCTCCCTATCTCCGGGCAAATTGGTAAACATTAGTTTAAAATTCCATTCCAAATTCACTCTATTGCGCTATATGCTCTGCGGGGCTCAAATACCATTAAGCTTGATGGCTGCATGTGGCGCATGAAACCAAGTACGTTGCCTTTAGAATTAAAATCAATTTAACATGGGCTGTTTTATGCGATGTGGATATTTTTTTAAACAGTAAGTGGTCATTAAAGACCAATATGTGATGCCTGCCTATATATTAAAACGGCCCAGGGTTCGTTGGGGTGTGTTTATGACAGGAGTACAGCTGTGCGGCGTTATGCAACAAACAATTGTTAATCCATATTGTGTTAGGGGCGGTTCTACCGGTACAGCTTAATATGATTACCTGTTTCCCGAACACATGGTGTCATCACTGATTTTCGGTGATCCGTTCATATTATTTTTCACCACTATTTTGCGTTTTAAGCCCAATGAAACTGATTATTCTCTAGCGTTGAAGATGTAGAGTTTCCAGCACATGTTCCTACATCTTCATTTTACATGTGACATTTGAAAGTTTCTTGATGCAAATATATCTTAAGAACCATAGCTTACATCAGTTTTAAAAGTTTTGTTGTGTTTTCACAGTTTGTTTTTATTTCAGGTAATAAAGCTGTACAATATAGTACAGAGCATAATTCTTACAAGTATTCATTGTGTGAGTGGTGTGTATTCAAGTACATTCTCGGTTATGTATGAAATACATGTACCTATTGTTTATAAAACACAATTTTACGTTCACAGAAATACTGAAATTGAAACTTTTCAAACCTCAGGTTTGGTTGGTTGTTTAACGCCGCATTCAGCAATATTCCAGTGATATGACGGCGGTCTGTAAATAATCGAGTCTGGACCAGACAATCCAGTGATTGAAATCATGAGCATCGAACCACGCAATTGGGATCGATGACCTGCATCAACCAAGTCAGCGAGCATGACCACCCGATCCCGTTAGTCGTCTTTTACGACAAGCATAGTCGCCTTTTACGGCCAGCATTGGTTGCTGAAGACCTATTCTACTCCTGATCTTCACGGGTCTCAAACCTCAGGAAATTCTTCATTAACAGTCAAGATTTGACGCAGAATTGCATTATGAATTTATAATAATACAATTCTGCGTCACTTGGGTTGTTTGGGGGCGTTTGAAACAAGGAAAGGAAACCTCTCACCAAAGGTAAACGTTTTCAAATGTTTTCCAATATGAAAAATATTCCTCCAAGAAGCTGCATTATATCTCTACTATAGTCTTAAAATGATCGGTCATATCACATTTTTCCTTCAATTCCTAAAACTACATTATATCACATGCATTGACTTTTCAATTAGGTGATTTGTTTTCTGACCGATATTATAGAATTAATATACTAGGGGTTATACCACAAGGTTTTTTTTATTATTATGTATTCCTTCTCTAAAGAAGGATATTAAGACCCAACATTAAGAACATCTTTCCAAAATTGTTGACGATCACATAATGATTATACGCTCATCTTTTCTCCATCACCTGGTATCATCACTATTTGATAGTGATTCACGAAGACATGCTTATCATATGATCGGATACATGTACTATGAACTCTGCATTTATCTTTTAATCAAGATATTACAACTATTTAAAATGTGTATATGTACCAGACGTTATATTCTACGAAGACCAGGCAGCATATTGACCGAGGCACCAAGAAATAGTATAGCACATGTCTGGCTCTGTTTCGTGTTCCGTTATTTCCATTGTGCACGTGACAAGTGAAGATCCTGGATAGAATAGGTCTTCAGCAACCCATGCTTGCCTTAAAAGGCGACTATGCTTGTCGTAAGAGGCGACTAACGGGATCGGGTGGACAGGTTTGCTGACTTGGTTGATGCATGTCATCGAATCTCATGCATGGATCGATGCTCATGATGTCAATGACTGGATTGTCTGGTCCAGACTCGATTATTTACAGACCGCCGTCATATAGCTGGAATATTGCTGTGTGCGGCGTAAAACAACAAACAAACAAACAAATCCTATCTGTCAAAATACATTTCCTCATACTGTAAGCATCACCTCAAAAACAACAAGACGAATGACGTTGTAATTTCACTTGCTTGTTACCACCAATCATGCCATCTCAATTGGCTCAAGAGGTTCGAAACCATTTTGCCACAGCAGCCATACTGAAAAATATATTTAAGGCCGCGATATTTGCCAATTGTGTTCCAAAATGTAAACACATTTTGTAATTGTTTAGGTTCAATACACATGTTCCGTTATTATGCAATATGTTAAATCGGACCTTGTTTTCAAAATGTTCTTAAAGTCTTTCAAAAGGCATATTTCGCGAGGGAGCTGAACTTTGGCATGAATGTTTGTCTCTGTGATGAGATTACTTGTTCAAATCATTAGAGTTTAGTGATATATGCAGACAGTTTTTTCAACATCAATGCTGACCGCAACAATTGTCTGTCAAGTGTCTAGTCAACAGTTCATAATCTCAACAAAGACAGACGTACGAGTGGCACATAAATAAATATTGCCATGAAATGTTTCTCAACCTAACATGGCCAACTAGTATTGATATGTTTTAACCTTTTGATTGGCTTGAATAGTTTTATTTTAATATATAAAAAATACACACAGAAAGTAGTTTTCCACGTAATTCTTTGTTTATCTTTGTTAGATCATAATTAATTGAGAGCTATTATTAATTCATAATGTAGTATATGTCATTCTCTATTCCCAGCAAGTACTGATATCCTGTACCCTAAAATTATTTTAGTCATCAAATGGTCATGGAAAAAGCAAAAGTGATTGTGAACATATACATTCTTTGTTTGTTTGTTGTTATTCAACACACATGGAACCCATTCTGTTGATCATGTAACTCAAACGTTTAACATTTAAGAATATAACTCTTACACATACATTGTTTCAGTCTTGTTATGCTTGTTTAATTATGTTTGGACGCTCATGTTCAAATTTGATTTCTTTACTTTTGCAAGAAAAGCTTTAATTTTATTTATTTATATTATAACAATATACTATTTTTATTGTCATTGCATGTAGGATTACAATAAGATACAAGTCGTTTATTTTTTTGTGAGAAAAAAGAATGATGTCACCAACATTATTGATGATCATGATGATGATGATGATGATGTTAAAGAGGGGGATGGATAGTCCCTGAACCTCGTGGGTATAATCTAATTCAACGTCAACTAACATGAGATTGTAGCATAAACGTCATGCAGTGTTTTCGCCAGGGAACATCAATCAGTTTTGACCCACTTTATTTTATGTTACCAACTAGAAACTCACCTCGTTAAACTGGCTAACACAGCCAACAGGGAACGGCTAGTGCCGATTTATGCTTTCCGAAAAGATCATTAAGTCATCAAATGGGCATTGTGACGAAATACAATGTTACCCAAAGGCTCAAAGTGATTCTCATTTACATTGAGTTTTGTTTTACATGTAGTACACGTAAACATTCATTGCTCTTAAAATTTGGAACGAAAAGCCAATGATTTAGAATAATTGATTTTAGAATAATTGCTCCTAAAGACATAGGTGCTTCAAAATATATTTTTTAATGAAACGACAATGAAAACCAGAAAGAAATAAAAGATAATTTACAAATCAAGTAACAAAGGCACTGTAGAGAAGTAGTAAAGCGAGTGAGCGAGTCAGTAGTTAGTATTAGCAACAGGAGCGGAAAGATCGAGTTCGACAACTGTCTCATAGTTTCACATGTGCGTTTTAGTGATTGTCAATTCCGATTAGTCATGTGAGGCGACATGAATTTACATTGCTTCATTGTGTGAGAACAAAACCAAATAGAGCAATCCATTGTTAATTACGCCATCTGAACAATAGGCTGACGTCAGTAAAGTGACCCTACACGGTTGATATTTCATACGTTCTTTCCTTTCTATCTTCAAATGACAATAAATAATTATTAATGTGCAGAAAAATCTACTCGAAACTCGAAATAGGCTAGGGCTCAATCCGTGATTCATTGTAGTTCGGAGGTTATTCTCTTTGTAACACAGTCGAAGATAGTTTCTACTGATGTGACAGTTTTGTCTTTCATTCTACCATGACGTGATTTATGCGTGATTCTGAGTAAAATAAAACATAAAACATGTTTAAAGAATCTTTATTCATGACAACATGTTGTTTACAAACCTTTTTGTGATATTCATTGCCATCTCCGTCTATCACCACCGTAAGGATTTGGCAGGAGAGGATTTTTAAGTCCATCAGAAAACACTCTTAGATTCTCTAGCTCCCCTCGAAAGGCAAAACAATGTCCCGACATCACTGAAGTCAAAGCACACTTGACCATCGCAACTTATCAAACTTGATGAGATTCATTTCAGAACACGCGCAACTAGGAAAATCATACACGAACAACTGTTTCTGGGCCGCAATAGCCACCATCATGTTCTTTCACAGGCTTGCGTGAATCCGTGAAAACTTCAAATTGACAAGTCAAATCATGCAGGTTCCTAGTGTCAAAATAGCCGGCTTGTCTGCAGCCGTAAAAGCGTCTTGTCTGCAGCCTAAAAGCGGCTGTTCGGTCATACTCCATTTCCATTGGTAATAAGATTGTACAATAGTAGAATGTTAATTCATAAAGTTTGTTGTAGAAATATATTCGTTTAGCATTTTAAAAACTATTTCTACAACCTGTCACCCTATCAATTGAAATGGCATGTTCGATTTCCAAGAAATGACCACGCTTTCTCTTACCAAGAATTGACTTGGGGTCAGTCTAAACAGTGCAAAGCAGGTTGGTAGAAATTAAAACATCTGTCTTTGGACTAAGTTAGGAGGGTTTTTTGTCAACATCTTTTTGAAAAAACTATGTGTTTTGAACACTTATTTTGAACTACTCAAGACTATGGTGTTTCTAATCTTGAACTTAAGTAATAAATGTCTAAGACTTACATAATATACAACTACCTGTGACCACTTTTCGGAATATTCTAAGATTGCGGACCTTTGTACCATGTGTTGCTACGCGTTGCAAGAGAGCACCGTTTTCAAAGCGTTGTTGCCGTCATGGTAGAATGAAAATACACCTACTGTGTTTGGAATTTGAAAATTAAAATTAAAATAAGAGGTTTCTACTCTTCAGTGGGACTACATCCAATTTCAAAACACTATGTAATGTGTACACATTTTAAATAGAAAGAGACACATAAATTACAAAGAAGATGCTGGTTTTTTTGGTAGGCCTGTAGATTTCTAATGTCAGCATTGTGACTGTAATTGTCATTTAATGTAATGTCGTTCTTTTCCCGCACAGTTACGTCAAAAGTGAATTGATATCGTAACAAGTAAACAGTAACATTGTAATCTCATATGTCAGCTAGCTTACACGTGCGTAGTATCATACAGTGGATATGATATATATTTTTCGGCCTTTACGATCAAATATCATCATGTACATATATTTCTTATAGATTCTTATCCCTAGTTGTCTCTGTTTCGGGCATGCTGCTTTTTTGCACATTTCGCATTTCAACAGCACTTTCAGGTGCCGCTTACCATTGTGCTTTTACCCTGTATTGGTTTGTTGTTTTACGCCGCACTCAGCAATATTCAGCGGTCTGTTAATAATCGAGTCTGGACCAGGCAATCCAGTGATTAATATCATGAGCATCGATCCAGGCAAATGGGATCGATGACATGCATCAACCAAGTCAGCGCGCCTGACCACCCGATCCCGTTAGTCGCCTTTTACGACAAGCATAGTCACCTTTTACGGCAAGCATGGGTTGCTGAAGACCTATTCTTCACGGGTCGTGTATTTATGTATGTAATCGACGTCCTCGGGCGAGCCAATGATTCGATGTTCCTAAGTAATATGTGTGTATATCATTAGAGTAGCCTAGCCTAACTTGTTTTACTATCGTTCTGAAACAATAAGAATGATTTCATAACCAATTAGTTTGTGCTTTGTTATTGTAAATATATATTCATACGTGTATTGTAGTCGTAAATATATTAATTGACAATGTCGTTTTAATAAACATACGTGTGTAAGTTCTAACCTTGAAAAACCAAATCCGAACAAGTGTCGCTGGGCGTGCATACACATGCTATTTCCGTTTTCAAACTAAAGCTTCAAAGCAAGCAACCCAATGTTAAACTCGTAAAGGTAATCAAGTAAGCATCGCGTAAACCAGAGCCCCCGGCACGGTGCAAGGACGACACAATTCTTTGTGTTTTTTGTGGGTTTCCATCCTATTAGAGCTGTGCCTTATCGTGTGACAGAAACTGTCCTGAGGGCTTAGGTTTTTAAATGGTGATTCCATAGATACCTATCAGCACATATAAAATTGTCTTGTTCAAAGCTGAAAAAAACCGTTGAGTAAACGACTCAGGAAGACGAAAGTGCATTAGGTAACTGAGTCCCTAAATGGTATATTTTCGGGTCGAATTAGCCCAGGGATAGGGCAGAGCAGTGTGTGGTGGGACGGGGTACAACATCACGACATGTTTACTTCTGGCGTATTATGGCCTGATAGTATCCTCTTGCTTTAAATCAGTTTATCTTAAAAGTTGTTTTTATTACTTACCACATGAAGATAATAAGTGCATGAGGCGACCGAGGGCCCAGCGTATTGTTGAGTTAATACACAAGAAAACTCAAAGTCACAGGTGGACGTGTAGCACTTTGATGACTACGACGGGTATCATTTGTTTGTTTGTTGTTTAACGCCGCGCTCAGCATATCTAAGTATTTGACGGCGGTCTGTAAATAATCGAGTCTGGACCAGATAATCCAGTGACTGACATCATGAGCATCTATCCACGCAATTGGGACACGATGACACGCATCATCAAGGCAGCGAGCCTGACCACCCGATCCTGTCAGTCGCCTTTTAAGACAAGCATAGTCGCCTTATACGACAAGTATGAGTTGCTGAAGACCTGTTCTACCCCGGATCTTCACGGGTCAACGGGTATGGTACTGGCACGATAAGTACCATAATCGGAATGAATTAGGGGGTAGGATGGATATTTGCCCAAAATAATGAATTTGTTCCAATGTTGATAACAGTGCCCATCGGTTATTTGAAGAAAGCAAATTATGCCCAACTACATTTTTAGCTTACATAACAGGTAAGTAAAGCTACAGTCGCTAAGACAATGCGACCGCGATGCAACCTCTTGGCGACTGATTCCATTTGCGACCGTCTGGTGATCGCTGCCCCTATTTGGAATTAGGGTATGACCGCCGATCAATCAGCGATAGGTTTTGCCACTTGTCAGTGATTGATCGGCAACTGTTCACCGCAGATACGGCGAAATCTTTGCAACTGGTTGAGACCGATCGGTGACTAGTCAGCGAATCGTCGGTGACTTGTTGCAACTGAACGGGGACTAGTCGTCGATCGATCATCGATCAAAACATTCTGCATATAAAAAGGGTGCTTTTCCGAATCAAATCACTTCTTTGCAAGTTATCAAGATGTTTACAGCAGAACGGTTGCAGTTGCTCCGCTTGCAAAGAATATATCAGATTGCTGCAGTTGCTGCCATGATGATGTACAGAAGAATGAGACCTTGGATCGCAAGAAGGCCACAGCTAGGAGACTATGGGAATCTGATGGCAGAGTTTGAGAGAAAAGTCGTGGTGATTTCGTGGGTAACCAGAATGTAGCCTGTCATGTTTTACGAATTCGTACAAAGACACTAATTGGAGAAGATCTTTGAGTCACGAGCTGAAGCCTGCTGTCACCCTTCGGTTCCTGGCAACTGGAAACAGTTACCACAACTTGGCCTTCTCGTCCAGGGGCCACGGGTGGCCTAGTCGCTGTGCAGAGTTGCGTCCCTTGGGCACGCCAGAAACCTATGATTGTGGGTTCGAATCCCGGTTCGCCCCGATTATGTTTCTAGGTTTGTCAGCAGCATACCCGTGCTCGTGGGTTTCACCGAAGTGGAAAATGTCTGAGGCCTGCATTACTTCGGGCTTTCCTCACACATTAAGCTGACACGCCGTGATATAACTGAAATACGGTTAAAAGCGGGGTTAAACCCAACTCACTCACTCACCTTCTCATTCAGAGTGGCATACAACACAATATCAGTATTTGTTCGTGAAGTTTGCGAAACCATCATCGAAGAGTATGGTGAAGTAGTGAAGACACCCTCAACACCTGAAGAGTGGCGCCACTCTCGAGTGACAAATTCGAGTCAAGATGGAACTTTCCACATGCAGTTGGGCCCCCAGAAAGAAGGCATGTCGCCATTAGAGCACCCAGTAAAGCTGGATACAACTATAAGGAGTTCTCCTCCATCATCTTGCTTGGTGTCGTGGACGATGATTACAGGTTCATCTGGGCTAACGTGGGTGACAATGGCTCTACATCTGACTGTCCTGTGTACAACCGATCTGATCTCAAAGAAGCTCTAGATGAGGGGAACATTGATCTTCCTCCAGATGATCCACTCCCCCAAAACGACGAGCCAATGCCTTATTTCTTGGTTGGTGACGATGCCTTTCCTCTACGGACATGGTCGGTGAAGCAATTTTCAACAAGAAATCTGACAGAATGAATGGAAATAATTGATGCGAACTCTCTGAGTACTTGTGACATAACGATGCTGTAATGCACAGACAGGTCTTTTTACAGACGGTGACATATTGCAAACCCAACGGCGAATGATGGACGCACGCTTGGAAACCACTTTGCAACACCCTTGTGTAGACAATACCGATCGCCGCACAGTGGAAAGCAATCTGCAATTAGAATAACCCCTCTTGGGGACCTCTAGAACACCAATGAAACCTCCGCGCGACCAAATCGGTCGCAGCCAGTCTTTTGTGCATGTTCAAAAGACTGGCTGCGACCGAATGGGTTTTGCGACCGCCCTGAAACCTTGTAGACCTCAGTGAAACCTTTCAGAGACCCCTGAAACCTCATTGCGATTGCCAAATATTTTGGTCGCCAGGAGGTTGCATCGGGGTCGCATTGTCTGTGTGACTAAGGCTTTAGTAAGGGCACATTTGGTTGGAATTGGTTAATAATTGTTACGATTAATATCAAGGATAAAATATATATTAGAAATGACCTTGAAATGTTGACAATTACTCTTTGTTCGTTGTTTTGCACATCTCTCAACAATATTACAGCTGTATAACCACGGCCTATAAATAATAATCTTTACCAGACAATCAATTTTGAGCGACGATCCACTAAGTCGGGGCACAATGACACGCCATCAACCTAGTCACCGAGCTTGACCACCCGGCCCATTAAGTTTCTTACAAGGATAGTTTGCTAGGAGAGAATTCTGACCCATAATTCCCACGGGTAATGATTTATTTAAAGTAATACATTAACTTTAATGACATTTTTACCTATTTTAGACTAACTGATAAGAACTTTCTGAACTCCAGTCCATTTCTTGATAAAATCATGAAGGATGCTTAATTTAGTAGCCTTGCCCTTTACACATATGCTTGCATCTTATATGAACCACAGGCAACGTACAGACTAATAAAGAACTACCTGTCATGGTAACACATTATTTCCAAACAACATCATTATCCTGCTCATAAAGTATCCCATGTTCGTCATAAGAGCAGACTAATCTGGATGGGGTGGTAACAAGTTGTGACCTGACTGACTATTTCTCATTGCGCGCCAATGGCTATGAAACCGTTCCCGACTTAATCCCCTAATACGGTTGAGGGCATCGATAGTCTCGAACAAGAGGTGCCGCACTCCGATATCCACACCCGACCCACGGTGTGGGTCGTTGCTCATGATGTCACATCAATACCTGTTCTGCCTGATTCGAGTATTTACAAGAAGCCTTAATATAAATGCAACACTCCTGACTACGGCGCAAAGAAACAGTTCTTCGCAGACTCATACAGGTTTCTCCTACAAGTTAAACCAACAAGGCACTCAACTGAATTCGCTCAGTGGAGGTAATAATGAACCACTAGTTCGCTAAAGAAGTATTGCCAACAGTAGCCGTGTAGAAGTGACAGACATTCTGTGTTAACTCAACTCGTGAATTCGTGTGTAAACAACAGGAAGTGAAACATGCACCTTATGTAGAAGCTGTTGATTATAGGCTTTCGAGTACGACATTACAATTTCAATTCAATTTTGAATCTGTCTATCGCGCGACGTGCTCTACAGGATTCAAATACCATTAGCTGTAATGGACACAGGTTTTATATAATCCCTAGTTCGTAGCTTCGGAAAGTAGGATCAATTTGACTTGGCAGTTTTATACATCTAGGATTGTTTTATAACAGTAAGTGGTAATTACAGTCAGTGTTTTGTTTTAACTGTCACATTAAACGCTGGATGAAATGCAACTTTGGATTCACGAGATGCAAAAAGTTTGAAAGAAATTCGAAAGTTGTGGAAAGTCAGGTTATTCAATTACATGCCACGTAGCTTTATGGATGGGTGTCCAGTGAAAAGGTAACATGTGCTCTATGGTAGATGCGTACCACCACGTCATTGTCCCTTGTCATAGTTGTGTTTATGATTTCTATCTTTCTTTGAGGGATGGAGTGAAATGCTTGGCACTTTGATAACGTATTCAAAGTTTGTCTAAAACTTTTATTACAGACTTTCCGAGCCGTGAAATATTGAAAATCATCACACTATGTAATAATGCTCATCCATTAAATCACAAGTGGAGACGAAATCATGTTCTACCGGAGAATCGATGTCGCCACAGCTTAATTATTGTCAAGGGATAGTGAATGTTTGCGTAGGTTCCATCTGGTATAATCACGATCTAAACTAATGCTCTATGCACTAGACGACAATTGACTGCAACCATAATGTTGACTACAACAAATGTCCAAACGGAACACTTGAAATTTTAAATATCAATGGTAAATCTTTGAAATATTGGTTTGAAAATTATGTTCAAATGACTTCCAACCAACATGTTTAATGAATAATGATACGATGAACTATCAAAGTAATGGTTTGAGAGAAGCAGATAAATTGTTCAAAAACAAATCTAACCATATACATGTCCCTGACCCAAAGTGAATGTTTTTGCTGTCTTCATGTTCTTAGAAAAGGCCAATGTCCAGTAAAAGAGGATCTCTTCCTGAAAACCTCTTTCAAATCAGCATGTTTGTCATTATGATATTATGTCATGTATGTCATTTATTTGTGTGTTGTTTCAAATTCAAAAGTTTCGCATTCCCATCAATGAGCACACATACATGTTCTTGTATAACGATTTATACAATATGTCTTTCATTTCTTGGTTTGGTTTGTTTGTTGTTTAACGCTGCACTCAGCAATATTCCAGCTATATGACGGCGGTCGGTAAATAATCGAGTCTGGACCAAAACAATTCAGGGATTGACATTATGAGCATCGATCCATACAATGGGGATACGAGGACATGCATCAACGAAGTCAGTGAGCCTGACCACCCGATCCCGTTAGTCGCCTCTTACGACAAACATAGTCGCCTTTTACGGCAAACATGAGTGGCTGAAGACCTATTCTACCCCGGACCTTCACGGGTCCTTCTTGAATAAAGGAGATTCATTGTACTTTGCCCTTACTGTGAATAAAAGATTCGAAAAAAATAATCACTGTGTTTTTATCTATTTTGTCTTTGTTGAAGGTCATTTACAAATGCTCCTTGTGACGCTAGCAGGAAATATGTAGGAGATCACGCGACAGGCCAAGTGACTGGATTGTTATTTTCTGTAACGGATCTTCTACACTAAAATTATTGGAACTTATTACAAACAGTCATGCACCTGTAAGTCCGCACTAAAACATATATGTTTTTTTCAGTTTGTCTGTAACATTTCTATTCTATTTCCATCTCAAACAAATATTTAGAGTTCAGCGTCTCCTCAACATACATTGCTGTTAGGGCCAAAAAGTCGACTCGATAAGCATTAAATGATGAGGTACAGTCGCTTTTTATGATTTATTATCAAATCTACGACACTGGAAACGTCAAGGTCAGTAAATACAGATCGGGGGGAATCACATGGGATTCATAAAGCCGTTTCTGGCTTTACAGGGGTTTATGTTTCCATATTTGATTTGGAACGACTCCGAGAAGTGCAGCTGACAGTGTAAGGTTAATCCCCGAATGACACATAAGACTACACAGCATATAGTGGCACTGTGGGACTGATATATGCGTGGCCGTATAAATTAATCAGACGTTGGGTCTTTTTCTGCAGTGAAGTCAACCCATGCAGACTTCGGTAACTTTACAATCTATCAGTTGCAAGATTATATTTATTTCTTCCATAAGAAATGTCATAATGGTCTATGTAAAATTACTTTTGACGACCTCCAAGTATGCAGTAAACGCATATCAAATGGCTGCCACGTATATGAATGGCATGGTTTTAAGGGATTGGTTTTTAATCATAACTGACAAACATATCACTGTGTCACAGAAAGATAATCATCTGTCCCAAATGGTTTATTTACGTGAAACCTTTATGAATGTAACCCCAACCACGGCAGGTCTCATATACTATAATGATGTTGTGCACTTTTCCTATCATCCTTCTCATGAAATGTATAAAGAATCGTCAGTCAGTTCCATAGGCTTTCACATTGCACATAGGAGGGGTGTCTATAGCGTTCTGAGCCTTACTACGAAGGATGTATAGGTGAGGTGAAATGGAGTTTAACGTCGCGTCCAAGATTATTCAAACTTATATAGCTACGTTTATGCACGTGTGTGTGTGTGTGTGTGTGTGTGTGTGTGTGTGTGTGTGTGTGTGTGTGTGTGTGTGCTAGTCCGGGCTGATGCCGATTTATAGTGCTAGCCCACTGAGGTACCATGAATACCCCACTCAGACACAGTCCTTGTTTTAGCACCTTAATGCCGGGCGCCAGACAGGGAAACAACAAGTACCATCTTTTAACGTCTTTTTGTATGACGCGGCCGGGGATCGAACCCCGGACCTTCCGCTCTCCGGGCGGTCGCTCTACCACTAGACCACGGAGGCGGTCGGATGTATAGTATACCTTTAACAGTTTGCATGTGATAAATTCGTCTATTATTTACATACATGTACTTACGTGCTGCATTTGAACCAAATACACAACCAGGCAGCATGTGTTTGCAGGCATCAAAGTAACTAGATATTCTCTGTTGATGACAATTAACCAAACTGGCAACCGGCATGAAGTGTATCAAACTGAAAGGGCTGAGTACCTCCTGAAAGGTCAGACATTATGGGGACATGGTGTCTACTTTATGGGATGATGCTACTTCCTTTGTCGCTGTTAAGAGGTGTGCAGAAGAAGTCAGGGAGAGAGCCTCGAAGATACAAAATCTAAAGTCTCCTATGAAAAAGGCACAATATCTTCCATCAGTTCCATCAGCTGGCAAGGAGATGGCTTCGGTTTCGTGTCATTCTAAAGGAATGCTATTGGTTGAGTACCTCCCGAAAGGTCAGACATGAAAGGATGAAAAATAATAGTTTCGGAAACTCAGATCCTAAACTGTCGTCCATGGGCCAGGGTATTTCCTTTGCTCAAAACTTATATAAATGTGTTTCGTTTTGCTAATATATAAAGGTGTGTCTTGTGGCACACAAGAAAACTCATTTTAACTTAATTCAACTAATTTATTGCGTTTTTAAAATACCATGTATATGATATATCTATTTGTGTTAGTCTAGGATTTGATCACAGAAAATATGTAGTCTCAGAAAATGCTAAAACAAATTATGCTTCAGACTTTTGAAAAAGATATTCATTGTTGCAAGGAGTTTATATTTATATACCCTGTGTGCTGCCTACATACTCCTACAAGCTCGAGGTATATTGTCTATTCCCATGGAACTGTCACTGACAAAGTATTGTTCAACAGAGTCCATTGTACGATTCCGTGAACATGTATATCAAAGGCATGTACATGTATGTAAGTCAGTTGGTGATAACAAGCCATGCTTATGGCCCAGACAATATAAAATTTGACCTAAAACAAATAGCAAAAGAATGTATTTCAGCGGGTTTGTAAAGTAACATTGTACATGAACATGTCAAAAGTATAGAATGATCAACTCGGGGAAAACATCCTTATTTTCACATGATTTGTTTAAAAATTGTTTATTTGTTTGTTGTTTAACGTTGCACGCAGCAATATTCCAGCTATATGAGCCTGATCATCCGATCCCCGGATCTTCACTGGTCTATTACATGTCTACCACATGAAGGGGGACAGCAAGAACGCTGAAATATTGTGTCTAGGTCGGCCACCGTAGGTGAAAAGGAGGATAACGCTCGAAATATGTTGACGTGAACGCTTCCTGTTGACGTCCATTTGCAATCTGCAATTGACACATTATTTGTCAAATACCAGCTTTCTTGGTAGGTTAACCATTGTATGGATATATAAGGAGTTCAGCCAGCAAAATTATATGTATAATATGATCTATAACCTGGGAAGTCCTAGGAAAATATTGACCAAGATACAGTTTGCGGGAAGTCGAACTGAGATTGGTGAAACACGGTAATGTAAAAATTGATAAGCATGTTGTTATACACGTTGAGTGAAATATCGGATTATGTGCGTTTTGATACGTCTTTTTCGAAAGTATCAAGCAACAATTAATTTAATTTTGTTTGTTTCATGACGGGGTCAGTAAATAATGGCAGCTGGACCAGACAATCCTCTGATGGATGATATTATCATGAGCATGGATCTACGCAATTGTGATACGATGAGATTCATCAACCAAGCCAGCAAGCCTCACCACCCGTTACTCGCCTATTACGAATATCATGGGCTGCTGAGATCAATTCTAACCTCGGAGTTTCATGGGGACGAACAATTTAGTGCTATAATTCTAACATTATTTCTCATACACCTGTATCATGATATGTAAATTGTATAATGAAGATTGCTTTTTGTTATGGAGCAGGTTTTGTCGCTTCTGTATTCGAAATGTTGAATTTTGTATGGAATCAGCAGCTCCAGACCTGTTCCATCTCTCGTTCCCAGTAAGCTGCGCCTGTGTCGAAGATGCTGTTAACCACCAGGTCCCTTGAAATTAAAAATACCAGGAACTAATCATATAAAGGCCATGCGTATTTGTTCTGTTTCAACCAATTTGTCAAAATGAACTTTATCTTGTCCAAAGGGAGTATATTATGTACGGGTGACAAACCCGGCACACTACCTCCCAGTTGTATACAGTGCTCTCATTCCGACCGTATGACTCAATTATCTCACACCAACAATTATGCTAACCTGTTCACAGACAACGAATACAAGGGATGGGTTTGGGGACTCTTAGTGATTGCATATTACGTTTATTTGTTTGTTTGTTTTACGCCGCACTCAGCAATATTCAAGCTATATGACGGCGTTCTGCAAATATTCGTGTCTGGATTAGACAATCCAGTGATTGACATCATGAGCATCGATCTACTCAATTGTGATACGATTACATGCATAAGCCAAGTCAGCGAGCCTGACCACCAAATCCCGTTACTTGCCTTTTACGACAAGCATAGTCGCCATTTACGGCAAGCATGTGTTGCTGAAGACCTATTCTACCCCGGATCTTCAAGGGTCCTTTCATTTCTTGGATAAAGGAGATTCATTGTACCTTGACCCTTTATATTAATAAAAGATTGGATTTTGCTGAAGATCAATTGTAATCCGAATAATAACGGGTTGCCAAATTCGTTCACCTCTTTGGACCAGCAATGGAGTACTGGGGACACAATCTACGTAGGGTCCCAACCGAAGATTGCATACGTATTGCAGTACAAACAAAACTATCGTAATTGTTATACAGTTATTGCGAACATATTACAAAATGTGTTACTATTACCATAGCATTGGAAAAGCATCAAGGGTACAATTACTCTTCTTAAATTTAATTCACTTAACTTCAAAATCATGCAAAGTGTACAACGTTATTTCCTAGTTTGGGGAGGACGTAACTGCGATTAACAAGGCGGTGTCCAGTTCATAGCGTTATAGACGTCCAATATTCAGTGATTTTACCAGTAGTACTATTGTTGTAGGCAAGAATGCATACAGCATTATGTAAATATTTAACGTCGACGACAGAGAGTAACCAGTCTCGATTATCCGACGAAAAAGAATCCATTGGGGGTAAAATGATGAGGTAACCAAGGAGATAGCATAAGTGATAAGTACTGTAAAGCCACATAAGCCCCATTTAGGTATCCTAGTTTGGTTGTTGGTGACCTAAATCCCGGACTTTCCTGCTTATATCTTCATTATTGTCAGATTACTTTTCGGACTCACCTGGTAATTTTTAATTACCAAATCTGTGATATCATGGCACCCATTTTACTGTTTGGGGCTGACAATTCTTTTTATAGTTTTCCCAATTATCTCGTCGGTGTGTATTATGTATACACACATTGATGCGACACCCATTTGAACTCCTAGATTTCGCTGATTGCTAGAGAAGGATTTCGGAAGTTCCAATTATATAATTTGTCACTATTTTGCCCATTACGCCCCCAGGAACCTGTTACAGAAACCAATGAGATAATCGAGACCTATTATTATCTGGGGTTGGCGTTTTGAAACTGTTTACTGTATGATATAAAGTTGTAATGTCTCCTTGCAAAACAACGCATTCGGAACAGTAGTTTTTTTATGAGATTCATTCTGTGACTTCAACAAGGCTAAGGTCATACTCTTGACACGTGCACGTTTGGGAAATTATATAGTGAAACAAACAGCGATAACGGAGACGTATTTGCATATGCCGGTTACGTCTCGAGCACTGCAGTCGTAAAGACTACTACAATGTGTGACCACTATTGGCCTGAATGTTATCAAGCAGTCTGAAGAACTTGGTGTTATTGCTGCATTTTCTGTGGCCCTGGCTGACGTCGTGATCGCATATCTAGCCCATCCCACACATGTCCACTTACTTTTTTTATTATTATTTTTAAGTAATAATTCTAATTCCACACATCCCAGAGTAGCATCAGTTCCATCTACAAATACAGGTTTTTACATAACAATGAAGGTAAAAACAAGGCAATAACATTCGCTCACACACTCACGCTTTGTAAGCTCACGTGCTTTCAGATCCGGTGACCTTGACGGCCACGGCAGTGCCTTCTGAGCTCTACAGAAACCAGCACAGACTCGTGCTGTCTGGGTACTTGCAGAGGCAGGACAACGCGATGACGCAACTATTATCACGACAACGCACAGCTGTCAAGTTGCCCTGGATTGGAACAAAACGAGTTCTTTGCCCATAAGAAATGGCTCCCTACATGAAACTTTCTACCACAATTATGTCTACTTCTTGTACGCAACACCCGGTCCAAACACTCATCCGCCCATCTCTCCGTTAAAAAAACACGCGAATCGTCACTAACCAAACGTTATACCAACGTTGGGGAGGCAGCCGCTGAAGTCGATTACGTTTAAAGCGTAGGGCCTTCTTGCTCGGATTCCTGCAGCTCGTTAAGGTTGCCGATATCGTGTCCAAAGTCGGAAAATTGTATCTCTTGGCAACGTTGAAATGCCTTGCCACTGATGCTTATGATGCACCAGCTTAAATTCTATCTGCGTGATTTCTAGTATTATCATTGATTTTCAACATTCACTTCGTTAACTGAATGATTTGTGAAAACCAAACGTATAAACTTTACGAAGAAACTTTTTCCAAAGAAATGGAACTATGCAAATGTCAAAAGCTATAAATATTAACTACATCAAAAACAATAAAACCGACATTTTATATGTAAAAAAGAACATGCAGATTTAATTTTGATGTAGCAGTGCAACAGAAAATACCTTCCATCCATGAAATTTACATGTGAAAATATTGTAACTGTCTATGAGTATAAATGCAGCTGTAGGTGTTTACTGCCAGTTAGTTGATTTTTTTCTCTCTATTTTGTACGTCTTCCATAATAATCCAAGAGCCAAGTGAGGGAGATGTCACCTATTAATAATTCAACTATTGATCGATAAAACCATAGTTAGATTTAACATTAAAACACCAGTACACTTTTTTTCAAACAAATGTATAATGGCTGAACATTAACAATCAATATGATGTAGGGTCGTTTACAAGAAGGATTTAATCGTGTCTATGCGAATTGTCATATTACTTCTATCATTTCTGCTTCCATCCATATAACACTAACTAAAAACAATCTGCCGGGCAAAAGAAACACTTTTTTCAATGTGAGGTCACACCTTATACGGCTTTTCACATGACCGCGAAACTGACGTTCATAAGAGTATCAACGACAGAGTTTAACGTTCATAAGAGTATCAACAACAGAGTTTGAAGTTTGACGTTCATAAGAGTATCAACGACAGAGTTTGACGTTCATAAGAGTATCAACGACAGAGTTTGACGTTCATACGTTTTTCACGAGATGAAATTCTTGAAATGACGTAAACACTGATGGACTACTTTAACATCCCCGGGGAAACCCCTGGGAATTCTCAAGCACGAATAAATGCTGAAGCGTTGTTTCTGATTATTTGGACCCTTTAATCTTGAACTTTCCGTTTTAGCACACATTGGGATGTCAGAGTTTTCATGAATGTCCGTATCCTCGCGACGGCCCATCCCAGTGAACAAAACGAAGAAATGCACATCCGAACTGTGGACTCTGTCCGTATTTAGACCGACAAGTGACAATGTACAGCAATCTATACATTTACTTAAGTATCTATTTGATACATCTTTACTCTCACATTTCAGTGAATGGCTAACTGATCAATGATGGTTACGGACGCTTGTAATCGCCACAGGTTCATATACAACTTCCGTCACGTTTATCGCATCGGCCATTTTGACGTTCCGTTAAATGTATTACGACGCGCTGTAAAAACTGTGACTTGGTTACTGAGGTCGTTCTTAAGAGACCCTCTTCATCGAATGATGATTTTATTTGGAACTATTTATTCCAACCAAAGTACAAAAAAATGTTCCTGTAGAACAAGTTAAGCATACATACGCTCATGTACCTCTCCTTTTGATGAACTATTTTAAACTGGGTTACAGTTGATTGTTGTATGAGTGTCAGTGTATGAGTCACACGGGAAACCTAGAGGTGTGAATTGGTAATATTTTTTTATAAGAATTGACTTTCACTTACTGCATACGGTACGAATTACCACGGTATGCTATTCGAATTACCGCTGATCGATTGCGGAGTTACGACATGCACTGACAGAATACCCGAAGTCAATGTATTGTACCGGTTTGCCATCAATAAACAGGTAAGTTCTTTTGAGCAGTAGCGTAGCATGAAAGCAACTAGGTACCCAATAACCAAACAAAGGTTCGAAATGACACTGTCACACTGTGGATACCCTTTAAGGCAACATTATTAGCAGAGTGCATTGTGACATGCTCATCTCATCAAGGACATATTCCACTGAAGGAAATGTCCCTTTGAAGTGCAATAGAAGAAAAAAAATACGAAGTCAAAATTTTCGCCACATCAAAGAATATTCGTACCATAGGTCAAAGTGGCATTCTGTGTTCGCCGTCATTCTAGTTACAGACTGTCAAGCTGCCAAGTCATATGGCTTACGGTCCTTTAAGGGTTTTTTCCTAGCTCACATACCGTCCTAACGAGAACGCCGTGTCACTGTCTTCATCAAAATTTACTTTATTATTATTTAGATTGTGTTCTTCATTCTAACAAATTTTAGACCTATTATCAAACTGACATTTTCGTCTCAATGTGGTGCACTTATCACATGGCCAGTTGATACTAAAGCATATTACTGCTATTGGTATTATAGTGATGTAGCATTGGTATATGATTTTATTCTATGAATAAAGAATATAGTACTTGCACAAAGGAAGGGTTAAGCTGGTCTTACAAGTGACGAAGCATAAGACGTTATTCATTCAAATGAACGGCATACACATTCGCGTTTCTGCTATCAAATAGGTGAATAGAACTTATTTATACTTTGCAATCACGAAGTAGGTTCCAGATGATAACAAGTCATTTGATGACACTGATCCCGTACAAGTGAATGTAATGACGTGAAATGAGGTGAACTACAGTACCGCTGTTCTGTGTACAGTTGTAGAAAGAAATATACGTGAATCCGTGAAGATCCGGGGTAGAACAGGTCTTCAGCAACCAATGCTTGCCGTAAAGGCGGCTATGTTTGTCTTAAGAGGCGACTAACGGGATCGGGTGGTCTGGATCGCTGATTTGGATGATGCATGTCATCGATCCCAATTGCGTGGATCGATGCTCATGATATCAATCACTGGATTGTCTGGTCCAGACTCGATTATTTACACACCGCCGTCAAACAGCTCGAATATTGCTGAGCGAGGCGTTAAACAACAAACCAAACCAAACCAAAAACATGTTCGTGACACAGTTGACTTTTCTAAAGGCATATGTAAGCAAACTAAGAAGGCTCACCCGTTGTGGATAAGATTAACCAAAGCCCGACAACGCAACATTCTGACCAATTTGTGCGCTTTCGCTGTTTATCGTATTGAGATGTTTTTAATAATATTTTGAACGTCTACAAAAGAGCGAGAATACCACAACTTGGCAATGGCCTTCTTGGATTCCATTCTGTTATTATTACAAAGTTACTAAAAAAAAGCGAAAAAAGTCCCGAACTTTTTAAATGTCCTGTACATGTGTTTAACACGTCAAGGCCTCTGGGTACCTCTGTCACATGAAAGAAGCAAAACAAAATGGAATTGACAGCTTCAAAGAAACTTAACTTTCGAAACATTGTCAATTACATTAATTTATTTTTTTTAAATGACACAATCGGTTCGTGAAGCGGATGCCCCTGTGGGGATTTCCGGACAGTATTATGCCATGCTTGTCGTAAGCCTGGGTTGCTAAACTGTTTGCCTGCCTACGTGTCCCGAGGTGGAGTTGATCATGCTCTAAAAAATGGTTTAACTGGTCCACACTCAGTTATATACAGACGGTAGTGATGACGTTGAAATATTGAAGACAAGATCATAAACTGTTATCAGTGACGATATAGTGTATGTTGTTACCGACACTCGACTATGATAATACAATAACACTTTAATATTAGCATGTATATTGGTGTATTGATATAAAAATCGCCTTCAAACATAAAAACATACGTTTGTATCCTCTGTTGCTGTTTTCTAGAGCGAGTGTTGACCCGAGCGTTGCCTCAACGTTAGAAACAGGCGTACTTTTTTATTAATTAAGAGTGACTGACATTAATGGTTCGTATAAATAGTCGTTATTGCAATTTCATAGTGTTTTATGCTTCTAAATTACAATCTTTCAATCACTGACAAACAATCTTAATTGTCAGTTGTTGATAAAGATCGTTGAGATAGGATTTTCTGTCATCAGCAGTATTGTCCTTTAAATTCAAATATATTTAAATATACAATTTAGCCCATATTATCTTTGTTTTAATATCGATTTGAAATACTCGTCGTGATGGTTCCTGGAATAAACCCCCACACTGAGGCTCAGACTGCAACAAAACGATAATGTCACAGGGGGACAGCTTAACTCCCCCTTTTGATGAACTTTTTTTCCGGGAATTGCATCCTTTTTGTTTGTTTGTTTGTTTGATGTTTAAACTCCGCACTCCAGCTATATTTGGCGGCGGTCTCTAAATAAACAAGTCTGGACCAGACAATCCAGTGATTGACATCATGAGCATCGATCCACGCAATAGGGATCGATGACATGTATCAACCAAGTCAGCGAGCCTGACCACCAGGTCCTGTTAGTCGCCTTTTACGGCAAGTATAGGTTGCTGAAGCCCTATTCTACCCCGGAATCTCCACGGGTCTCATTAATATGACGGCGGTGGGGTAGCCTAGTGGTTAAAGCATCGAAGACCCGGGTACGATTTCGAACATGGGTTAAATGTGTGAAGCTTATTACTTGTGTACCCCGCCGTGATATTTCTTGAATGTTGCTGAAGCGGCGTAAAACCATACTGACCCACTGTTAAGGATTCAGAAACATATGACCCGTGAAGATCCGGAGTAGAATAGGTCTTCAGCAACCAGTGCTTGCCGTAACAGGTGACTATGCTTGTCGTAAGAGGCGACTAACGGGATCGCGTGGTCAGGCTCGCTGACTTGGTTGATGCGTGTCATCATATCGCAATTGCGTGGATCGATGCTCATGATGTCATTAGTTGTCTGGTCCAGACTCGATTATTTACAGACCGCCGTCATAAAGCTGGAATATTGCTGAGCGCGCTGTTAACAACAAACAAGAAACATTCAAAACACCTGCTTATGATGTTGTCGGATGTAATGGAATCGTACAATGGACTTTGCAGAGATTTCCCATTATGAAAAGTGTTTAGTCACTGTTATTCAAAAGGCCAGAGCAAAATTGCTTTTGTCGCTTATGATTTTTTCAATATCATTAATTAGTCTGTTGACATCGTCATCCTTCGTGAAATAAAAAGCAACACCCTTTCAAAGTAATGTCTTCTTTTTTTCCAATCGTGTAAACAAAATCCAATACCAGATGATTGTACAGCATTTTGCTCACAGTCACTGTCTCGTAAGACCCAGCGTCATCCCAGCGTCTCTGAAACACCACATACTGACACGTAGAAAAAAGACAAAGTAGGAAGAAAAATCGCTCGTCAACAGCTAGCTTCCGATTATGGTCGCGACACCGAAACAATTGAAGGCTAACGCCGGGCTGACTGCTGCAGAAACAGCATATGGTAGACACGGATGTGGCTACATTATGCTTTCAGTTGGAAGCTATTAAATGACAAATTGGTATGATGATTGATAAACGTCGGATTTAAGATCAATTTCCAAAAATTAGAGTCTTCAATGTCTTGGTCTGCAGCTCGAGATCTTCGTCGGGTAGCCTAGTGGTTAAAGCGTTCGCTCGTTACGCTGAAGACACGGGTTTGATTCCCGACATGGATACAATATGATGAAGCCCATTTCTGGTGTCCCCCGCCGTGATAATGCTGAAATATTGCTAAAAGCGGCGTAAAACCATACTCACTCACTCACTTGTTCTTGAAGGGTCAGTGTTCAGGTTAGCTGGGAATGGATTTGTTTGAAGAACATTTCAAAAGTTTTCAACAAAGGCCAAAATTAGATAATATTTGTCTACTTATTATTATCATTAATATTATTTCAAGTAAATAGTGCTTGGCAAAGACATTTGTCTCCATATATATTCTATTCGATTTACTTTTCAAAGCACGAATTATAGTGTGTATGAATTGTTTTAATAGTAGCCGTAAGTTGCATGATGAAGGCACAGGGTCTATGCTATTTCTATTACGTATTGTAAAAATCTATAAGGAATGAAATATTAATTCCAGTGGAATAAAAGTTTTATTTCTAAGAATCACTGTGCGGTCATCTCGAGTGGGGGTGGAGCAGTTAACTCTTTTATCTCTCCCAATCAGTGCATTTCGCATGGCAATATCACCTCATATTGTAGCTCTAACCGTTAAAATCGCATAATGAACAGTATTACAAACAGAAAACAGCAGTGTGTAGAACAATCGAGTTGACTGGAAAACGCTTATCAACATGACCGTAACCGATGACAGCGCAAGAATCTAGCCCTCATAACATTTGTGTTGAAAATTGTTAAGGGCTGTACTGTAACCGATTTGTTGCTAGTGAAGTTGTGTCCAAATATTTTTGTACTTAACCACATTATGGCACGTACATAGGAATTTTACTGTTACATTTGTACAAATTCCCCGTCTTTTTTAAAGAGAACAAAGACCCAAACCTCCCATAGATACCTTACGCGTGAATGTTGCAAGACCAGAGATGTTCTGTGAAAGCTATTTATTTTCTATGACCTGAAATTGTTAGGTGTCTTGTTTATTTCCTCATGAAACAATTTTTCGCCTTCATACAACACTATTTTAGGATTTAGACTGCGAATGATTTCAACCTATACACACTTGGTCATTGAGTGAGTTACATTTTAACGTCGCATTGACATTATTTCGGCCTTGTAGCAAAGAGTTTTGATTGCTTCAAGCACGTCATATAATACCAAGTTATATTTAAAAGCTAATTTGACAAACATGTGTCAGCTTTACAATATATTTTTACAATTGTATATAACACGGGCTACAAGCCCCAAGCAACAAAAGCTAAGGCATCTTCCTGGGGATCGTGGGTGTCTCAGCTTCTATCCGATACACCAGCAGCAGTTACGTCTTTACTGGTGGTGGTGCACAATACCAGCCAATCCTCAAAAAATGCTCAGCAAAGAGTTTGCTTAAAGCACTGGTTACATTGATTGCGATAGGTGAGTGAGTGAGTATGGTTTTACGCCGCTTTTAGCAATATTCCAGCAATATCACGGCGGGGGACACCACAAATGGGCTTCACACATTGTACCCATGTGGGGACTCGAACCCATGTCTTCGGCGGACGAGCGAACGCTTTAACCACAAGGCAACCCGACCGCCCCTGTCTTCAACAACTCACCCCAATAATAGATCCGTGAAGATCCGGGGTAGAATAGGTCTTCAGTAACCCATACTTGCCGTAAAAGGCGACAATGCTTGTCGTAAGAGGCGACTAAAGGGATCGGGTGGTCAGGCTCGCTGACTTGGTTGAAGCATGTCATCGATCCCAATGGCGGGGATCGATACTCATGATGTCAATCACTAGATTTTCTGGTCCAGACTCGATTATTTACAGACCGCCGTCATAGAGCTGGAATATTGCTGAGTGCGGCGTCAAACAACAAACCAATTAACCATTAATAGGAGAGTCCTTGTCGTCTCTCCTTCACAGTTATAAGCCCATCCACTTACACTCAAAGTATTTCAGGGTTTATTCCTTGGTAGTCCATGTAGTAAATAGTCATAGCTAATCTCTTGATAAAATACGAGCACAATTGTACAACTGTTAAACACTCTGAAAAGCACAAACCGGGTTAACGTTCCCTCTTGTTCCCCATTTAAAGATTAGAACACGACAATAATACTGTACACTAGTTAATTGAGTCGCTTCATTGATCTAATACGAGTTATTTAAATGTACATGACGTCCGTTTCATAATTGCCAAACTGCGGTTAGATCTGCTTTCTGTCGTAGATCTCCTAAAACTAACTATCTTTCGTTGATCTCCTAAAACTAACTCAGTCTATTTCTGAAACGTGGTCAGCTAATCGAACGTATGTATACAAAGCAGCCAAAGACATTTTATCAATTTCTAAAAATCAGAAATCAATAATCAAAATACGAAAATAGATATCTTAACAAAACAAAAACGGAAAATTTATCAATACCGAAAACAGATATGTGTACCCTTTTCACACAAAGAGGGGCAGGTCAGCCGAACTTGCTGAAGCAGATGACGACCTCTTAATTAAACACTATAATATATAAAATACAACTGATAAATATCCAAACCTTCTCAGAAGGCATGGAAGTACGTGCTCATGTGTTCCTGATGGTTACATAAAAACATACCAAACTTCAATTACCTGTTTTCAAGCATGTAGCATAAATGTCCCTAAATTCAGGAAGTTGTTTCTGGTTTTTTTAAACGTTAACAGTAATTCAACACAGCAAGGAACTTTAATTACGCAACTAACACAGTGAAATCCCATTGTACGTTTGAAGCACCGAAATGTAAGGAGGCCATAAAAGAGAGAAGGTTACTTGAAATGTTATGTATCTCCAAGTTGATTATTCTATCGATAGGTTAACCATTTGTATCGTTGATAGAAGAGGTGTGTGCCGTGCGATCGTCAATCGAGGTGAACGTGTGTTTAGCATAGAGAGAAGCAAGCATGTTGCTAATAACAAGTTCATGGTTACGTCCTTGACCAATCGTGCCAAATGTTGGGATGAATCTATTTTTAGGCGGTTCGATTCCCAGAATGTGTACAACGATATAGGTGTAGAGTTCATGTAGCTTTATTTCTACAATACTGCTAAAAGCTTCATCAATGAAAGCTTCAAAATCATTTCCATAATCATCAAACTTTTGTACCAAACAACCAGAGTTCATTATACGATTCCGACTATATCATTCGTCTAAAAGTGGGCTGGCTTGCAATGCTCCTATCTCAATGTGACTGAACAAAGTGAGCTCGGTTTAACGCCGATTTGAACAGTATTTACATTAAGCAACTCTGCACAACGAAGTCTAGCGCCTTGGACAACTGGGCCAACCTTGTCCAATTGATCTCATTAGTTGACGCCTCAATACATACTAGCATCAAGAAATAATACACTATGCTTTGTGTTTCTCTCTATTAACCCGTGAAGATTCCGGGGTAGAATAGGTCTTCAGCAACCCATGCTTGTCGTAAAAGGCCACTATGCTTGTCTTAAAAAGGCGACTAACGGGATCGGAGGGTCAGGCTCGCTGACTTGGTTAAAGCATGTCATCGATACCAGTTACCTGGATCGATGCTCATGATATTAATCACTGGATTGTCTGGTCCAAACTCGATTATTTACAGAACGCCGTCATATCACTGGAATATTGCTGAGTGCGGCGTTAAACAACAAACCAAACCAAACCAAATCTGTCGTGATTATTGTATGCACGTTGTAACTTCCTAAAACAGTATACCTTCTGTCTCACCTTCTTCTCTCTTCTTCTTCTTCTTCTTCTCGAGGGTCGGAGTTTGCTCGTTCTTGTGACGAGGGATCTACTATGGGATGACCGCCTAATATAACTGAATGTAGATAAAGAAGCTGTTCTGTGATTCCTTTAATTTATCACCAGCTTTGTACTAATAATGATGAAAGACGCAGGCGCTTTGATCTAAATGAAGATGGTCGAACCCGCACACATCGTTTATCTGGCAATTCCTCTGAAAGAAAAAGCATGTTTTGTGTGAGCCTTAATATATAGTGCCCCTCCCTTCCCCGAGTTATGTTTGTCAAGCAACGTCATCTAGGTGTGACACCATCATCATCTCTATGTCACACTGAGCTAGCGAGTGAGCAAACGAAGCCAATAAGCCCGCACCACCGTTAGAACTGAACGTTAATGGAGCAAAGAGTAATGATCTATTTAATATGATGTGTCGATTCCTAGAGAACGAATTGAGCGTAAATGAAAGCTAGTCATTACAAATGGATTGCAGTTGAAGATGCCATCACAGTTCGAGATTGGAATGTCAGTGAGAAATCCATAAACGTCGGTCAGTATTTCTTGAATGTCCTTAATAAAGTTAAACGAGGAAAATCGCAATATGAAACACTCTAAAACAAAAGGGTTGTTCGATAATTGCCCTGCTCCACACTGATGGAGCAGGATACGCCAACCATAAAGTGTGAACTTTAACACAACCTTTAATGGATCTAAATTAAAGGACTGTGTCAAACTGAAACAGTGCAACTGAATTTTGTAAAAACAAGCTAGTTCCCTGATATGGTAATATTGTTAAATGGGAGCTCCCGTTTCAGCTACAATGTACAGTTTCACTCTATCCATAAGTATATCAACCACACTAATAGATTTAAGTAAATTATATATACTCCGAAACGTTGTGATACTCATAATTAAGAAGTTGACATGCAAAAATTATGTTCCTTAGATTTAAGTTATTATAGTATAACCCTGTTGCTTGCTGTTTGTCTCTGTTTGTGCATACTCTGTTTTGTGTGCATATCTCAATTATTTTATTATAGAAGCTTTGTCATGTTAATATTTTGGGAGGGCCACCCCAGCTGTGTGCCGCCCAATCCTTATCCATGTGAATAAAATATGTTTAAATCTAATTACATTGATAAGAATTTTATAATTTCACTTTAAGAATAGTGTAATTACAGGTCTTTGAAAGGCATTTAGAAGTGATACACATAGGGAAGAGAATTTATGGGTGTCAACTTTTTTTATTATGAGGAACACAAAGTTTCGGAGTATATGATTACTTCTTCATCATTCACCTGATGAAGGAGTAAGCATATACTCCGAAGCTTTGTGTTCCTCATAATAAAGAAGTTGACATCCATATATTCTCTTCCTTAAGAGTAATTTCAGTTTCTTTCTCAGACATAATATAACAGGGTGTTTAGCCTTCTGAAAATAAACACCTTTGAATTCTTGAGTAGAAATGGTTCCTGGAATATCTAAAAGATAATATTCAAAATCCTTGATATGGCCAATCAGATCATCTTCGGCATGCATGTCATATGTGCCTGTGTTGGCACTGTAATTCCTGCTTATCAACATGTATATATTCACATAAATTTCCGAGACAGTCACAAGATGATCATCATGTACGTAACCTCCAACATAACTTGTTATTTCAAGACAATTATACCACCTGAACCCATCTGCATGAAGACATGGGCATGTAAAGTTGATGCACGATTTGTTTAGCCGCATATGGCGCAGCATTCAGTCCCTTAGTCCGATGATCATTGGTTTGAATCTTGGTTTCTCAGCACCACCTGCACAACTTCCTGCCACACTACACCGGAGCATCGTGATATAAATGACACTCTTGAAGTTACCTAATCGATTTAAACCCAAACTAAAACTCACTATGATATCGCCATTTGTGTTTCCTGTAACTTGAATTAATCTTCAAACTGAACATTTCGTTTGTAGAATTTAATAATGTAACGTCACTTTTTATAGCTATTCAAAGGTTATTGTTCATTGACTAACGTTGCAATTCTTCTTCTGTATCTTTGCTTCATATGATACATGTTCCTGAGAACTTTAATATGTTACTGACCTCTTATGCTATAACATAATATTCACGTAAGAAGGAATTTCTTTCGTTAATAATAACGTGAAAGTAACCTGATTGTGAGTCACTGGCAGGTTGCCTGTTCAGCGTTTGGCAAATATGCCAACACAGTGAAAGACCATCAAACATTTCCTTTAATGACATATTTATGTCATCTCATAGAAGTTCAACGCTGCAATACCATTATGTACAGAAACCTGTCAGAATGTCCACCAAAGATACATTTGAATCATCCATAAGGTTTAGGATAAACGAATTATATTAATGCGATACTCCTGTGTAATTGTGAATTAACGCGCGCGCTAAAGAATTCTCAACGTATTGTAAATACCACTGTTGATGTAATACTGACATGATTGTTAATGTAAACATATGTTCAGTGATGTATAAACGTCATCACAGTTTATCATTATTGATGTTATGTTTACCGAATTCATTTCGCAAACACCTGGTGTCATCACTGAACTGGAGTGATCCATTCACATAATTTTCATCGCTATTTTGCCTTCCAGGCTCAATGGAATATGTTTTGACGGATTATGGGGACAGGTTGTTCTCTGGCGTTGACGTTAAATATTTCAACACAGAAGACACTACTTCTTCACTACAGCAGTGACCCGTGGGGATCCGGGTGGAGAATAGGTCTTCAGCAACCCATGCTTGTCGTTAGAGGCGACTAACGGGATCAGGTGGTCAGGCTCGGTGTCATCGTATCCCACTGTGTATTCCACTGATTTTCGAACCTGTTGAAAATGCATCCGTTTCTTTAGCTTTCACTCGGGAAATTAATTAATTTTTACACTAGAATCGTAAAGTCATCACACACACACACACACACACACACACACACACACACGCACGCACGCACGCACGCACGCACGCACGCACGCACGCACGCACGCACGCACGCACGCACTAATAATCTCTTTATATTGTATGCACAAAGTATTCGTGTCTCATTTCCTATAATTCCAATTCGAACATGTATGACTGAATACAGTTTGGGGTTTTTTAACCCACATTCCCACATGTCGTCCTTCTGACTGAACGTCATCACCACAATCAACACGACCACATAACTTCAATGGGCTTCAGATTATTATTCTCAAGTGAACCTCGTCAACAAGTCTAAACGAAGCTTTAGAAATGTTTTTCAAACGCCAAATAACACAAGAATTTAAAGCAGACTTATGAAACCCTAACACAATGACTTTCGAATCTTCATTCTCTAATGATCAATCTACTCCATGTGTGAACATAATTCTACTGGAGTCATCATTATTGTTTGTCATTATCCAATATCAGCTGATTGTTTGTACAGCAAATGCTCTGTGCTATTATTTTGCAGCCCTTCCTTTCACCAAACCACCTGACATCACAGACTGTGCCACGATAGATGCTGAGATTAATAAAAACATAATATGAAAAGTAAATGGCGTGTAAACATTGACCCTCTGATAGTGGTCGTGACGCGGAAACAGTATCTGCCTAACGTTGAATTAATATAACTGAGCTTGCACAAACACCAAGATTGAAGCAACACCAGTTTCAGTTAGAAGCTGTTTAACGGCAATTGGATAAGACCTTCAATAAACATTAGTTTCAGGTTCAATTTAAATATTGGGTGTTCCATTTCATGGTCTATGGCCTGGAACTATCTGGTTTCCTGAATAACAGATTTCAATATCAAAGGGTGCAGAATGTCAAAGAGACATGGTTGGGGTTCGTTTTAATATATAATTTCAAAAATTCAAAACGTTTTTCATTTTGATTTTTCCAGTGACATTTATATGCTTCCAGTGGCACGTACATTCTCGATTACGCATTACTCTTTGCAATACGAATCAGAACACATTTGATATCTCGCCTGTTTATGAATCCATTGAAAAAACCATTATCATCAAAACATGTCATCTGATATGTGCAACTGGGTGCTTGTGACAAGTAAAGAATAATTCAACAACTTGTATCATTTTCGGAAGAGCAGGATCTCATCTGAAGAACTCATTGACAGATATATCTGAATCATCAGACCTATTGACACGTCGTTCTCTAGCCATAATTCCTTCATTCTCATATCCAGTAAATGTATGATAAAGAAGCGATAGGAAGGAGTGAGTGAGTTAACCTTTAACGTCACGTCGGCAGTATCTCAGCCCTATAGGGACGATGATAGGGAGGATCGTTGATCTGAGTTATATCATTGAAGTTTAATCAAAGACGGAGAACTGTACACCACATTAAGCACTTGATAGTCGAATTTGCTTAACATGGTATACCTGTATAGTGCAAAGGAAGACTTTCTAAATGTGGTAAATAGATTGCCTTTACTAAAGCAAACTTCAGTATGGTAGACCCGAAGCAGAGATCGTTAGTGTATGTGTCTGGAGGATAACAGATAGTTAAAAGCCATTCTGATAGACTGGGAAGCGCATATGGTATTTAATGTGAGTATTTGGTTTCAATCTTGGTTTTAAATTGTAAACTCACTAGGTTGTTCATGAAGCTATTTCTATTTGAGCTGTTCCATACATTGGTGTTCACCGCACGCAACAACGGTTATATTATAGTTATTTCCTATTGTTACCAAAGAGAAACCACATTTACATCGATAGAAACGGTTATGTTCTCCAGGTCCATAATCCGAATCTAGAAATAATATTTCTTTCTTTTTATCGCCATGTTGCCTTTTAAGCACAATGGATCTGTTTCTGCAAATAATTGAGACTGATTATTATGTGTCGTTTGAATTTACACGTTACTTAGTTTTACTGATATTGCAATGCTTATTTGATATCCTGACAGTAGAAGAACAAGGATTACAATCTATTGTCAGGGTTTCCGTGAAATGAGTGTCATTATCGTAGAAGGTAACAATGGGGATTGTATGCTCAATTCCTGATTAAACTCTGATCTTCTTTTTCCTTTTACATATAAAAGTAATTATAAAAGGTCGACGTCATAGAATAATCAGTCTCGATAATCTACGGAACCCATTGAGCGTAAAAGTCACAACAGTGATGTTGGTCAGATTCAGAGATTTGGTTGATTGAGTGTCATGGTACCCCGACGGCGTTGGGTGTTGGTTGCTCAGTTTACGCATAGATTCTGCCACCCTCGATTATCCAGTTTATGACATATGTATTCTTTTATGATAAAACCCCTAGACCCAGTCGCCACCATAGTTTCTTTTTAAGTCAGCATGGAATTACACAATCTACCCGTCTAATCAGATTCTCTCTGGATCGAGAGAAATTATGTGTAAAGTTGGTGATAAGAGAGATCAAGTTGGGGATGTCATTTCAAAAGCGAAACCATGGTGATGGATTTTCCGTTGATATTTATCCTAGTGAAGTGGATATAAAATACTCTGGACATTCGTGGATGAGAACACTGCTGACTATTACACGTCACTCAATCACTCACAAACGCACGAGCTGTCACACGTGCAGATTGCAGTATTTTGCTGTTGTTCACGGCGGTCTGGAAAACATCGAGACTGGGCAACACATTGGTTGATGTTAGGAGCAAACATCCCACTCCGTCGGGGTACAATGACGCCCAGTCAGCGAAGTCTCTGATTTGATCATCCCCGATTATTCAGTGTATTAAACATTTCCATCTTGTTATGGAGCCGTGAAGATCCGGGTTAGAATAGGCCTTCAGCAACCCATGCTTGCTGTAAAAGGCGACTATGCTTATCGTAAAAGGCGACTGATGGGATCGGGTGATGCATGTCATCGATCCCAATTGCGTGGATCGATGCTCATGATGTCAGTCACTGGATTGTCTAGTCAAGAGTCGATAATTTACAGATCGCCGTTATATAGCTGGAATATTGAAGAGTGCGGCGTTGAACATCAAACCAGCCAACCAACTTGATGTCAGCCAGATGTAACCATGGTCCCGCCACCACTCAGCGTCCAGCGACCAACACTCTCCCGCTGGTCGTCGTGACGAACCCACCACCCATCACCAACGGCCCTGTTTACAGTATGTAGCGATTGCAGCAGAGGTGTGAGCTTCGCTGAATAAGGTCAACACGGCAACGGGTGTGAATTCTGTTTATTCATGAAACCCTGAAACATAATAACAACCAATTAGAACACCATCCCTCACAGTATAAAATATATAACAAATACATGTACAAACAGAGTATAATAATTCATCTGACATGCAAATCCAAATACACTTACTTGGCCCGTGAAGATCCGGGGTAGAATAGGTCTTCAGCAATCCATGCTTGTCGTAAAAGGCGACTATGCTCGTCGTAAGAGGCGGTTGGTCAGGCTCGCTGACTTGGTTGATGCATGTTATCGATCCCAATTGCGTGGATCGATGCTCATGATGTCATTTACTGAATTGTCTGGTCCAGACTCGATTATTTACAGACCGCCGTCATATAGCTGGAATATTGCTGAGTGCGGTGTTAAACAACAAACCAACCAACCAACCATCTTTTTATGACAATGCCCTTCTCCCAGTCGCCACCATAGCTTCGTTTTGAGTTCCACTGAAATGCCATGAGGCTAGAAGTAGCAACAGAATCACATTATTCTCACCCGCATGCGACGACGGCCTGTAAACAATTGAGTATGGACCAGACAATCAAGTGTTGGACCACCGACATGATAACGCATTTACTGATTTTGTAGAAACTAAAACTATCATGATTGAAAGATTAGCACTTGTAGTCATAGGTTTAGGTCTCCAAATAACGTATGCATCTCACCTTAACCCTACTGCGTTCTGTTTTCTTGTTATCGTAAATGTAATACAGCCATAGTTTATATATAATAATGTTAGATGATGACAATAGGGTGCGATGCTAACAGCTGTATTACAGAGCGTACACGTAAATACAAAATATAATAATATGTGTCGTTGTCTAATAGCACATAACAAGTAAGCAATGAATAGTTCTTAACGCTGCTTCAAAATATCCTTCATACATTGACTCTAAAATCTTGTAATAATTATTTACTATAACTCACCAGAAATTTTGTTACTAGAGCGATGTCTAACACGGCGACAGACATAATATTCATAAACCTCGTAAAATATAACAAAACAACAAAATAATTTATGAAAAAACGATCACAACATCTCTTGTGAACCAGCCATTTAAATGTTTGTGTAAATGTCGGCTGTGAGGTCATGTTTCATTCTCAACCGTTGAGAATTTGTACAGTGGAGTTTCTAACTGTAAACTTTCTTAATCAGTGGGTACCTGGAGTCACCGACATCTTGAGCGATACATATTACAGGCAGCTGTATAATGTGGATGTCTGTTACCGGAGGATGTAGCGTTGGCGTCAACTATCACCAATTGACAAGTTTTTGAACATCTGGTATCATTACAGTTAGTCGTCTTGATCTTTTGTTTTGATCAGAGACTTTACACTTTTAAATGTCAAAGGTGTAAAGGTGTACTCATATTCGTATTTGTGTCACAAATAAACAGACAACATAGCCCATAGCAATGGCAAGTCGAGAAATCTAGGAATCACACTATCCATATTATTTTATCAAACCTTACACATGAATGTCGGATTCTGAATTGAAGAACTGTTGGCCCATGCATTTGAAGTATACCAACCGCAATTTTGTATATCGAATAAACGCCATTCTCCTGATATTTACAATATTTTCCGAATACAATAGACCTAGGCGGAATAACTCTAAGTTTGGTGTCTGTCGGCTGCTGTTAATGCCTAACTGTGGTATTCTTAACGATTTGAACCAAAGCATGCATACATGAATGCACAAGACAAACCTGCAATATAATTAGGTGTGCCGTAAGATAAATCCGTTAAATACTGGTCCCTTGTGTGATATGAGTTGATATACTCTCTATGTTAATTTATTAGGCAGGTTCAGGGAACATAAACTAAGACGGTACATGAACCTACGTGCCCCTTGACAACTATTGGAAAACCTATATTACTACCGTTTTGGGGATTCCCAACATGCATGGACCACATCAACGACCATGGTATAACACTATTACTGTACCATCTGAATACAGAAAAGCATATCTTTTCGGAAAGGGGAATACATGTGTGTTTTTAAACCAAAGGTGTAGTTAGAATTATGTGTTAGGACTTAATCCATAGATTGAATGAAAGATAAGCCCTGAATAAATATGTACTGAAAAAAATGAAAAATGAGTGAAACGCGACAGGATGCGAGAATTGTGTTCACATACAATGTCAACATTGAGCATGTAATAAAGAAGTAAGTTTCTCGTTCACAGGTTCACAAGAATAAATGAAAATACAATGCAGATACAATACAATGTGAAAATATCCTTATCTGAGAAGAGAAATAAAGAATTCTGCCAATTCAGCTCAACTCACTGTTTATATGCCCAACTTTAGCTTCTAGATCGTTCCAACATTTTTCACAATCTCTGGCTTTCACAATCTCTGGCTTTCACAATCTCTGGCTTTCACAATCTCTGGCTTTCACAATCGTTTCACCATCAACTGAGTGCAGGAAACTTACGTCTATTCGTTTGGAAAGTTGCCCTTTCAACTTCTATTCAAACGTTATAATAAAGGCATTCATGTAAATTCTGTCATATGGTGTTCACGTTGTCTGTTGAGAGTATGGTCATAAATAAATGTATACACAATATAAAACTGAACATTTAGGTTTATCATATTTACGTCAATAGCCGGATATGCATAGCTTAGGTGGTACGATACAGAAGTAGGTATATCTTGCCTTTTACCAAAGAAAATAGAATGAGTTGTGTATGGAGGAATTTGTCAAATTCGTTTTATATTTCAGTCACGGACATGTCATATATTCCAATGTTCTTCATCTTCCTCGTCTTGTCCAATCAATGACAAAGTCGCAAGGATTTGCAAGCTATGGTAAACAAGGAACTTTATTCATGAGCTGCGGCACTGTGATACTTTAAAAACGTTGTTAAAAAGGCCACAACTCTTAGCATTGTCACATCTGATGGGAAAATCAATAGAAACAATATCTATCCAGAGTATTTGTATGACAGAAAGTCGAATTTGCCTGGAGAGATACTTAAAAGAGGCCCCAAAGGGACGGAGATACCGTTCCTTCAGATTATTGAAAGGCCATACCCTAATTCTGATGTTAAGGTGAGTGCCCTATATTTGCATTAAGAACTATGCCATAATTGCTCTCTCATATCCTATCAGCTACATAACGTTTATAAGAAGACACTAAACTCGAAAACAATATATACCGAAATAGGCCATGATCTTATAGGATCGTCTTTTAACCACATGGTTTGAAGATTTCTGGTTCAATTTTCAAAATAACAAACTTGTATAATACTAATTTATCAATACATGTTTATTTAAATCTTTCTTTGAGTGAAAGTTAATAATTTGAGCCCCTTCCGAAATAGTTCTTCCTCTTGAGGTAAGACAAATGGGTAATTAATAAAAGCATTAATTTATACTTCTTGAAATTTTCGCCAATAACAAACTTATCAAATTATATGTCAATAACCGTATGCAGCGAAGAAAATAGACAATTGATGTGTGTTCAAGATGAACGTGTCATTTAAATAACCTTTTTAAGTACTCTTGTAGGGCTTACACATATTCCATACCCTACTTTTCCATGTGACCCGTAAAAATCCAGGGTAGAATAGGTCCTAAGCAACCTATAGTTGCCATAAAAGGCGATTATGCTCCACTGAGAGACAGCGAGAGGGACCAATGCCTATATGACCATTTACTGAAGCATTAGTGGTATATTTCCCCAAAACTCAAAACTATCTGCAGGCCCGATTGTTAACCTTGGTTACCACACTGTACTCCTTAGTTCCCAACTACCCGTGAAGATTCCGGGGTAGAATAGGTCTTCAGCAACCCATGCTTGCCGTAAAAGGCGACTATGCTTGTCGTAAAAGGCGACTAACGGGATCGGGGGGTCAGGATCGCTGACTTGGTTAATGCATGTCATCGATCCCAGTTGTGTGGATCGATGCTCATGATATCAATCACTGGATTGTCTGGTCCAGACTCGATTATTTACAGACCGCTGTCATATAGCTGGAATATTGCTGAGTGCAGCGTTAAACAAGAAACCAACCAACCAACCAATATTGCAGTACCATACGTTATAACAGGTAAAACTAAAGAATAATAGAGCTTGCTACATGCTTTGTATGGCAACCCACTCTTTACCTTACATTACTTATAACGAGACCCGTGAAAATCCGGTCTTCAGCAACCCATGCTTGCCGTGAAAGGCGACTATGCTTGTCCTAAGAGGCGACTAACGGGATCGGGTGGTCAGGCTCGCTGACTTGGTTGATACATGTCATCGATCACAATTGATGCTCATGATATCAATCACTGGATTGTCTGGTCCAGACTGGATTATTTACAAACCGCCGTCATATACATGTAGCTAAGTGCGGATTTAAACAACCAACCAACCAACCAACTATATGGTTTGAGGCGTTTCCAGAACGCTGGATGTACCTACAAAGAGTGAGACGAAGGCGATTCGAGGTCTCCTATGTCTTGACTTTAGACTTACCTATTTGCCATACTTATCTAAAAACGCCGTGATATAACTGGAATACTGTTATAAGCGGCGTTAAACCCAACTCACTCACTTATCTAAAAGCGTCGACATATTGCCCGCTTCCAACATTGTTTCCTGGAATCAAGAAAAGAACACGTACCTCATTCAAAACATTCCTGAAGAAGGCCTGTTAATTATTTCTACTACATCGTATTGCCGTTTACGATTGCAAACCAAATCGTGTGTCTTTAAATATACTTTCTTAATTATTAATTGATCTTACGTGGTTTTTTATTGATTTTACAATTTAGTTCTGTACATATCGATTTCTGGGCTAACCTGTGCATTTCAGGTTTGGAATCAACACGTAACACTGTATATAGTATTTCGGCCTTTATTGAATTTAGCATTCGCACTCAGGTTTTCCAATAATGCAGTCTGCAGCTATATGAATATCGTGCAAATAGTGCTTACTGTATTAATACCCAGTGGCATTGCTTATTGTATGAACTCTCCGTGACATTGCTTACTGTGAATAAATAAAACTAAATAAAAAATAGAACGATTTGGGATTTTTCTATGCTCAATTATAAAGAACATTTGGTCATTTTAACTTGAAGAAATGTGAGGTGCTTGTAAACTACATGCAGTACACGCCTAAATGTTTATTAATTTTTGTCTTTTAACTGAATCGTTATGTATCACAAAATATACTTAAGAAAAACTGTTGACGATGACAATAGGCCTAGTGGCATTAAAGATGTTGCACTGTAGAACTGCTGTATGCTATCGTTATATGGGGGCAGTCGGGTAGCCTAGTGGTTAAAGCGTTAGCTCGTCAAGCCGAAGACCCGGGTTCGATTCCCGACATGGGTACAATGTGTGGAGCCCATTTCTGGTGTCCCCCGCTGTGAAATTGCTGGAAAAAGCGGCGTAAAACCATACTCACTCACACACAATAACTATCGTTATTTCTCATATTTGGAATACACTGAGCACAAGGTGTGAGCTTTGTGTTTGTGTTCTGTTGGTAAGGCTTCTCGCCTACAACATTCAGGTAATCTACACTCACTGGTTGCAGTTCCGTATAATCTGAGGGTTTCTAGCTGCCCACACATATCAGACTATCTATGTCAGAGACTTTCTCTATGGTTTATTGTCAATTTACAATGACTATTAACTTTTATCATATATAAATGTAATTATGAGGAATTCAAATGACCACTTTGGATTTGTTTCGAACAGAAGGATTAAAAGGGCTCTTGGTCACTCGCTACAGTTCTTTTCAGACACAAATTTATATTTGCAACGTCGTAGAAAGGCAAATAATCACAGATTACTCAACTTCACAGTAGATATGTATGATTACATTGTCATTGCCTTAGGGTGTTAAAACCTGTATCCCTGCTACCATACCTAACCTTTGTGATCTCCATTCAATATAAACTGATAACTTTTTGAAGGATAGCATCGTCAATATTTGTCCTGTTGAAATGTGTTTTTCCCCAAGGAACTGATTTGATTATTTTACATTGATCACGACCATCCAACGGAACGCAAAAAAACCAAGGGGTTGTTCGGATTACGCATAGACTCACCAAGAGGTTTGGCTATTGACATTTATTAAGAGATAAACTGTAAGAAGTAAAGCGTCTTCATAAACAGTGGTAGCATGTTTTATCATAAAAATAATTTTACCTCTATTCCATGGCATATCTCCCCAAAGCCAAATGTGACTTTTTGTCTTATGAAAAGAGTCCTTCTTTGACACTAATGAGTTTTCATCGTGTCAGGTCTGTGTATTGCAGCATTTTACGTCAGGGCCAGTTATCATATTGCAGTGAATGAGAGATCCAGGGCGCAGCAAATCGTTCTAAAATCACCTCGACATTCTAGGTTTGTTTGTTGTTTAACGCCGCACTCATCAATAGCCGCCTTGCTGTATGACGGCGGTCTGTAAATAATCGAGACTGGACCAGACAACCCAGTGATTATAATAACATCATGAGCATCGATCCACGCAATTGGTTGGTTGGTTGGTTTGTTGTTTAACGCCGCACTCAGCAATATTCCAACTATATGACGGCGGTCTGTAAATAATCGAGACTGGACCAGACAACCCAGTGATTGACATCATGAGCATCGATCCACGCAATTGGGACCGATGATATGCATCAACTTAGTCAGCGAGCCTGACCACCCGATCCCGTTAGTCGCTTCTTACGACAAGCATAGTCGCCTTTCACGGCAAAGGCTTGCTGATCATGAAGGCCTATTCTACACCTGATTATTTAGATAATTATTGTAATTATTGTAATTATGGTCACTAAATGATTTTCATGATAATGGAAAATTACGCACGTTCAAAACTATATGCGGTGTAGAACATTATGCCGCCCAGAATGTGCCAAGACATTACCGTAGCGCCCTGGCCAAGTTCAGGAGAAACAGGGCTGTATGAGAACCTACCAGTTGAATAGAGAATGTGTCCGATGTGCTCCAATATTTGCATTAAAGATAAGCTTTATGTTTTACTTAACTGTCATCTGCGGTCTGTAAATAATCGAGTGTGGACCAGACAATCCAGTGATTGATATCATGAGCATCGATCCACACATTGCTTCAACCAAGTCCGCGAGCCTGTGTCATCCCAGTCAATCGGACCGCCTACGTGGTCTTGTGGTAGAGCGTCCGCCCGGAAAGAGGAAGGTCAGGGGATGCGATCCCCGGCCGCGTCATACCAAAAGGCGATAAAAGATGGTACTTGTTGTTACCCTGCCTGGCGCTCGAAATTAAGGGGCAGGTCGGCTCGGAGACTGTACTGTGTTTGAGCTTAAACTATACAATCGGCATTTGTCCTGACTAGTAGAAGCAGCCACACACACGTGGTATATAAGCTGAATCTTGCACGCGACGTTAAACCCCATTTCACCTCGCAATCATCCTTCACATATTTTGTTTTTTATTGCTCTAACTGTTTAATGTCAAAGTCTTCAGGTGTATTCACATTCTTATTTCTGTCACAATAAACCTAGAAAGCTACAAACCCATTTATCCATGAAACGAAATTCACAACCAGTACGTGTATAGCTAGCCGTGTGCAGTTGATACACATAACTGACACTGTCAGGTTTCTGTTTTATGCAAAACATGTTTGGTGAACTGATATATTTTATACAATAAGGCATAAATTGAATGAGTGGGTGAATAATATCACGACGTCCAAGACGTTTACCTTGACTTCACCACATTGGTTTACACTTGAGCCAGAAACTGACAAACCTAAAGAACTTAATCACATCGAATCTGTTATGCGAACAAATGCCTAGGTACGAATATATTGGAGTGTACGAGGGCTGGTCATACAGTTCTAAGCCTCAGAAACAAGACCATCAATTGTGAAAGTGTTTTTATTTTCATTTTTCAACATAATCTGCCTGCTTTTCAATACACGTCTCATATCGATAGTGTTTTAATTTGTTTTCTGAAGCCACCCTGAAAATTCCATTCACGGCAGCCTCGAGGTCATCGTTGTCATAGCGCTTTCCGCGAAGGTGATCTTTCAGTTTAGGAAACAGGTCGAAATGACTTGGTGTCAAGTCTGGCGAGTACGTGGAGGGTGAGGGAGCTCTTCGAACCTACATTAACGCATAGCAGCCTTTGCAAGTCGAGAGGTATGAGAAGAGGCATTGTCATGAAGGAGGGGAACTCCAGCGGTCAGCATTCATCGCCGCCTTTCTTTTATAGAATCTCTCCGGCGATGAAGCAAATCAGCATGGTAGGCACCGGTAATCGTCTTTTGACATTCTAAGTAATCAACCAGGATCACAACCTTTGCATCCTAGAATTAGTGGCCATAATTTTCTTCACTGATCTTGAAGACTTGAATTTGTTTGGTGCCGGAGAAAAGGACTGATGCCATTTCATGGATTGACGTTTTGATTCAGCAATATAGTGGAAGACCCATGTTTGTTCACCTGTTACTAATCTCTTTTGGAATTTGACGAAATCGTCCTCAATTAGCTCTAAATTTTCTCTGGCAACGAGCAGATATATTTATTCATCAGTAAATGTTCATGAATAATAGTTTCAAAGGATCCATGGTTTAGACCTGTGTCTACCTCAAGTTCAGCAATGGTAATACGTGCATCTGAATAATTTTGTCTACCTCTTGTTGGTTTGTTTATATGTTGTTTAACGCCACACTCAGCAATATTCAAGCTATATGAAGGCGGTCTGTAAATAATTGAACCTGGACCACACAATCCATTGACTGGCATCATGAGAATCGATCCATGCCATTGGGATACGATGACATGCCAACAACCAAATCAACGAGCCCGACCACCCGATCCCGTTAGTTGCCTCTTCCTTGCCATTTACGGCAAGCATGGGTTGCTGAAGACCTATTCTACCCGGACCTTCACGGGTAAGTCCGAAACGTAATGGTATTATGTTTATAAGGTGTATTATTAGTAAACGGGTGCTCTCTTCACCGGTGAGTACTACACTATTAGAATGAAATTTAAATTTAATAATAGTATATGTGTGACGCCGTGTGATGTCTGTTGATCACAGAAATAGGTAAGATCTTGTCTTTTTCCAAGGGAGAGGGAAAGGGTTCAGGTATCGACTAATTTCTCCGATGTGTTCTTTATTTCAGTCACGGACATGACATACATTTCAGTGTTCTTCATCTTCCTCGTCCTGACCAATCAATGACAAAGTCGCGAGGATTTGCAAGCTGTGGTAAACAAAGAACTTTATTCATGAGATGCAGCATTAAGATACTTGAAAAACGTTGTTCAAAAAGACACAACTCTTAGCATTGTCACATTTGATAGGAAAATCAATATAAAACAATATCTATCCAGAGTATTCTTATGACAGAAAGTCGAATTTGCCTGGAAAGATACTTAGGAGAGACCCCAAAGGGACAGAGAAGCCGTTCCTACAGATTATTAAAAGGCCATACCCTAATTCTGTTAAGGTCAGTGCTCTATACTTGCATCAATACGTATGTTATACTTTCTCTCTGATACCCTATAAGCAATACCATGAGTATAAGAGGCGCTTAACTCGAAAAGATAACACACAGAAATGGGCCATGAAATCATGTTATCGTCTTTTTACCCTTAAGTTTGGTTTTCGGATTTTACTACCAAAAGCATGGAGGACAGCCCCCTTGGTCTGGAGATTGATCGTCTGCGCGTAACGTCGGTGGTTCGATCCCCCGGGTCACGTCGTATGTGAAGACGTTTAAGATGTCCGTTGTTGTTACCCTGACTAGTGCTCGCATGACTGGTCGGTTTGGAGTGTGTCTGAGTAGGGTAAGGTATCTCAGTGGGCTAGCATTACCGGCAGAACTGTTGCAAGAGGCGATTAACAGGATCAGGTGGTCAAGCTCGCTGACTTGGTTATAAGCATGTCCTCGTGGATCGATGCTCATATCAATCACTGGATTGTCTGTCAAGACGCTATTATTTACAGGCCGCCGTCATATAGCTGGAACATTGCTGAGTGCGGTGTTAAACAACAAACAAACAAAACTAGGGTCTAGTACAAATAGTCACACCCACCCGTGCAAGCATGTCGCTATGTAAGTGAATTAATCATGAATGCATCGTTAAACCCCAATTTAGCTCATTTTCAAAATCAAAAACTATACATAGTAAACACTTATCGACACATGCTTATTGTAGTGTTTCCTTGAATGGCAAATGCATATTCAACAAGTTATTGTACATTCAGACTGGATGTGTTATACAAGTAACTTCACATGTACTTGTGTAAGGAATTCTATTCTCATTCTTTCATGTCCTACCATGTGTGCTGATGCGAGGTTGGTTGGTTTGCTGTTTAACGCCGCGCTCAGCAATATTCCAGCTATATGACGGCGGTCTGTAAATAATCGAGTCTGGACCAGACAATCCAGTGATTAATATCATAAGCATCGACCCACGCAATTGGGATCGATGACATGCATCAACCAAGTCAGCGAGCCTGACCACCCGATTCCGTTAGTCGCCTTTTACGACAAGCATAGTCACATTTTACGGCAAGCATGGGTTGCTGAAGACCTATTCTACCCCGGAATCTTCACGGGTCACCACTGATGCGAGGTAATTGTTATCATCCGCCTCCACCTGTTGTTCACTTATATGTACATTACGCCTGAAGGAAATGCGTAATAATGATATCCCCCCCCAACGCGACTTTGAAAGCTCAGAAAGGTGTGCTTTTACAATAGCTACAGTTCTTCCATCTGTTCCCATCCCCAAATTACTTGGAAGAGAAATATTTGCCAACCTCAAATCATCATATATGTTTTCTAGGTGGCGTTGACCTTCACTCACAGCTGTTTCTATCGGGTGAACAGGGCGTTCTCATCCTTACGCGTAAAATTGCATTCATGTCCACTGCAGTAATCAATATTCCATGTTTTCAACCGGAAATCATTTTAAGCACCATTCTACCATGAATTTGGAATTTACTCGATTCTGATTGGTCAATCAGAGGCTATTAAATCACATTAAACCCCCTCTGATTGAAACAGCTGGTTTGACGGCCGTATCACCGCGGAAGCTAATATTCATAGAACTATTTTCAGTCATTGTCGGTAGGCATATTTAAATAACTATATCTACAATTACAGGTTACAAAATGCACGGATGCGGTTACTACAATATTCAAAGGATGTGTGGCAATACATTTCGTGCAGAAAAACACGACAGAAATCTACCAAGGGAATGTATTTACGTTTTGGAGACAACAGAGAGCTTGAAATTTTGGCGCTTTTCTATATACGACTGTGACGTCATATTTTTTGCGTCACAATGAGCGATATGACGTCATAATGGTGATGCGCGATGTAGAGCGAGAGCCTTGCAAAGCTTGCTTTGTTTTCTTTAGGGATGCCTACCTCATGTTAGCTTACCAAGTTGCCGTGCTTATATGCTTTAAATGCCTGTCATATGTTTGAGTAAAGTATTACGGTGTAAACAAACTGCTTGAGTATATACAGCACTATTCACTCAGTATATTTGCTAACACCAAAGAGTTCGCGTTTTATTTAGTCATGGTAGAATGGAGATAAACATACTGTGTTTTCAATGTAGAGCTACATGTAGGTTACCTGTAGATTTAACCGCGCTAAATTTAACATTTGGAACCTCACGCTGCGCTTTCGGTTCCAAATTCAATTTAGCAGCGTTAAATCTACAATTAACCTAGCTCTACATTGAAAACACAGTATGTTTATCTCCTAAGTAACATATACAATGTTTCCATATGAAACTTCTTTTTTAAATCGTATCCTTTTTTATTTTATGATTAAAACAGTCATATTGAAATATATGAACTGAAATTGATTATCTTATGACATGTTTTGTACTTGCTGCACGACATATGTTATTCAACTACCTTATCAATTGCTTCCTCCATTTTTTCTCATGATGTGATCCAATATTTGCGATTATCTGAAGGAAAAAGCAGTGTTTTTGTTCAACAGCCCAAGAGGTATGTATTAGTGGCATCTTGAACATTTGTCAAAACGAGATCAGTATGTACTTAGTTCCAAAAGATACATGTACGTGGAAGTCCAACAATATGACAATAAATATGAGGTCGTGATTAACGTTTTTTCCAGATGAATGTATCGCGAGAGTCTAAAATAATCAAATCTTGGCCAGACAAACCATCCCCTTATGAGAAGCAGTAGATTGCTGGGAACCTGAAACCCCATAACATGGGCTATAAAAGTCAAGACATTATTTCTTAACACGTCAATATTCCAGCCGTAATACGTCGGTCTGTAAATAATGGAATCTTGATCAGAAAATCTAGTGCATTATTTCACGTAAATGGTATACGCTGACATCAACCAAGTCAGCAAGTCTGACCACCCGATCCGTTTCGTCGTCTCTTTCGACAAGCATATTTTGCTGGGGATCTATATTCCTACCAGGAATCCCCACCGGTTTACACACATGATTATTTCTGTTATTAACACTGCTGCGTGCATTGATGTGCATGCAGATCTAGACGTGTACACGAAAGAAATAACTATCTGTCCAGACAGACAGATGGTTGAAGATGGTAGACGTTTGGTTGTTACAGACATGAACTACGGAATCGGTAAAACATTGTTGATCTGACCTTTTTCAGAATTGTGACAGTAATATCTTCGACATTTGGGTTCTTATACTGCGAGCATTGCGCTGATCAGTCTACCGATGTGGGTAGAGATGGCGAGAGTGCAACTGAAAGTGTGTATAGAGTGGGGACAAAAAAACACACATTCCGAATTTAGAACTGGAACATAATGTAAAAAATATTACATGACATGGGAAGAGCAGGATATGATTATCCTTTACCTTTACGGTCACGATATGGCTGAAATATTGCCGATGTGACGTTAAACTTTAACTCACTCACTCACGATTATCCTTTACGAGAAAAAACACCTGGTGTCACCACGGGATTTCGGTGATCCATATAATGTTCATCACTATTTTGCCTGATGGAGACTGAATATTCTCTGGCATTGGTGTTTTGAATTTAGCTTAAAGGGTATTTTGGAAGATTATGTATGTGCCAAAAGGCGATTAGGAACTTCATATTCTCCAATCCCATTCCTTAAGATACTGTATTGTATGAGACGGTCACTAATGTGGGATATGTATGAAAAAGTCATTGTTATATGACTTCAAACAACATAGAAAGTCTTTGAAATCCCAAGTCCGTGTCTTGTGAAACTGGAAACAGTCAGATTACTTAAGAACTGATATCAATCTTGTTTGCGTTTAAGGAGGTACACGTGATGTACGAATGGTAGCTGATCGAAAAGAGTGCATTTTAATCACAAGAGAATAAAATAGTTGGGCCACTAATATTGGTTGGATGGTTTGTTGTTTTACGCCACATTCAGCAATATTCCAGCTATGTGACGGCCGTCTGTAAATAATCGAGTCTGTGCCAGACAATCTAGTGATTGACATCATGAGCATCGATCCACGCAATTGGGATCGATGACATGCTTCAACCAAGTCAGCGAGCCTGACCACCCGCTCCCGTTAGTCGCCTTTAACGGCAAGCATGGGTTGCTGAAGACCTATTATACCCCGCATCTTCGCGGGGCAGAAGTAGTTTTGATCTCTTACACAGAAGGTACTGGCACTGAACAATGACGAGAGCCGGACTTTGCCGAGCGGTGTTTGAAATAAAGCCTGGGAGCAGAGAGGTCACTGGACCGTGACATGGGTAAATACGAAATACTGTGACAGTCCAAAACTTCAAAACACCAAAAGAAAGTATGTGAAAAGGCGAGTTGTCAACCAATGAACAATTCTGATCATTTTCATACAAATATTTCAAAGATTTGTAGAATTTGACATTTCTAATGACCTAAACCGAGCTGGCAAAAAGTCACAGAAAGTCGTTTCTAGAAAATATATTGGCCGCTTCTTAATACCATGTATTCATAACGTGTACACAATGATATTTCACATAACCATGAGCAAATAAACTGGCTATTTTGACCTACAATTCTTAACTGTATTTTCATTTTGTTTAACTTTGTGCCAACATAGTGGACAAAAAGGCCTCTTTCACCCTACACTTCATTTTAGAAGGACAGCGTGTGGAACCTCTGCGAAAGGCATAGTAATGTCAGAGAAACTCAAATTAACGTTATCAGTAGGACCATAATTAATTAAATCGTCAATGCCTTAGGGTGTTCGTATCCCTGCTTCCATACCTGGCCTTTACGATCTCTATTAAATTTATACTAATAACGTTTCGAATGATAGCATTGTCAATATTTATCCTGTTGAAATATGTTTTTTACCTCTGGAAATGATTTCATTATTTTGCATTGATCACGACCATGCAATAGCACATGAAACACCACTGGGTTATTCGGATTACGCATTGGTCCACCTTTAAGGTTTAGCTATTGACATATAGCAGGGGATAAACTGTATCAATTAATACGTCTCAGTGCACTGTGGTAATACGAAATACTTTAATGTTGTAGCCGTGATGAAACACCTTTTGAGCAAGAGTCGTATGGTGCTCATTGGAAAGAGCGTACTGGATTGTACCTCGAGAGTTGTGAACTGTTGTAGACATCAAAGGCTGTAGCTGCTGAAATATTGCTCGACTTAAAGGGTATTGAAAGTTTACAGTTAAAAAGTTGATGTCTTTTAAATACTTATCATTCTTAATCTTTGTTCAGAGTCCTAATATGAAAGAAGATCCGGGGTAGAACCTGTCTTCAGCAACCCATGCTTGCCGTAAAAGGCGACTACGCTTGTCGTAAGAGGCGACTAACGGGATCGGGTGGTCAGGCTCGATGCATGTCATCGATCCCAATTGCGTGGATCTATGCTCATGATATCAATCACTGGATTGTCTGGTCCAGATTCGATTATTTACAGACCGCCGTCATATTGCTGGAATATTGCTGAGTGCGGTGTTAAACAACAAACAAACAAACCAACCTAATATGAAAGAAATGAGTCGGTTTCACTGGTCTCAATTACTACCTCGGGGGCAAAGAGAGGAGTAGATTTGGTGCCCACGGGGATGCCTACCTCTTGCCTAAACGTCCTATACCAAACTTTCACTTCACATTGGTATTATCTAAGTCCAGCAAATCACATATTATTTTCTCAGTAAACCTTTGCTTTCACTTTTGACAAATTGTCTTGAACCTTTGAAGACAGCCTATCTCAGTGGTCCCCACATTTGGTGACAATGCCCAATCGATCAAGGAATGACATTTTTTCCTGTGGGATATTGGTGTTTTGACCAACAAATGTTTTTGACTTGATTAAACTTGGTTCTTTCCTGAGATGGAAAACAAAATCAAATAAGTCATTTGAGTTTATGATTAACAACATGGTATTAACTCAAATACGTTCTGTGAATATTAAGAAGGTTCTTCCTTGATTGAATTGGGGTGGTGAGGTAGCCTAGTGGTTAAAGCTCGTAGCCTCGAAGACCCAGGTTCGATTTCCCACATGGGTACAATGTGTGGAGTCCCCCGCCGTGGACTGCTGGAATTTTGCTAAAAGCGGCGTAAAACCATACTCACTCACACTTCCTTGATTGTAGTAAGGTTTATGGTTAATTTTTAAGATAGGGGTTTGGTTTACATTTGCTGAATCCAACAAAATATCTCACTTTGAACAGAGTTTATGGAACTTTGGAATACAATACAAAAGAGGAATGGACATATCTGCAGGTTTTAGAGTCAGGCCAAAAATCGATGGTATTGAAGCAGGACTTTGGCAGATTTCTTCTTCAGATAACGTACATGCGTCAAATGCGGCATTATGGTTCATGTCACTTATACCTTTCTTATACCGTAATTTGGTCAATTAATTTACGTAGTGATGTTTAAATGTAATTGTTATGTCATTTGAGGCATTGTCAGTGGGATCAACTACGAACCTTACATGTGTGAGTGAGTGAGTTGGGTTTAACGCCGCTTTTGACAATATTCCTGTTACTGGTATATCACGGCGTGTCAGCCTAATGTGGGAGGAAAGGCTGAAGTTCGAAAATGAAGAGGCTGCTTGCGTTGGTTCTTAAAATTTGAAATATTGTCGGAGGTTTGAGGAAATTGATTTTTGTCTGAGAATATTACTTTAGTTTAAAGCACCGATTCCTATGTTTGCAAATTTCTAATTCTGGAACCTATGGTCTTTTTCTGATTTTCGTGCAGTTAAACGTAGATATCCCCTTGACATAATTGAGACTCCAATCCATGAATGCCTTGTTCTATCCCTAAATGCCTATCGTCAGGCAAGTTTAAAACAAGTACCATCTTTTCGGTATGATGCAAAAAGAGGGTGAAAACACTGACCTTTTGCTCTCTAGTCAGATGCTCTTTCTACTACGCCACCAGGCTGTTAGATGGATGGCATATTTTTACCAATCTCCTAACCTCCATGCAAAGTTATTCAGAATTGAAAAGGTGTTGGACATAATTGGATTTTTTTTCTGTTGATATCCAATCCAATACCAGTAATTTCTATTTTATGTCTCCAACATAAGCCAATAAACAAATGGTAATTCAATCCGATGACGTTTTTGATTTAACAGTTTTGATTTAAGTATTTATGCAGTTTGTTTTAGCTGTAAAGAGAGATGTGAATTCAGGATCAGTTATCAAAACAGCATAAGTCTTGCAATTGTTTTTGCCAAATGAAGAAAAACTGCATAAACTTCCAGCTTTATTTAACATATTTATTTAACAACTGAATTTATGTTATTGAAATAGATAGAAGTTGCGATGATATGTTTAAAATACGCGCTCGGAGGTAGAATAGCCGAGTTCTGTAAACCGTCTTGCCGTCGTTTTAAAAACATTTCTTAGAACAATGAGGCTAATCGACACTCTATGCAATTTGCAGCCATTTGCAGCGAACGGAACTCCTTGCTTTGTGGCGTTTGTAAGAGAACGAGATTGTTTCCTAAATTGGAGCAGTGAAAATACAAACTCACGAAACAAGACTCAACTAAACGCTACCCAGGTCGTAGGCACAGCAGAACAGATTCGTCTACAATCGTCTGTAATCAGCCAGCTTTAATGAGCTCTACGTCTTTTTGACCATCAAAGAACTAACAGCTGAAATGATTGACAAAAACATGTCTGGTACTACTCGCTCAGAGGCTTATTTAAAGCTGACAATATCAGAGACCGAGTAGCCTAGCAGCAAAGAGATTGAATAACATTGAAACCATTATTACACAGGTTGGATCAACGGGGTCCAACTAAAACAACCAATTAAAGAAAGTGCATGCCAACCTTAAAACACGACGTGGAAATGGGAAAGAAGAAAAACGAGCCACCAAATGTACCACATTTCAAATCCCCCACCAGACCAGGGTGCAGCGTTTTAACTTCCTTGAGTGATGAGTGAGTTAAACTTTAAAGTCGTGTCGGCAATTTGTCAGTTACATTGTGACTTGAACAAATTATGAATGTACGTCAGTTATAAAACCTGTCATCGTCAGACAGTATAATATACTACTGAAAGTTTGCTAAGGATAAATGTTTGATGATATCAGAAAATCATCCAACAAATAAAGATTGAAATATCCCGGGACACTATAATTGCGTAACCCCTCTGGGACCCCAATTTCATGATGAACAGACAGAGACATGCAGTCGGGGCACGATGTGCAAGAGGTGCTTGAAAAACACATGTCCGTATATCGTAATAGAATCGTTGCACATCATTTTCAGAGTGAGTGAGTTGGGTTTAACGCCACTTTTAACAGTATTCCAGTTATATCACGGCGTGTCAGCTTAATGTGGGAGAAAAGCCCGAAGTGATGCAGGTCTCAGACTTCGGTGAAACCCACGAGCACGGGTATTAATGCTGACAAACCAGGAAACATAATCGAGGCGAACCGGGATTCCAATCCACAATCATAGGTTTCTAAGGGACGCAACTCTGCACAGCGAATCGCGGCGCCTTAGACGACTGCGCCACCCGTACCCCCTCATTATCAAAGAGCACAACATCATATGCTACTGAGGGTTGCAACAACTGAATGCACTTACGCACACTCAGCGTCAAAAACGTTGTTTGACGATCAAAGAATGAGGCAAATGCATGGACATGCATGAAACTGGGTCAACACAACGTCAGCGTCAGTCGAAGTGTGATCAGCAGCTGGGGCGTATAATCGATTGGATCAGCTCCCCGGCGACACGCCTATGTCGACGGCATCCACCACACAGCGGGAAGACAGGTTTCTCTTGATTGCAGCAAGACGTCATCACTTCGTGACTGCCATCACACTCAGAAATGACCTGCGGAACGCCAATGGCATTAACATTTCTCCTTAGACAGTACGTAACCATCTCACATTCTTCACAGATCGTCGTTCCCGAGTATGGCGTAGACTATGAGAAAGATTTCAGGATTCCAAAGTCACCGAACATGACCGTTGTCCGCATGGTCTGGTCAGCCCGGTCACCAGACCTCAAACCTATCGAACACGTGTTGAACGAACTGCAGATCGCCCTCACGACGCCCTGTGCTCCCGGCAACTCTACAGGATCTAAACAATACTCTCATTGAAGAGTGGAACACGTTTCTCTTGGCAACCATCCACACACTTATTGGGAGTATGAGACGACTGTGCCAGGCTGTGATCGCATCACGTTGATCACATACGCGCTACAGAGAGTTGGTTATTTTTGGACAATGAATTTGTTTACGTGATTTTTTTATGTCTCATTTTGACGGGTGATCAGACTGATTATTGGCAACATTGTTCGTTGTTTGTTGCTATTGTATGGCACATGAAGACAGACTTTCGTATACTATCCCGCGTAACGAAGTGGAAGGGGATATAGGAATGGGTGCTGTCCGTCAGTCCTTCCGTCCGTCCGGAACAGAGCTAAAAAAAACAAGTGAGGAATCTTAACCAAACTGGGCATATAGACAGGTCTAGTTGTGAACTGGTGCCTTCTGATTGTTTGGGATTTAAAAAAAAAAGATTTTTAGAGTTTCCATAGCAACGACTTTGACTTTGACTGAAAATGGCGGTAGTGCTCGTTTCAGGAGCAGATCTTGAAAGCCATACAATATTCTTTCACGTGCACACAACCCGACATGTCATATTGGCGGGGGATATGAGTATTTCATGCTTGTTAAACATTCTTCACGCAAGCAAATCTTTGGCTATATTTGAGTATTACCTTTTACAAAGGAGGTCATTAGCAGATTTTGAGTAGTATAATTAGAAATGTGCCACACATTGACCTTAAACTGCTATGACATCGTTAAAAAGATTAGACTATGAGGCACAGAAACGATATAAAAATCCAACTTAAGAGCGCCGGCAAACATAGATTAACATACTCGAGGCCATGGAAACAAGCCACTTGCACGGTTCCCTAGCAGATATTTACATTGTCCCGTTAGTCGCTGATGATATTAATTATGTTAACTTGCATACCCACTTTCCAGAAATACCAAGAGAGGTTTAATCATATTTCTTATGTTGACTAAATCAATTTCCAGTCAAGATCCATACTTATATGAGTAATGTGTAAGACAATGTCCCTTTGTAATGAGTGAGCACTTATTGATAGATTGATATACATCATGAAAAACAGTTAGCAGACTAACAAAGAGGTGTGTTTTTACTTAATATATACAGCAGTTTTAGCTGCACATACACCCCGTTTAAGTTTGCCCTAGGGCTCGTCCTACGTACAGCGACTGTTCTGTCCTTAACGATTCTGTATCAGCAATTTCACAGTGCTTTTTCAATTAGGATGTATTGGCTAAAGTTGATTTAAAGTACACATTGATATCTGAAGTAGACATTTTAAACGATAACAGGCATCCTTTAAGTACGTACCGTAACAACTATATCTTTTAAGCACACTAACATGGACACAAAGCTATCGTTACATCTCTGGACACACCCGCTTCAGGTGATGTCTATACACACCAGAGACTACCTTCAATTGTACGTCACCCATTAGACGAGTAGTACGAGATTACATTAATGTTCTTCTAAACTCCCTGTTGTTCAATAAAGCTTACACTCACCATATCAAATAATGTGGTCAATCGATTTGTATTTTCGTAACATTAGAAGGTGTTCGCAGAAGAGCCTCAGATGTATATAGATATAACCTTTGGAGCAAGCTAAGCGATGTTTTAATAGCCATATTAAATGCTTACATTTCGTACTGTCAGTCTGTGATAAATGTGAACGAAGACAGATTACAGTTTCAACTTCATGATTTCTGTCAACGTGACATTTCAGTACAGATGCTTCATGTTGCCGTTTAACCGTCCTCCTTGGTCCCACAGCACAATATTAATGGTGAACATCAGGCTATTGTTTCACCAGGCGGAGATGCTAGGGCATTGTATGTCTGTATTTCAATCAACGATATGTTGATCGCAAACTCTCCGATTCATAAATGTCTCCAATACTTTTAATGTAGTTTGAAACAAGCTGAATTTCAGTTTAAGCAGAAAGCCATCTTTTGAGTGATTGGTCCTTCAAGAGCTGTTGACGTTCTCTGTGTACAGAACGTGACACCCGCGGCATTCAACAAGCAGCCCTTGATCAAATTTAGTTTTAAAATGTTGCGACATTCAAGAAAATGACCTTGGTAAAGTTCAGCATTGAAAAAGCGCCATAAAAAACAAAGTGTCACGGGGTGAAAGAACTTTTTAAAAAAGATTGCTGACATGGCTTACGTCGAAGCAGTTTTTTACTTTTTTAACGTTCTTGGAAATATTTTTCGAAAAAATGTCACGGTAGATATATCACGTGACTGTTGTTTCAGCTAGTAACCAGCAAATAAGTCAGAGTTGTCAACCCGCAAAGAAACAAAAGCGTAAGTCAATGTCTCACCAGGTACATTCCGAATTAGCTGAATGTTGTGAGATAGAAAATCATCAAATGTGGCCGTTAGTTGACTGTGAAATTTGCTCGGTTTGAATAGAGAGGGAAATATGGCATAAACGATAATCGATAAACGCCAATCGACGTTTTGAGCAAACATTGGTGTTAAGTATCACTGCATTAGGAAAAGCAGTTTGTGAGTATATCGTCAACATTGGTCAAATTAACGTTCAGATGATGGCGCCTAAAAAAACTTATAATCAGTGTGATTTGTAAGTTCAACTTGACTTCTGATATTTTTCTAACAAAGTTAATTTATTTTTTATGAAAAAAAGCTTAACTTTAATCTCAGCTCGGGGGTGTGGAAATCAATGCCCGACTTTCGTGACTTGGCTTCGTAATATGGCCGGACAAACACACGACCAACATTATTTGTACCAATCACTTAATAATATAGATTTGAAAAAGTGTAAATATTGCTCCTTATCAAACGTTATTACCAATCCAGCTGAAGGCATAGTATTGTTCTGATTTCGATCACACTTTAGGACACAGTCTCTGATTGGCTGATCACCGTATTGTCAGACATCAAGTCAGGTCTCATTGGCTGCTCAAAACGTGTTGGTTGTTTTTTGTTTGATTACTGCCTGACAATGGACAATTTTATTAGTCCTGGAGGGAAACCTGTGTCATCAAATTCAAAACGAAAACCACCGGCAGCGACCGCGTGATTGAAAAGAAACGTAAACAGAAAATTCAGAAACACCGGCTTCAGGATTTTCTGTTGCTTCGAGCTGACGACACTATCAGTGCATACTGCAACATGTGTCGACTGAAAACACAGAAAGAGGTTGTTACTTCTGAGTTGTGTATCGGGAAAAGATATTGAAAGTCGTGATACTTTACTTGTACTCCTATCTTCAACCACAGAAAGAGGTTGTTACTTCCGAGTTGTGTATCGGGAAAAGGTATTGAAAGTCGTGATACTTTACTTGTACTCCTATCTTCAACCACAGAAAGAGGTTGTAACTTCCGAGTTGTGTATCGGGAAAAGGTATTGAAAGTCGTGATACTTTACTTGTACTCCTATCTTCAACCACAGAAAGAGGTTGTTACTTCCGAGTTGTGTATCGGGAAAAGGTATTGAAAGTCGTGATACTTTACTTGCACTCCTGTCTTCAACTTATCATGTCAAAAGCAAAAAGGCAGTAGTTGGTCGATATATAAGAAATTCTAATCCAGGTTATAAAGAAGCCAAATATAGGGGGTGTTTGAAGCTGTCAAGACTGGCATATCTAAAGGTAGGATATACATGTATCTTGAAACTATGGGATAAATTAAAGATAGGTTTGTCTGTGATAACATGGGTGGGACAGCAGTTGCCTTAGATGCCAAACACGGTGCAGCTAAAACACTGAATGATTCTCTGAGAAATTTGGTTCTGATTACACACTGTGCAGCACTGTGCACGTTAGGTGTATTAGATGCAGTTCTCCAAAGAGAACTGTGAACTCAAACAATAACTGAAGTGTTAGATTAGGCACACGGACATCACAACAGATTGGTGGGTTATATCTAATACGAGGGCACTACAAGTTCTTTGTAGAGATCTTCATGTCACACTTTCACACTTAATATTAGGAGCAAGTCCTTAGCAGCATGAACCAGGTCAGTTAAAAGGCAATTCGAAATTAACTCTCGCATGCAAATTATATTCCTACCTCATGATGGATATTCTTACAACCATGAATGCCACATCTCGACCCATCCTGACCAAAGTTGTATCTAGCTGTGGCGTGAACGAAGGCACTGACATACCATGACATAATAACAAGAAACTTCAAGAATTGTTTTCCAAGTTTGTTAAGATGGTTTGCTGGTTTGTTGTTTAACGCCGCACTCAGTAATATTCCAGCTATATGACGGCGGTCTGTAAATAATCGAGGCATGACCAGATAATCCAGTGATTAATATCATGAGCATCGATCCACGCAATTGGGATCGATGACATGCATCAACCAAGTCAGCGAGCCTGACAACCCGATCCCGTTAGTCGCCTTTTACGACAAGCATAGTCACCTTTTACGGCAAGCATGGGTTGCTGAAGATCTATTCTACCTCGGATCTTCACGGGTCTCAAGTTTGATAAGAATATAGATGTTGGATGGCAATGTGGATCGGAAAGGTTCACACCTTTGAAGAATACAAGACAGTCTGCTTGAGAAAATGTCAAAATACATTCAGAGGAGATTCTCAGTTCTGAACATCATCCACACCTATGGGAAATCTGAGATCAGGGAACTGTGTACCAAAAGCAGTGACATTCCCTCACCAGAGGAAGTCAAGAACATTTTAAATGAGTGGCACAACACGCATGTCTCTTCAAAGACTATTTATCATCCAAAACTGGCTCTCACAGGAGATATCGCTTAGATGAGATCAAGCGATATCTACACTGTAGATATTGCTGCAATGAAATTACATCACAATGCTTTGCAGACCATTGTGACGTCACTGGTTTCTATGACAATCAAATGACATCACTAATGGCTCTGCTACTGAATCTGTTAGCAGTACTTTTTACACTGAAGACACACCTAATTACTGTCTACAAATTGAAAAAGTTGAAAGAATGATGTTGGATGATAAATAAAATATCACCCTCGTGTCTTTTGATATCAAATATATCAACACTGGTTGATAAAAGTGGCAAAAATCCTCGGCAAGCCTCGGAAATTTTCCACTTTTATTAACTCGTGTTGATATATTTGATATCAAAAGACACTTGGGTGAGATTCTCTATATATCCACTATTTGTCAATACATCTTTTCAGTGAGGACATCAAGATTTGGTTTCAAGGAAGTGAGCATCGACCCCGTGCGTGACGAGCACAGCTGCGAGCTCTTCGTGCAGGTGGGCCTTGTACATCTCTATCATTGCATGCCAAGACCGCTGATACCACTGCAAGGCGTCAGTTGACCTCCACAACATTAATGCATGGCGATTGTAACTGACTTCGCAAACACAATGGTTTGACATCTCAGTTGATTTAATCAGGTATAGATTAATTGGTACTCGTTCATATCTGCAATGCTTTTCCGTGTATGTAAAGTGTTAAGCAAATATGGGTCAACCGATAACCAGCTGATTGATGTAATTGGAATGGATCGACCGATGTATTAGGGTCGTGTACTTGATGCTATCCATATATAACTCAAGTTCTACAGCATTCTCGTGCACTCTCCAATACTCATACAAAAACATTGGCATTTCGTCGACAGCTATTTTCTCTGAAAGCCAAGGCATCAACAAGTGCTAGCGTTTCGTGTTCCAGTAGATGAATAACACCCATTGTTATTGAGCACTGTTCGTTATTTTGAGACTGCATTCTCAATATAATTACGTATACACTGGGAAAAAAAAATAATTGCTAAAGGGCAAGTTTCCATTAACGTGTTTTTTGCGATAGAAGATTTCATTAACCAAACACATATGAGGCTGAAAACTTGTGTGAAGATATATCACATTTATTTTATAGCTTCCTTTATCCATCTTAAGGGTGATTGCCATCAAAAATCCTTTCGGCTTTGATCAAGATGCCGCTGGTGCCTTTTTTAACCTATCAACACCAGGGACCTGTGAATGAATGTCAGGGCAACGATTCTCGTGATACGGAAGTGGTAGCCTGTTTAATTTGGTTGTGAAGACAGATCAACGCGTGTTGTTTTTCAAATTTCTGGCGTCTAAATTCCAACCCATTTTCATTTCTTTATTTGGCACAATTCGCACATAAGAAACATAAATGTTTGTTTTCCTTGATAAGTCTACGCATGAAAAAGTAATTGATGCTTACACCTTGTTTCGATAATCATCATTTTCCCATAACGAACCATGCTAAGCAGTCATTCATCAAAAGAACGTATGTTTTTTTTATCAAAATGGGTTTGGAAAATAATGCTGTTCACACCTTGGAATGGGAAAAATACATAACATATGCTCGCCAATACACCGAGTCAACTTGATATATTGAAATAACACCTAGTCTGATCAACCAATTACTTTTTATATGACAAGAGATATTCTCAGTTCCACTGCGCGAAAACATCGGGGTCACAAACATTTGTCATGATCACAATGCTGGCGGCTTAAAGATATTTTATTTTGGGGACATTTGGGATTAGCGCCGAACTGCTCGATAACGTTCTTAGGCGGTATGCTGTGTTCTTGGTTGGCGAGGAATTATTAATCAGAGTAAAGAAACGACAATCTCCAAGATGCGAGCGCAGATTTTTTCAAAGTAGGGCAAGAAACCATCATCGCTGCAGTATTTATCATAGTTTTCGCACCATTTCTTGGCTTCTTTTATTATTCATATAACGTTAGCGGTACTACAATTTTGCAAAATGGCACCATAGAGGTACATATAAGTGTGTCTCAAGGTATCAATGAAATATGTTCTTGCTCCGGAAAACGTTAACCTAAGGATACTAGGACCAACTTGTTGCAAGGAAATCTGTTTGTGTTGTGTACAGTGAAATTACCATAGTCCGGACTGTTACGTTCGTAGTGAAATCACCTGATTGACACATTCGGGCTACAGAGGTCCGGAAGACCAGTAGGTTTTCAACAGATTAACAGGTTTAGGCCGAAGGGGGTTTCACCCTATACGAGAGTACATCATGTTATAGGCCCGTCAAGATTCCGGGTCAGACTAGGTCTTCAGCAACCCATGCTTGCCGTAAAAGGTGACTATGCTTGTCGTAAAAGGCGACTAACGGGATCGGGTGGTCAGGCTCGCTGACTTGGTTGATGCATGTCATCGATCCCAATTGCGTGGATCGATGCTCATGATATCAATCACTGGATTGTCTGGTCCAGACTCCATTATTTACAGACCGCCGTCATATAGCTGGAATATTGCTGAGTGCGGCGTTAAATAACAAACCAACCAACCAACCAACTTCATGTTATAACTAGCATGTGACTGTTTATACGTTGAATGCACTGTGCTAACATGAAATGCTGACATTGGCCAGATTAACGATCAACTTGGCCTAATGAGACGATACTTTCCGTTTATGATATGGACATCAAATTAGAAATATGTTTCAAATCGTGTGCTCCAAGAGTCTTTTTTGTGTCTGGATGTTACAACTACATGTACATGTATGTCTCGGATGCCTGCAGATACGTAACACCGTCACACACTGTCGGGGTATGACGACACACAATCAACAAGCCGCTGAACCTGACGATGTCTATTGCAACAAGCAAACAAGCTCTGAGAAACCATTTGAACAAGGATCCCCGGCGATTTAATATGTGACTGGACTATATTGACCAATATTCCTGTGAACACCCATATGTTTGTGTCATGTTGTCAGTCATAACTGGGTCTGCATCATTGATTTAATATGTGACTGGGCTATATTTACCAATATTCCTGTGAACACCCATACATTGTATGTTTGTGTCATGTTGTCAGTCATAATTGGGTCTGCATCATTGATTTAATATGTGACTGGGCTATATTAACCAATATTCCTGTGAACACCCATATGTTTGTGTCATGTTTTCAGTCATAATTGGGTCTGCATCATTGATTTTATATGTGACTGGGCTATGTTAACCAATATTCCTGTGAACACCCACATGTTTGTGTCATGTTGTCAGTCATAACTGGGTCTGCTTCATTGATTTAATATGTGACTGGGCTATATTAACCAATATTCCTGTGAACACCAATACATTGTATGTTTGTGTCATGTTGTCAGTCATAATTGGGTCTGCATCATTGATTTAATATGTGACTGGGCTATATTAACCAATATTCCTGTGAACACCCATATGTTTGTGTCATGTTTTCAGTCATAACTGGGTCTGCATCATTGATTTTATATGTGACTGGGCTATGTTAACCAATATTCCTGTGAACACCCACATGTTTGTGTCATGTTGTCAGTCATAACTGGGTCTGCATCATTGTTGATAATCTATTTATGAAATAAACCTTTACTGTAACGGTATAATATAAATCATACTTCTGTTACCATGTTACTCATGTACGTTGATTGTGGCAGGTGCAGTTATTCTCCTGGAAAAAAACGGACGAAAACATATGGTCATTTTGATGACATGTTCTTTGCGCTTTAGAAACATCTCTATTATTCAGTGTATTAAGAATAACGTTTATGTTTCCATTTAATTATGATGAGTGCTCTGGGGCTAATCTCCACCATAGCATCGTTTTGAATCTGATTTAGCATAAATGTGGTGCTTAGAATAAAAGCGACAAAACCATTTCCATATTCATAAGAATTCTCAACCTGAAATCTCAGTCGATTGTACGAGTCCGACTATATCATGAGCATGTTTTTTATCAATCATTATGAAATAGACATGACGCCAGGTGTTCGCGAAAAGGTGAGCGTATCCTGCCCCAAGGGTGGCACCCGTCACAAACACATGCAAAAGTAAGTCAATTGTTCACCTGAAAACACACAGTGAACACATGTCTGCCATACAACTTTTTGTAAGCTTTACTGATGCCTTGAATGGTGTAATTCGATCACACAACTTTGAGCAAGAGTCGTATGACGCTGTTTGAAACTTTCGCAGAAAAGAGCATGCTTGAATGTAGTTCGAAAATTGTAAAACTTAGACACCAAATGCCGGGGCTGTTGGAATATTGCTCGATATAAAGTTGAATATTGCAAAGTTGAAGTCATCCCTTATGTAATACAGACTTGTTATTTGTCACTTTGAGTCGTTAGTCATAGATCTACAAATGAAAGCAGACGTTTCACTGGTCTCTTTTATTTCAAGCAAACGTAATTGGGAATTTGTCCTCTTTTGTTTATTAAATCATCGACAAACAATGGCATACATGTACCTGGTTGTATTTCTTGATGCCTAACAGATACATAACAATCAGAAACATTGTGATACTATATAATCTATAAAATAGATAATAAACCGCATCATGATCCAGTTAATATAGCCTGTAATTTTCTTACGCTTTCAGAATGATTTGTAGCACTTGAACTAGCCCTAGGCTGTTGCTGCCTCTGACGAATATATAATGGAGAACGACATTCTGTGTTCCGTCTTGTATTTATTGCCATACATACACGGTCGGTACATCCGGTAAAAAAAGGGGGTCCCGACGGCTAGGTCGCCGAGGGAGATTACTCTAATATGTTATACACCATCACGGCCGTTAATGGCATAATGCAGTATGGTAAAAGTACATAGCCCACAGGAGCTGAGAGTCTCTGTTTCATGCATGTTTAGTTTAGTTCACATGCATGTTCTTTCTTTTATTTAATCAAGACATTTTCCGAACGGATCTGGTTGAATGTTGATCATGTCCTTGAAGTCAAATCAAGCTGCACGTTGTTTCTTTCAGTACCTTGTGTTTTCAGAGAAACAATTGAAGATGGTTTTAAATTATTCGTGTTATTTAAAATGGTTGACATACATGTAAACTATAATTTTGTTTGTAGTTCATCGCCGCAATATGTTACAGCTATAATGTAGGCGGTCTGTGAATAATCGATCTGGACCAGATAATCCAGTGATTAACATCATGAGCGTCGATCTAGGCTACGCAATTTGGATACGATGACATTTATCAACCAAATCAGCGAGACTGAGAACATGACCCCGTTAGTCGCCTCTTACGACAAGCATGGGTTGCTTAGAAGATCAATTCTAACCCTGATCTTCATGTGTTGCCCTATTAAGTCGCCTCTTACTACTGCAATTGAGTGCTTGGGACACACTCTGTCCCGGGTCCCCATGGGGCATAAACATTAATGTAATCATTGAAGACATAGATGCTCGGTTGAGCTTTAGCTGTTCTGCTGTTCATCTGTTTAGCAGTTCAGCAAGAAAGACAATGTTTAAGGACGAGGAAATCAATATAAAAAGAGTACTGACACTTTTATTTTCAACCCAGTAAGAAACATTCAAACAGTTATTTTACAAGATCACTCACACAGCATAAAAATATTAATGTTTAATCCGAAACCATAAGCGTAAAAACAACATAGTTCATGTACATGTTCTCTATGCTGTTTTCAGAGAATGTGTTCATAGCTTTCAAAGTCACAACAAACAAAAAATCTTGCACAAACAAGGGTTTATGTCCAGGGATAAATCACACACAAAATAATGTCAAATTTGCGACTACCGATAACTAAGGTGGTTGGCAGGGTAACACACCATTTACTGATAAATTATTGTGTCAGAGATTTCATTGCCTGCGAAAAGAACGATCACGGATATCGCAGAGGAAGCCGCTTCCAGACGCTCTTGACTGCTGAACAGATTCTTTCCCTTGAATCTCGAATGATAGGCGAAGAGAATGGTGCCAGCAAGACGCCGGCATTATACATTATACAGTTTGCAATATCCACGAAAGACATTACTCCACTGGAACAATCTCACAAAACCACGACTGAGTGCAAGGCAACCCTGAATGTATTATTCATGACTGGGTCATTTGCCACAGAATTGGAGATGCAGTCCAAAAGTAACTCCATCTGTGTCTGATAGCATGATTTTTGTTTGTTTGTTTTGAACGCACACATTCGCCGGCAATAGTCCAGCTATATGGCAGCAGCCTGTAAATTATCTTGTCGAGACCAGAAAATGCAGTGATTGATGTTGCGAGCAACGATCCTCGCAGTCCGGGTACGATGACACGAAATCAGGTCACTCAAGAGCCTGACCACCAGAGCATCACAACCAGAGCATTACCACCGGATCCATTCGGTCACATCTTACGGCTAGCAATTACATATAGGTTGCTAGGGACCAATTCTAACCAAGAATCTCAATTGGAGAATAGCATGATGTATAATGCGGCCACAATAGGTAGCAGCAAAAAATGTAGAGTATTCCTTATTTGTAGTGAAAGGCGTGAGTTGTGAATGCTGTAATAGTGTTTTATGTTAGACTGTTGAGTGTTACTGCTAGAGTACTTGTCATTTTGTCACCTATACATACACATACAAGACAGCCAGGGGGAACAACAACAGGCATCTAGAGTAAAGACCTAAGTCAAGCTATCACAGCCAAAGCTGGCATCGGAGGTCAACGTAAGTCATATAAAGAAGAAGAAAATGTGTCATTGTCTTCCTTAATACTACCCTGGGATTTAGCGTGATTTCCCCTGACACAATGACAGTGGAAACTGCCTACACATCGAACACCGATTCAGCCAAAGTTTAATCGTTGGCCGAACATCAGCATAATCAAACTGTTCCCTTACATTCAGCATAATTAAACATTGCCCGTACATTCAGCATACTCAAACTGCCAAAACATTCAGCATAATCAAACTGTGCCCATACACGCAGCATAATCAAACTGTGCCCATACACTCAGCATAATCAAACTGTGCCCATACACGCAGCATAACCAAACTGTGCCCATACACGCAGCATAATCAAACTTTGCCCATACTTTCAGCATACTCAAACTGTCCCTAGACATCCAGCAGCATCAACAGAACTATGCTTATACATCCTGCTGCAAATGACAAAATGAATGATGCCCGCTTGATCTCTCACTGCCAACGCGAAACAACGTAGCAGATGTTGAACTAGTTACTCTGTTGGTTTCATTTAATGAACTGAACCGTGTGCATGTTGTGATCCAAATAAAATCACCCGCATGTCGATTATGAAGAATTCTTTCTTTAAATCGTGGCTTTATTTACGTGTTTTGGTTATGGATTGTATATAGAGGCAATGATAATTAATTCACTGAATCTAAATTTACAGCTATCGAAACTTCATTGAGTGTCTATATTTCATGATGAATATATCTAAATCCTGCAAGCTAAACTGTTATTGTACCGAGCGACTTACAACATTTTTGTGTTTCCTGCTCTTATAACAATCGATGACAATTACTTTTATAAATAATTGGAGTTCATCCATCTACTTTATTCATGCATGGCTGTAGGCTGTTACTTAAATTAAGCAATGATTACTCTAGTGATCGAGAAACTGTGCCTAAAGCATCATGTGTGATGAGATGTCAAATGGTACTAATATTCTGGAAGCAAAAGAAACAGTTTTGTCCATGCAAGGTGACGCCTTGGCTTCCATAGACATGTTTCAGCTGAGAACCACTATGAAATGTTCAACCGCCTGTGAGGACATGGGATGACTTCATCTCTAACACACATTGTTGTAATGGGAATCTTCTGAAGATGATCATGTTGATAAACCAATTCTTTTAACTTCGGAGTTATCGCTGTATTGTCGCGTATTGTCATCTCTCCAAGTATAAATAGCAAATATACATCCTGAAGAGGATATATGTTTCTGTTCTGTGGGAGTGCAAATATCCCCTTACTACAAATTAATGGCATGAATTGTTATGTCTCAGGCGCTTGTCTTCAGTTGCCAAAGAAGACTGTGTTGTATGGCGTACATGGTGAAATCATTGGACACACTGGAATGTTAACTGTGTCAACGAAAGTCAATCTCAAGTGTGGTCATTGTGCCGAAGGCTGAGGAGAAGTCAAGATGTGACATGTATCTCGTGTTTCGGGCCCTATGGATATAAGTGCTGACACGTTTTAGATTTGAGTCTGTTTTGTGATTAGGCCTCTTGGCAGAGTTACACTCCTGTACGAGATTGTGCCTGTTTCCAGTCGCCTGGTGATAACAGTGTTTTCAAGAATCTTTGACAGGGTGATAATTCTTTAAGTTTCTAGAAGCTTTATAACGGCAACCTTTCAACATTTTAGAAGCATTCGAAAGATTAGAGTCACTCATAGATGTAACAGTTTGAGAAGCAATTTGATTGGTAGGAGATTGAGTTCACACGATGCCAGTGCGTAATGCCTGCATGATGGTTTCAATTTATTTTACAGTGAATGATTGGAATTCAATCATTTTGTTGCCAATGAAATTTAAGTAGTCATGAATTAGCAATGATCCCCAAAGAGACTGTCGAATGTTTTCAAACTTGCAGGTAAAGAAATAACTAAAACCCCTATCATCAATTGTTGCAGTCACGATGGCATTGTGAGGAGTGCAGTTTGTCTTGAAAACTGCAAAAAGAGCTGAACCGGTTTCATCATCTATTTTATTTCTCGTTTATCTGGACCAACAAATTGAACACTGAAGTCACCCTTTGGGACGTCGAACAAACACTGCAGAACACAAACATCCGAGTATTAATGTCATTGACGCAGTGCTGGTACGCATGAACGCCTTCCGAAACAGGTAGTGTAATGACGTCTTCAGAAGTCAAATTTCATTCAAGAAAACAGGGAAGGCAGTGGCATCCATCATAGTTCTTGTCACAGATCTGTCGAAGGTACAGATATCCCGAGTGATAACCGTTAACAATATCATCTGTTTCTATATGCTTCAGTCAATGACAAGATTTATGGTTGAGTTACAATTAAACATGTCATCGGCATTATTTCGGCCATTTAAGCATAATAATCAGAACTAATATCCATAAATCAACAGTTAATCATAGCTGATTGTATTATGAATTATGTATGTATTAACCTAGTGCCTAGATTGCATTGAGAAACAGATGGTCATATGACAACAATAGTGAGAGAGTTGCATTTAACACTGCTTTAAACATTGTTTCAGTGACTTTCTGGTATGACCAAAGCGAAACATGTTGTAGACGTTATCACAAGCACAGGCATTGTAATGAAAGACGTGTACCAAGGTGGGACATGCAGGGACACGCGCCTCTTCCTACTCTTATCAAAAGAAATGAGTCCCTTTTTCAGCCATGATCCCCAAGAAAGGTAGGATTTGGCTTATGTAACTGCAATCAAATCACGGAGACATGTCCCGAGCTGTTGCACGGTAGGCCTTTGATGTAAACACTACTGCTTTTAGGAATTGGAGGAATCTTCAATGCGCTGTGGTGCTTATAATTACGCCGCATGGCAGCTGGGAGAAGGTCCTTCCGGTTTCGATGTACATCCCGATAAAGTCAATAAATGGATTGATGGCAGAAGATGACGGAAATGGCTCGTTTCAGGGGCTGTAAGTTCTAGTTTGCCATGTACACTACATTCCCTAAAACATCAGTCACTTCCCTAATCAATAAACTTTTAGAGTTGAGCAAACATTCCAGAGTGTATCACTAAATTTCTGCATCCTTTGGGATTCCCTGGCAGAATAGAAGCCAGCATTACATGCTTGGTGCAAGAGCCGACTAAAATGCGGAGTAGTTTTTTTACCATGCGTGTGACTAGACTCATAATGTTGCCTGGACGGGGACGGGATAAGTCTATCCCGCAGGATGTCCATCTCCAGGATCATTTTTTTAAACACCATTGAACACTGAACTCTAATATAAAATGCTCGACGCACAGCTAGAGTGTCAAGTACTCACTTACTTAATCTTTGATAAGGAGACATGTTGAATTTTCACAAATCACAACAAAAACGTATCGTGGGCAAAGCACCTTCAACTGAGAAGCATCCTGACTGACCCCTGACTCAGAAAGCTGCTGGAAGGGAATGAATAATTGACTGGGGTTATCAAAGAATATCCAAGCCACATCGCTGCGGGGAACGCCAAACATACGCGTCCCAAAGGTGAGGTGAAATGGGGTTTAACGTCGCGTCCAAGATTATTGCACTTATATAGCGACGTGCATGTACGTGTGTGTGTTTGTGTGGCTGCTTGTACTAGTGCGGACTGATGCCGATTTATATTGCTAGCTCACTGAGAAACCATGCCGCAGTTTAAACATGAATACCCCACTCAGACACAGTATACTGACTCCGAGCCGACCAGTCCTTGTTTTAGCCCCTTAATGCCGAGCGCCAGACAGGGTAACAACAAGCACCATCTTTCAACGTCTTTTGATATGACGCGGCCGGGGATCGTACCCCGGACCTTCCGCTCTCCAGACGGACGCTCTACCACTAGACCACGGAGGCGGTCTCGCGTCACAAAGGCTACAAGTTAGTGATGTGTCTCGGTGTCAAAATGACCACCTGTAGATACATCGACTTGGTTAATGTAAATAAAGCGACAAAACACATTCTTTTGTCTGTACAACATTTGTAGTAAATTGTTAGCTACCTAGTTAGTTACTAGTATATGTCTCACCCATGTGTGGAAAGGGGACGGGTTTTCGGAGTCACAAGAATAACCTTTATTAGGTACACTACATCACCTGCATAACAGATAGAGCTACAAGTCGAAGTTATGCAACGCTGGTGGCGTTGAGTACTTCTATATCTGAGCTTCGGTCCTGCCCCACATAGAAATATTTGTTCGAGTTGTGTTCAGTGGGCAAGTGGCTTTGTTCTAACTCAGTAAGGAAGCTGTACCCGGTTGGATGTAACTTTGTCGGTTGTATACTCCCCAGGAAGCTGAGAATGAGCACTGATCCGATGACCGAGGGAATAATATTATGGACCCGTGAAGATCCTGGGTAGAATAGGTCTTCAGCAACCCATACTTGCCGTAAAAGGCGACTAACGGGATTGGGTTGTCAGGCTCGCTGACTTGGTTGATGCATGTCATCGTATCCCAATTGCGTGGATCGATTATCATGATGTCAATTACTGGATTGTCTGGTCCAGACTCGATTATTTACAGATCGCCGTCATATAGCTGGAATAACGCTGAGTGTTGCGTTAAACAACAAACAAACAATTATCCTCTTAATCAGAAAACAGAAGTCCGTTGATGGGTGTGGCCCTATTGTCCTTAGATGTATGTAACCATAAACGCAAAAAAAAATTGCTTCGTTAACCAATCAAATGTCATGAAATCACGTGCAATTTATTTATTGACTTATTTCCGTGCAGCATAAACAACAAGTGGTCGGTAGTGTCAGCAACAATCAATGCAATCATCATGTAATGACACAGTATGACACATAAGTGCATACCATCCTCAACAGTGTCTTCCCAATAGATGGCTTCACACCTGATCACCAATTCTGACCTTTCATTCTGACATTCATGATACCCATTGACAATGGTAAGCTAATGTAAGACCCTATACCAATTACACATGCTAAGTGAACGTCTCATATGATAGAACTTTCATCTTGGCTCACAAGATAACCACCACAATGTCGAAAATCTTACTCTTACAATTGTACAAAACAATGAGTTCAACACGTTTTTAAATCTATTCCATCATGATTCCATTGTTCTTGATGCCTGGAACAACCAATAATGCCTATAACATAAAAGCTACAAAATCCTCCCTTTAATCATAAGAAACCTCTGCTTTAAGCCTCCATTGTACGATTCCGGCCATAGCATATTTATTTATGAATCACTATCAAATAGCGATGATACCAGATGTGCTCGCGAGAAGGTGTCTGAGCATATCCTGACCCACCGGTGACCCCGTCACAAACACATGTCAAGGCAAGGCAGATTTTCACCTTGACAAACGCTTCGCTTTCATCTGTGTCCTTAGTCCAAACATGAACAGAAAAAATTGACATTGAATAATTATTCGTCAGACCCTGTTTTGCTAACTATTTCTGAAGACACGACGACGCGAATCTATAGGGACCGTGGTTTCATGTACTGCGGAAAAGTCATTGATAATTACATGAAAGGATGTCAGGAGCATAGCATGCCACGTCCATTTGGGGTTCAGATTTAAATAATGAGGCCCGACAGGGAGGCGAATATGGAAGAAGTCTCTACTTGATTTTTGAAAGAGATATTTAAGACTTCTTTTGAACGAAGGATTGCAAGTGCAGTGTGATATATGCGGTAGCTTTGGGTATAGTTTCCCAGATTAATGAGCACAACAGTTAGTTCATAAATGAATGGACGGTCAGAGTCGGTCATGACTATGTATTGATATAGGCAACACAATGTGAATAGATATCTCACAATACCATAATACTATGTGGTTCAGGAGCCGAAGGCGCTGTAATTTGCTCTGCAAAGTTGCGTCCGTTAGTAGTTCCAAGATCCGTGTTCGAATCATAGAATAGCCCCGGACATCAAGCTGACACGTTGTGACCATGACTGAAATACAGTTCCGCTTTGAATTTATTTGTTTGCTTGAATTAATTCTTTTTCAACTTTCATTTCGAAATGTTTTTCTCCACATTTCACTTTGCAACTTGTCATGACCTGCGTTTACACATGGTGTTGTTTTCGATACACTGAGACATAATTGTACTCGGCCATCTAGAAACTAAAAATCTTTTTTTCGTATAAGCTAGTCACCAAAATTTCGTTGGACATCGGCAGCTCGCATAGTTTCAAGATTACTTAACATCAAGGTGATCGGTGCCTATGATAAAATCGAAATCATACTCCACACAACCTCACTCGCGGCATGTCCCTCGATATTCAGTGTGACAAAAATTCAACATTGTCATTCTCATAACAAATACATTACTCCTTGAAATATGGGAAAAGAATGATCAAAACATTTTTTTCATTACAATCTGACCAAAACGCATATTCAGGTAAAAATAAAACCATTAATGAAATATTCTTAACACTTGAACGGTTTGTCAAACGTTTGTCTTTTTTATGAATTATACAGGCTTCGATTACTCAAACCGAAACAAATTAGCATTTCTTATTCCGACCTGCTGACCCTCTTTTCTAACTAGGACAGTATTAAAGTTAAGCCTTTTAGTAATTTTACAAAAGCATCTCACCGCAAGCTGCTCTTTGTTCAACCCTTAAGAGGATCAATGAAACATGAAAGCGTCCTAGGTGTCAGCAACTCGTTCATATGCTTAGCCCTGTTAGATCATCTGTTCATTGTGACTGATAACCTTAAGGCGTTATATATTTTATCATGTTGACATATTGTCAACATCTGAAATTATTTACCGCATGTGAACCAAATACGCAACCGGGCAGGATATCTCTGCAGGTTTTAAAGTGCCTAGATATTATCTTTTGATGAAAATGGACAAAATTGACGACTTCGCAATCATCAACTCCAACAACCATTCATGCGGACACTTGGTGCCAATTTTAGAGGGTAATGCTCCTTACTTGCCACTGTTCAGATATGGGCAGCAGAGTTCAAGAGGAGAAGAGAGCCTCGAAGATGATCCCAAATCTGCCACCACAAAGGAAACAGTTGATGAGAAAGATTCATGATATGAATATGGATAATCTACGACTCGACACACGTAACATAACCAATTCAATCACCATCTCTCATGACAGAGTTGTGAACATTATGAGGAATGAACTGAGCATGAGAACGGTTTCAGCACGCTGGGTTCCAAAGCTTCTGACTCCTGATCAGAAACGCTCCAGGTTCGCCATCTACAATTTCTTCAGCTCATTTTGTTAGGCGATTTGTAACCATTGATGAATCTTGGATTCACAACATTCAGCCCGAGACTAAACAACAGTCAAAGCAGTGGAAACATCCAAATTCTCCCGAAGAAGGAGGCAAAGCCCGTTCCATCAGCTGACAAGGTTATCTGGGATTCCCGAAAAGTCAGATTATTTAACTCACTGAAGGTCTGTTGTTCCGAAAGGTCAATGCACCTGTGCACAAATCTGTTATCGTCATGGCTGTAATGCATTGAACATCCTCCGTATCTACAGGATTTGTCAGATGTCCACCTCTTCCAAAATTTGAAGAAAGAACTGTCTGGCAAGCATTATACAAATGATAATTTCGTCATTTCTACTTTGGAGGACGGTTTACACCACCAGTGGGATCCAGGCACCCTAGCACCGTTGGCAAAAAGTGTGTGGACACCGGAAGGGATTGTTTTGAAAAAAAATTAGAAACAACTCAGGTCATTGCTGGCTTAGAACTTGTATGCCACCCGTTGTCAACAGTTTTGTTTAGTAATTCATCCGTCAAAATATATAAATAAACAGTTAGTGGGTACACTACATCACCTGCATAACTGATAGAGCCACACGTCAGGCGAAGTACTTCTATATCTGGAGCTTCGGTCCTACCCCACACAGATATATTTGTTCACGTTGTGTTTAGTGGGCAAGTGGCTTTGTTCAGTGTACCCGAATCTGTACCCGGTAGGATGCATCTTCTTGTACTTGACGGATAGCCTGGCTGGTAAACTCCCAAGGAAACTGTGAATGAGCACTGATCCGATGACCGAGGGAATGATATTGTGAGCTTTGAACATACGTTAGACTACGTAGTGTGGAGTCTCTGTTGTGCTCTGTGTAAGGGGCTCATTTTTAATTGTGTCATGTTTTTGCATCAGCAATGCAACAGCACAGGTCAGTAATACTAACTGGCTTAATACAGCCATCTCGAATTGGCGATAAGGTAGTTGACCACCCAGACACTATTACAAACTACGGCGTTCTTGGAATATTTACTGGGCTATTATGGAAGCTTCATTAACGTGAATCTTCTATCCCGTAATGAGGGACTCCGATTCTCAGCATGGTGAGACATAATAGAGGGACAGTTGAGACTTACTTTCCCGTTTGACGCCTGTTAGCGTTAAGCATGGGAGGATCAGGTTTTTCCCTCGTCTTAAATCGTAGTGAAAATCAATGAGAGCAGCAGGAAGTTTGTGGTAATGTGTATTCCATTACAGGGTTGACACGTGGGCCGCAGGGAGCAAGAGGGCCAACTTCAGAACCGATTAGAGTGCAAATACGCGGTGTAGACGTTTTGATACATTTGGTAACAACTATTACAAAACCAAAAAGTGCATTTTTCCTGTCACTCTTTTACAAACCTCGAACGCAACGCATTTATTCGTGAAGTTAAAACTAATTCTAGCATGCTGAAAAGTTTACTCCTCAAAGCTGTCAGCTCGAGATTTCAATGAACAACCGCAATTGATCACTCATGAAAGATGGTTAACACATGGAACCATATTTTGTAAAACAGGTGTTGATGTGCCCATTTATTTGTGCAATAACTTCATTATCATACATGTTAACCAGCAGGTATGGTATGTTGTGCAGCATACTGGTATGTTCTCCCATAACCATGAACAGTTCATTCTTCAGGCATGTTAAAAGCTATTTACATTTACAGCCGAGTGAGTTATACAATGGGACCTGCTGGTGTGTCTGGGTGGTCTGTTCTGTGACTTGCTGAAGTGTATGGCTGGTCTGATCTGTGACCTTCTGGTGTGTATGGCTGGTCTGATCTGTGACCTGCTGGTGTGTGTGGCGGGTCTGATCTGTGACCTGTTCGTGGATATGGCGGGTCTGCTCTGTGACCTGCTGGTGTGTCTGGCTAGTCTACTCTGTGACCTGCACGGAACTCAACCACTACAAGAAAGTCACCTCCATTTCCTCAGCGTACGAAGGCAGAAACCTGTAACAAATAAAAACTCAATGACTACTTCACATGCGATACGTCTTTCAAATATATAACAGTAATATAGTCAGTCTGTAATGTATCACCGAAACATCAAAAGACGCTAATAGCTGTATGGCAGTTATATGGCATACGAACATTAGTTAGTTTGGATAAAAACACAATCTGTGATAAAATCAACAGACAGATCAATGTATAAAATAAAGCGTTTCTGAAATGCAGACTGTCTCCTTATCAGTGCACCAAAGTCACGCGAAGGACACCAAAGGTCCCAAAGGTTAATGATGTGAAGATGGTACACACAAAAACGCCTCCCACCACACGGGGAAGTATATCACTGAATACCACGTACATGAATTTTCCTCACCGACTTACCTCCTGTGAGGGGCGGGGTTGGGGGCGGGGTTGGGTTCGGGGTTGGGATGCAGTCTGCAGGAGGCTTCCAGGAACAACACTTAAGACCGTTTGTCTTTATAAACATTAGATGTATTTATCGAAGAATGGGAGCTTTTATTGTTTTTGATGTTTTCGGATTACTGTTTAAACATCAATATCTTGTTTTGTTCACACAGAACAGGGATATCAGGAAAGCATCACAACTCGTTAATGCACGGTCGAATATTCATGGGGACAAACTCAAAGGACCATTCTTGAATTTATTCAAAAAAGAAAACATTTCATCTTTTTTTTTTATTTCTTTTGTGATTTGCAAAGAATGATGATATTCAAAGATTTAGACTATCTCGTTCCAACCTTTACTCTTTTATCACACTGTGTCAATGACACATTTCAAAATGTCATTACTCTGAATAAATTGAAGACAGATAACAGTAATTCCACCAGGACATGAAACAAAGATTATATTTTATTTAATATTTCTCGCTTGTGAGAGTCCTGTCTTACAACGTGATCAAACAACTCGTACTTGATAGACTTGAAGTGTTTCAACTTCTTCAGAATAATATAACTTAGTCAGAAACAAAGCTGTATGATATACATACATATTAGTTATTTGATGTCAGTGGCATTCAAGTTTCACAAGGTCCTATGAAATGCAAACGTCAAATATGTCTTAATTCATCTCGAATTGACGTGAATTGTTTTTGTCCACAGTCTAAATATGAGTGGACGTAATGGCATCGAAACATGCCTCGTCAGGACTTCTTCTTCTAACCATTTCCGAAGACACGACGAAACCAATCTATAGGGAACTCGGGTTCATTTATTGCAGGGAAGAAACTGCTTATTTCATGAAAGGATGTCAGAAGCATAGCACGCCATGGTCAGCTGGGGTTCAGCTGTAGATAATGAGACCCGACAGGAGAAGGGGTGTGGAGAAATCTCTACTCGATATACGTTCGACCCCCTGAGAGAGCATAGCCTCAACGCCTGATACCGAAAATCGGTTCATGAAGAAAACATTCCACAGTTTCTCTAATAATAGAAGCTATTGTGGATAGATATATGTTGTGTAATGAATGAACGATGAACTGTATGGAAGTGATGGAGATAATACACGGCACAAAGATTGTATGTCCAACCTCGAGGCCAGTGACTCAAACTTGACGTGCCAGGAAATGTTATTAGAACTATATCTTGGTGTATTGAACACTTTTGTACATTTCTCAAAGATCCTACATTAGAATATTCTTTAGTGGCCTTATGAATCTGATAATAACCCATAAGGATTGAAATATTGAACACGTGTTTTTCTCATTGGAGTTTTAGTATGTTGATTTCTCCCCAATTTCTCAGTCATGACCACACATTCTTTCGTGAGGTGAACTGGATTATTATCCTGGTGGTTGAAGGATCAACACGTGCAATTTTTGTAGTGGTTTGTTGCATCAATATGACATCAAACTGATGCGTTGTTAAGAACCGTATATGACGTCCAGTGTAAATGACTCCATAAACATGTAATGTTACGTTTTCAAAGTGAGTGACCACGAGGTTACTCAAAAAATACTTTTAGTGTATTTGTTTTTGTAAAGTTGACATGTCATACTTCGTTCTTCATTTGTTCATAAAAGAAGAGGTACCAAATGAGGGTGCTGAAAGCAGTGAATCCTTTCCCTCGCCAAACGGTAGTTCACTTAGGAATGATAATCCATGAAGTGCATTCATACCTGATTCAGGTACATACATATACATTGAATTCAGATTATACCAGGTAGTCTTCAATATTGGTAATCGGGGAGACCTAGAAGTTAGAGGTTAGTGTTCAATGAAGTACTAAAAAACAGGTCACATTTAAGCGTTTGCCTTGAGCTCCCATTACCAATCCATGCCACCAACAAATTGCACATCATGCATCCAAATCGTATACTTGTCCAATAATACCATTTCTTAAATGCTAACCATGTAATGAGTGTCATGTCAAGTTAACTGAACTGTTATAGAAGGTTCATTAATGTGATACTGAAACTACTATCCCGTAATGCGGGACTCAATGCTAAGCATGATGAGCCATAATAGAGGGACAGTTGAGACTTACTTTCCCGTTTGACGCCTGTTAACGTTAAGCATGGGAGGATCAGGTTTTTCCCTCGTCTTTAATCGTAGTGAAAATCAATGAGAACAGCAGGAACTTTATGGTAATGTGTATTCCATTATTGGGTTGACACGTAGGCCACAGGGAGCAAGAAGAACAATTTCAGAACCCATTAGAGTTCAAATACACCGTTTACACGTTCAGATGCATTTGGTAACGACTATTACAAAATGAAAAAGTATGTAAAAAACACAAACTTTTTCTGTGCATAAAACGTGCAACGCATACTTCCGTAAAGATCAAACCTACGAAGCCATAAGATCTGTTTAATTTATATATAGAAGATAAAAAGGTTGCACAGCATAGGGGCTGTTGGGGCATGTTTAAAATCAAAGACCCTCATGGTGATTCCCCAAAAGAGGTCCGTCATCTCAGATGGAACCATGTGGGAGACAGATCTTTAAATCGTTAAATCTTGCACCTGTGTTCACAGAATTGTGTCAGACATAGATGACCAAAGACGACACGGCCCGACTATTTATTAACATAACTGATGCTCGATTGAAGACGTACACTGCGTGTTCAGTTGTAGTTATACTTGTACTAGTATTGAGACTTTTGAACAGGAATGTAATCTAGCCCCGAAATATTCCTAAAACAGAAAACTGTCAACCTTAAAATACGTGACTAGTCGGCTACTTCTTTAGGCGCCACAACCCGTTGAGCAGTGTTTATATCTTATGAGGAACAGAATATGCTGTTCACATCCAGAATGACGTCAGCACGAATTGTCATTTAAAGAACACTGACCTTTGGGAATACAGAAGATGTACCTGTTGAATGTCTTTCAGAGTGGGTTAAGTCAGTACGTGATGTTGTCATTGGTAGAAAGCTCACAATGAAAAAGAAGAAACAGAATTGGAATAAACCTATTCTGTCCCAGTCAGCTCTCATTCAAGGTAAGGCTGCCCTACAAGAAAAAAACTGACAAGGGCTGAAATAACATAGCCATAATATGTAAGAATCACTGCTTTGATTGTTTGATCAAAGAAGTGGATATAAGTTGCATATCAAATACTGCCACATAAAAGGCCAGTATGATAACCGAGGAAGGAATCTGCCAAAACCACGCATCAGCTGAACTGTAAAACCTGAGGACTTGTCCATTCCCTTTTTTCGCTGGATTCAAAACCTCCATAAAAATCAGTAGAAAGAGATATATTGCTGGGTCCAGTGCATGTACTTCCAAATCCTTCTCTAAAATTAACAATAATTATCAGAGCAGTCAAGGCAAGATTTTCTTTAAATTCACAGAAAGTACATTGTATTTGACAAATGGAATTAATACCATGTGGATTCTGAAATCCACATGGTATTAGAAATAAAAGAGTCAAGCGAAACCGTCTCATCTATTTCATACGAGAGAGCTGGTCAAAAAGTTTTAAGCCTGACTTACTTTCAACTAAGGGCCATAACAAAATGAACTAGTTAATGTAGAACTGTGTTTGAGTAGTTCATTGCAAGTGTTTTTGGACTGTTGAGACTGTTTGTATATTAGTGACAGCCAGTTGAACGTGATAAGGATCCAATTTGACACAAATGGAAAATAAAAGAACTGGTACCAAACAGTCATCAAGTTTTTTACTTTAGAGAAAGGTACTCCCCAAGACATTCATGACCACATGTCACAAGTGTATGGGGATAAGTGCCCTAGCTACTCCACTGTTAAATCTTGGACAGCTATGTTTAAGTCTGGGAGAACAAGACTTGATAATGACTCAACTTGAAGATTCAATCAAGGAGATAGAAAAAACTTATACTGTCAGATAGACGTATTTCCATTGCTGATCTTGGGGAAGACACAGGTCTAAGCCATGGATCCATTGAAACTATTATTCATGAATATTTACAGATGAATAAGATATCTACTCGTTGGGTGCCATAGTTTCTAAATTCTGCTCTTAAGGGAAAATGAATTGACATTGCCAATGAAAATATAGAGCGAATTGAGGAGAATTTCGTCAAATTCAGAAAGAGATTAGTAACGGATGATGAAACATGGGTCTACCACTGTGATCCCGAGTCAAAACGTCAATCCACAGAATGGCACCAGTCCACTTCTCAAGCACCAAAAAAATTCAAGTCTTCAAGATCAGTGAAGAAGGTTATGGCCACTGTATTTATGGCATGCAAAGGGCGTGAGCCTTTTTGATTACTCAGAAAGTCAAAAGACGATTACCGGTGCCTACTGTGCTGATTTGCTTCATCGCCTGAGAGATTTTATCAAAGAAAGGCGCATCGATATATACTTAACAATCAGGAAGACAAACATCCACAAGACTGTATGACAAGAGAGGTGACTTCAACTTTCCCTTTGTGCCGAGCAATATTCCAGCAGTTCCAGGATTTATAATTAGTATCTACATTCATAACGTTTGAGGTACAATCAAGCATGTAATTTCTACGAAGAAAGCAAAGAGCGTCATAGGACTCTTGCCTCATAGTTGTTTGATCTGAGTTACAACACTCAAGGCCTCATCAAATATTCTTGTGGTTAGTATTTTGTCACGGATATCTATATGTTACAGCTACGGTGGGTAAATCAATGGAAGTGACTGGCTATTTGACCATTATTTAACAATGTCAGGATGCTACGGTTTATGCTTTCCTGGTGAATTAATGTTGCAAGGCCTAAGTCTTGGCTTGACCCTCCTGGAACGATTCTGAACACAGCGCTGAAAACGTTCACTCAGTAATTCATATAAGTATATTGTCTTAGTATATCTTTATACTAAATAACACAACCATGCATGTTCAATGTGTGTAGCATTCATCATAGAAGCATGTTTTGTAGAATTTCATTCACTGCTGAGTCAGACAAGCATGTTCTCCAATGTGATATTACATACTGTCAATTACACTAGCATATTCACCGGTGTAAAAGAGCTGGTGTTAATATAAATGTATTCAATACCACCTGCACATCTGTAAACACATTACGTTATATCCAGCATATTCCCTACTGTAACGTTATTAAAATGTGTCAAACAGAAATATTATCTTCGCAATATATTTACCTCTAAATTGTTTACCCTGACGTCTACCATGTTAATAGTTATGCAGACACCAGAAACTATGTGAAAGTCACCTACAGCATATTGTCTAAAAGTACATAGGCATAAACATGTAACAAATACAGACAAAAAGCTCTTAATGGCCACTTCACATGCTATGCTTCATTCAAATGTATTATAGTTATTTTTATGTCTCAAGTGTATAACGGAAGCATCAAAAGATGCTAAAGGCATTATGGCAGTTATCCTTCATAAGAACATTATAACACTGATAAAATCCAGTGAATTTATCAGTGCATTAACTATTTCTAAACATTTCATACAGTCTCTTTGTCGGTACTCGAGTCACGCGATGGATCGCCATCGCACTCCAACCATGTACGTACATGAATAACAGGTCCCAAGGGATTAATGGCGTGTAGTTTGTACTCATGAAACAGTTTTATGTCTTTTTCTTTGGGTTCAGGGTTTTATTCGTGTAAATTTATACATATCTGTAAACTCACAGCAACTGTGACCATTCTTGAATGTTTATCCAACAAACCACATGTAATCAATACGCATTCATGAATTGATACAGGTTCATCTCTGCTTCTTGTCCTCCTTGACCATGCACAGGAAATGCATCAGTGAAATACTTCAAATGCCATTTACACTGAATAAAATGAAGAGAGATAACTGTAATTTTACCATTACATTCAGAAGGAATAAAAGTTATGTGATTGATTACATAGCGAGAAGCACATATTGGCGTTAAACATACATGTCAATTACTTGAGGCAATCGTCATTCAAAGTTTCACAAACGTCACATGAATGCGAATGTCAAGTTCTTGCCAATTCTCTTCAATTAACGCCTGACTCGTATCTGAATTATTAGACCCAGTGAAGATATTACAGTGAAGATAAATGCTTATCCTATGTGCATCATAGCACACCATGGTCAGATAGGGGCACTGGAGGCACAGCAGTCAGACACCACAATTCGCTGTGCAGCCCAGACACCTATGATCGTAGGTTCGAATCCCGGCTTGTCCCGATTCTGTTTCCAGGTTTCCCAGTACCATACACATGTTCGTGGGTTTCATCAAAGTGGTATACATCTGAGACTTCGGACTTTCTGCCACATTAAGTTGACACGCCGTACTATTACAGGAATACGGTTAGCAAGGGTTCAACCATGGTCAGTTGATATTGAGACCCGAAGGGGTGGGAGTATGGGAGAAATCTGTACCCGCTATATGTGAACCCCCTGAGAGGGATAGTCTTAATGTTTGATGCTGCATATCGGATCACAGGCTGACTAAAAAGAAGATATGTGTGACTGATGACAATACAGTCAAGCAAAGTATTGTTCAGGGGTTATCAACAAGAACATTTCGGAAGTGGGCTTTTGTCTGACCATTTTAAGAGCCTTGATATTGTAGCCAAACATGTTCCGACTTGGAATGCGTGTAATCACAGCCATATGCTTGCAAGATGGTAAATAACAAAATGAATGGACATGTATCTGCATAACAACATTGATATAGACATGGTTCCCGCTCTCCCACCTTGTACCTTGTAGGTTATTCTCTAAATAGACATTTGAATGGCATTTGTCCGAGGTTCCAGTTGTTACTAACTGGGTAATGTACCTCCTGTTGTGCTAAGCTTCATATGATAAGTGTCAAGCCAATGTTATTTATTGTCAAAGCTTCCGCTTAGATATATAATTTTCTCTCATAATAGTACACATCACAACAGCTGGACAATCGAGCCACGGGGTCATTGATTCAAACCTGACGTGATAAATAATGTTATCAGTACGATATAAATAACAGCGTCAAAACCCTTTCCTTGATCCCGTAATCTCTGCTAAAAGCAGGGTAAACTGTACGATTCCGACTGTATCATAAGCATTCGTTTTGTGAATCACTATGAAAAGATGATAAAACCAGGTGTTCGGTAAAGGATAAACTACAGTGTCAAAAGGATAATTTTCATTCCATTTCTTGAAGAGGTCAATCGAGTACTGTGTGTGCGGGTAATATGTCACAGCAAACTTATTAGTTTCTTAGTTATCTTGGCCTATACATTATCTGGATATGCCAATGATTCCAAGGTTACGAAACCTTTGTCTCAATAATGATTTCTTACACTTTACCTGTGACTAGCGTCCACAAAGATCCCACGACATTTGATGGTTCTTTACTGGGTTTGTGAATAGGCTAAGAACCCATAAGGATTGACAAATATAAGGATTCACATATTTGAAATACGTCCCATTTAGTAATTATCAAAGCTGATTGGTTTGTTAAAGCAATATGTTTATGAATATCATATTGGCGCATTGTAGGGAACAATCACAACATGATGTTATCCAATGTAATTGACATCGAAAATCATTGTATATTCAATGTGAATGACCAATTCTAATCATGAATACCCTCAAAGGTACTTACCCAGAACAATTGGTTGACAAAAGTCAGAGGTCTTTGTAAAGTTGAGTTTTCACATATCATATTCTCCTCATTTGATCAGGAAATGACGGTGCCTCTGGTATAACCTTGTGGTTAAAGCGTTCGACTAAGGCATGGATTTGCAAATCAAGCGACAAAACGCTTTCCATAATCATAAAAAAACCGTTATAAAATTCCGACTATATCATGAGCATGTGTTTATTATGAATCAAAACCAAATAGTGATGATATCACGTGTTCACGAAAAGATGAGCGTATCCTGACCAAAGGGTCGCACCCCTTACACACACACACACACACACACACACACACACACACACACACACACACGCACGCAGGCATACACACACACGCATACACACACAGATACACACACACAAACACACACACACAAAAGCATGTTAATTGTTCACTTGACACGATACTGGAACATATATATACATACATTTGTCCGAGGTTCCAGTTGTTGTTACTCACACACACCAAAACACACACACACACGCACGCACGCACGCACGCACGCACGCACACACAAAGACGAGTTAAATGGTCACTTGACAAAATACGGGAACATACGGTAGAAGTCAAAATAGGGAATTGCGTCAGAAATCATTCGAAGAATCGTTATGCAGAGATCTAAATGTTTCAAGCTTAGGTGGGTAAATCAGTGGAAGGGAAATGACTATTTGACTATTATTGAATAATATACAATGTACCTGTAGCTAGAGTTAAACTTAAAAGCAACAAATCTGACTCGTGTGCATAAAGAAATAATTTGTATAATAACTAACGAATGCTTTGCCTCACCAACGGTATGATTTACTCACTGGAAATATTGTCCTTGATGTGGTTTCGTATATGTTATAAGATGGAGTCAGATAGGTAACAGAAGGTGAAGCACTAAACAAGCAGGTCACAACAAAGAGTTCATCTTATCAGCTTCTAATCTCGATTTTTGGCACCAACATATCATGCACCTAAATGTGTAATAATACTATATGTTTAATGCTAACCATGTAATGAGTGTCATGTCAAGTTAACTGAACTGTTATAGAAGGGTCATTGATGTGATACTGAAACTACTATCCCGCGATGTGGGACTCCGATCCTGAGCATGATGAGACATAATAGAGGGACACATTAGACTTACTTTTCCGTTGGACGCCTGTTAGCGTTAAGCATGGGAGGATCGGGTATATCCCTTGTCTTAAATCGTAGTGAAAATCAATGAGAGCAGCAGGAACTTTGTGGTAATGTATATTCCATTACAGGGTTGACACGTGGGCCGCAGGGAGCAAGAGGACTATCTTCAGAACCGATTAGAGTTAAAATGCACACTTTACAATTATTGTTCATAAAAGTGCAACGCAAACTTCGGTATATATCAGTGAAGCCACATACTCTTTTTAATTTATTTCTAGAAGAAAATAAGTTTGCACAGCATAGGGGTTGTTTGAGGATGATTAAAATTAACCTCAGATCGACCACCCTTCATATTGATTTCCCAACAGAGCTCCGTCATCTCAGATGGAACCATGTGTGAGACATTTTTTGGAAACCGTTAAACATAATTGCACACGAGTTCACAGCATTGTGTCAGATTAAGATGACACGGACAGACTACTTACGAAACATAACTGATGCTGAAATGAAAACGTATTCTTCTGTCTGACCTGTGTTTGTCTGGTCGCAATTCTTCTTTCGTGACCTAGTGAGATTTATGAAATTGCATATGTCCGAGCTCTGAAATATTACTGTAACGGAAATAGGTAATCTTGGTATGCGTGTCTCGATAACTACACTTCTGCTGCGGGAACAGATTGACGTGTGCGACACAACTCGATGTGTTTTTTATCTTGAAATTCCAGGATCTGCTGTTGGTTGATTCGAATCTCAAATTGTCTTCAGCACGAACGTTTAGCAATGAAGAGCATTGAGCTTTACTGTGTGAAACTTTATTAACGTGTTTAGTAAATTATTCGTGAATGTCTTCCATAAGATACATTTCGATATAAACATCACATCCTCAACACAATGGTGTAAATTTGATGCATTACTTGTGAAATATATGACACCATCAATCCCTATCAATCACAGAGTAATTGGCTATTAATGACATGGCAACCAATGGCACTTTTAAGGGTTTTTTTCAAAAGGCTTTCAAATACTTCGTATGACGCTTTAGTGCACCAGTCACACCAAAGCAGGCGTACATTATATTCAATATATGTGAGGGAAAGAATTTAAAGGAGAAAAAACATATTACAATACAGTGTAAACGTTCTCTGTCTACTCCCATGAAAGGCCGAACATGTACTTCAAGCAGCCAAGCATGCTCGAATATCCGAGTGTTATAGCTCAATTCTATTATAATATGCCCCTTAGACCTATTTCTAAATCTTCATTTATGGACTGATATCATCTGTCATCAGTGCAGACGTTATCTCCCCCATGAGTCAAATGGGATGGGATGGCCTTCTATGCATCGCATGTATTCTACATCAGATTTCAAAACGATACTGTAGTGGCGAGTAGCTCAAAGTTACTCATCATAATGGAATGGAAACAATTTTCATAAAATACACTGAATAATGGAGTATGTTTACAAAGCACAACTTCACAAATTGATTTTAGTGCTAATCCACTATTCTGAGACGACTGTGTAGGGCCTAGTCCACAATGTAATTTGTGGGTCCTGTATACAAGCTACCGTTCATGTGTCTTTATGTCAATATACAACATATTAGTATGGGAATGGTTTGGCTCAAGGAAGCCCCAGCATGTTGTCTGATGCTTATAAATGGTTTTTGAGACATTTTGTCTATCGTAGCTAAAAAGTTTAAAGTAACAATGAAAATAACAATAAAACAAATTTTATTTTTTTTAGCATTATTTCAAGTTGACCAGTGTCTGTTAACTGAGCTCCAACTCCAACTCCAACTCCAACTCCAACTCCGAGGTCATCTTAGCTCGTGTATTAAGTAAAGCAAAGTTTGTTGGGTTTTTTTGTGCTTTCAAAGTATAAATCAATTAGTCGAACCAGCATTCTGTTTACTTCAAAACACGTTACTAGTGATGTCCACGTTTTGCAGTTTTGAATTCATCCATTCAATTTGATTTGTAGTCATTCCTACCAATACTTAGGGAGTCTCAGGTACCTTGGACTATCAATACTGAACTAAACATGCTGAAGATAAAGGAACTATTGGTGTCTGCAGTGCTGCTACATGCCCCTCTAATGGAGACATCTCCAGTGACTACGATGAACTCAAGAATATGGACACCATGTTAAATGTCAGTTGCAATGACTGAGGGAATTATCTGCAGTGACCATGATGAACTCAAAAATAAGGACTCCGTGCTAAGTGTCAGTGGCAATGGTTTATAGTCAACTACTTGTCAGAGGGAACCCTTAGTGTCAGTATGGCATAAACAAAGATGTCACACAATTGTCAGATAAACAACAGCAAATGTTTGGTTTTTGACAATGCCTGCGACCTATTCAGTACGGCACGAGCTCAGTTATATGGGAATAAATCAACAATACAATACGCTAGTTGGTTTGCCATGTTTCATTGACATGGTAGTCTGCGTTATTAACAAGTAACAATCATGGAATATATCTTCAAATCTTTATCTCACTTACTTCATACATCTTAATCAATTCTCCAAAAAAATGACAATAAAAACAGATTCATGAAACAATCACATAATAATCCAACATGTTGGACCTTGAACATCAGTATATATATTGTTTTCTATATATAGCCACATTCACAGATATATTCATGTAAACTACAAACATACTGCTCACTTCCTAAAACAACAAACCATCATTTCCTCAGACATCTAGCATGGAAGCCTTACAACTGAAGCAAGTCTCCCGACTTGCCCTGCTGTCTACAATAACCTTCCGCCAACAATAAAGAAATCAGAAAATCATTTAAACATTATCAAACATTCATTCAGTATTAAACATAAAAAAACAAATGTATCGCTTTCATTTTGCAATTCCAACTATTTTGAATTCACATCGTTAATGTTTCAACTATAGTTCATATTTTGTATTTCATCTAATCCAGTTGAATCATCTGATTTTGAAGAGAAATAGTGACTGACAATTAACTTAAACAAGACAAAGTTTTACACTGGTCTTCAGCTGCTGTATGTACCAATATGTTTTCTTCCCTTACCCTGAAGTTTGAATCCCATATTCACTATAATTAATAATTCAAATCATCCTCAATTTCATCAACCATATCGTTTTTTCGGTTTCATGAAAGAAGTTTAAAAATGTAATCTGCACTACTTTGAGGTTTCTTCACAATATAACTCCATGCTGTAACTGAAACACTGCTTTAAGATGTATGAAATCATTCTTGCTCACTCACTCACCAACAATCACTCACTCATACTCACACTGTCACTCAATAACACTCACTGCGTCACTCGGTGATAGCTAATTGTTCAAATCCCAGATTCACATAATAATGATCCTTTGTTTACTATCACTCACTCGCCATCACTTTTTCTCTCACTCGGTGATACCTAATTGTTCAAATCACAGATTCAGGCCATCACCTATCCTGCTACTCCTGAGCCCAGCACCAGAAAGATGAATGCATGTCAGATATGTGCAACATAAATCAGTCTTCACATGTGATGTAATAAACTAATTGGCCTGACAGAGTGCTGTGGTCCAGACATTCCCCAGTGTGATGTAGAGCCCATCAGACTTAGCCCTGGGATGCAGCCAACACATCAGCAATGCTCAACGCTGACAGTTTTATGTCATACAATAGTCGCCATTTTTAATAACAAAATCTTAGGATGGCCTGGATTTATTTCTGTAAACACACATGAAAAGGTCTGTACGAATACCTGACAAAGTGGTATGATTTACAGTAAAAAAGTGCAGTCATTACAACATAATTCTATTTCATTCCAAAGCAAGGAGGAGTGATGGATCGTAGCCTGTTTTAATATGTGCCAATAACAAGAGATGCAGAAGCTTTACTTAGAGTGACTCTGGCAAGTCCTGATGGCCAACATTTGATGGATGGTGAAATAAACTCCGTGCTGCTCCTGCACTGATGACTTCAACAACTCACAGCAGGAACTACACAACATTCAATCAATGGTATATATTGTTTACCAATTAGCACATGTACATGCTTATTGCTCATAATGTGGCATAATTTGCAGTGCCTTCTGTGTTAAAAATATAGGGGTCTTTGATCATTGAGACTTTTTGAAACAGTTTAATGATCCCTGAATGTCTATATATCTAACATTGAGGTAATGACAAGAATCTATGACATTCATTCTGATTTTGAACACTGCTTCTTGTGAACTCATTCGTCAAGCTTTCCCCCTCTCTTGGACAGGTTCACCCTTTTCGCGAATACCTGGTGTCATTACTGACATGCTTGCCCTTTTCCCGAATACCTTGTGTCATTTTGGATTGTAGTGATCCATTCAAATAGCATTTACCACTATTTTGCTTTCTGTTTACGGCAAAACTTAACAAAGTTTTATTCTGAATTCAGTGAAGTTCAATATTTCTTGATTTGTTAGAAAAAAAGAAGTTCAGAATTTTACGAAATACTGTTTTTTTCAATCGCTTGAATTAGTAAATATTATATTCAGCTCACACAACATGTGCCACAATATTTGGTATTTGAAATCAGCTTGATGCAAATCTGTGCACAAATCTTACAACAATCAGTCATGCACATATCCATTATCTTGATATCGTCCTTTACACCACCAAATGACATCTGTTCCGGCAGATAATAGAGACTTATAATGTTCTGGTGTTGACGTTTTATATTTCAAAACCTAATAAAAGTTCATTCTGAATTCAGTGAAGTTAAATATTTGCAGACATCCATTATCTCCTGATCTTGTAAAAAGAACGGATTTCACATTAGAACCAGGAAAAACAACTGACATATTGTAAATGATGCATCACCAGGGAAAAATATTGACTCACGTTCCATAAACTGAACAAAGTGACTTCTAGTGACATTTTCCTGGCATAATGCTACGTCTGCTGACTCTTAAATAGTTTTGACAATGTATCTTATTTTCCAAAATGCTTATGATAGGCAATCCATTAACTTCGAAAATGTCAAAAGAGTACAAAATAACTTCACCCCTTGTGCACGGTATACTTTTTCAATGGTAACGGACACCTCACGTCAACATTTTAACAATAAAGATGGATATTTGCTTGGAGTGGAAATAACAATGTTTATGAAGACCACATAATTGACATAATGGTAATATTGATATCAAGGTTTAATCATTAACTGGCATTGAGATCCAATTCCTAAAGAAGTTTGTGCTCTGACACAAACTGGCGCAGTTTGGAATTTTCGATGTAGACTCCAGGAACTGCCGCAGCTGATCAACCACCAGAAGGTTCCGTCGCGTCTGCTGCAGAACGCTGCGGATGTGTCTCTGGGAAATGTATCGAAACATCCTTGCAGTAGTGCTCAAATGGTCCCATTCTGCGTTAATCATACTCAGACGCAGTCGAAGACGTGACTGCTTCTGCAATGTACAACAATAACAGCACATCAGTAATGTGTCATCGTGTGTCATCTGCCCTCTCCAAAGAGTTACACTGTACAACTCCTTGACGCAATGATTTAACTGAGTTCACAATCTTTGTTCTGTATTCACTGTAGGCTATATCGAGCATTAACAGCATATTCCCGATTTTTCTGTATGCAGGCTTTGGAACAGACGCCAGGTGCCGTCTCCACTCGGAGACTCTGTGTAGAGTGCTGCAGCACGAATCGGATCAGGTTGGGCATTGTCACAGGAATGGTGTCGGGAAGACAGCACTGTTACCTTTCCTGCACAATGTACAACAATAACAGCACATCAGTAATGTGTCATCGTGTTCATTTTTTTCCATTTCATTTACTTTTTCAATACAGGATCTACATAAACAAAAATTGAAAAATCTGGACAAAGTTCTTTAAAAGGGAGGAAAAGACTAACATATGTTCCTTATAACATCAAGATAACATATTTCCTTGTTCCCAACACTTTTAAGATGGCAAGATATAGCAGGTGACCTGATCCTATACTCTCAATCACAAAACAATATTAGCTAGACCCATCTATCAATCACCGACCTTCTTCATTACCAAAACACAACCAATCACCAGTGACAGCCTCAAACGGTAATAAACACTTCAAACAGCATGACACAGACTTGTTCCTGGCAATACGTCATTCTCCGTCAATCCCATGTCAGAAATTCCAAATTGACGATGCCATTTTGCCCTCCTTTTTTCTATCTGTGTCCCTCTATGGCCTGTATTTCCATGCTATTAGCCCAACGATTGATTACATCTAATGAACACCTCTTTGTATATCATCATTTCTCTTTCTTAATCAAACGCCCGACCCACTCAGTGAACCGGTCACTCTGGTCAAATACATCATTTTAATCTCACAACTGTCAATGATGTGAATAGTCCATAGCTGACAGTAAGCATTCCGAACCCTAATAGGACATTTTTATGTCTTTACGGGCCTTAAAAACAAGTAAAACCTAAATGCACCAAGCTTAAATACTATTAGGCATTCACTTCTTTATTCTGAAACGAAAGGGGTTTGTTACATTTTTTTACTATTATTTCCATAGGTTCTTTTAAAAACAGACTTCTTTTGCAAAGAATCACTGATGAAGGTTAGGATTCTGGAACATTGTAATGAAAAACAAAAAAGTTATTGTTTAGATTTCATAAAAGAAATAATTATGACTATGGTAGGAAATTACTTTTCATTTTCAATTGTCCACAAAAAGTATTTGCTGCAAAGTTGCAGGCTGTCTTATGGCTTAACTTGAAATGACTGAATAAGGCATGCATGAGTGAAGAGTTTTTTAGTAATATCCTGGAGTGTCAGATTCATATTTGGAGACCCAAAAGTGATGCATGCACACAGAAACATGTACAGCCCCATTGGGATTCCACAGTAGAATTGGTTTCCATCAGCCCTATATGACGACTACGAGGTGACTTAACTGATCTGGTGGTCTGACTCGCTAACTTGCATGATAGCATGTTCTAGTACCCTGACGTCGTGGATAATCACAGTTATTTACAGGCTGCCGTCATATAGCTGGAATGATGCTGAGTGCACCATTAACGTCAACCAAACAAAAACATATGTAACACCTAGGTATACCCTACAGCACAGGCTGAACCACCAAGGTTCATAATTCTATGTATATGTCTTACGAACCACCAAAACCAATGAGTCTCAATCTAGAGCCATAAGTTAAAACAGCAGTGACAACAACTCAGTCTTCCTGTGCCCCATAACCTATCCATGAATGGAAGACACCACAAAACATTGTTCTTGAGGTACTTGCTATCATACATACTTACTATCATAGAAACATCCTCTCTGACAATTTAACTCGTCACGATATGGCTGAAATATTGCCGATGTGACGTAAAGCATTAATTCACACACTCACTCTGACAATTTAAGTGATACGGTCTCTTGATGAAAACCTCAGAAAATATCTGTCCGTTACTTAGCCAATACCGCCTTGAACAAGCCAAATGATCCATTAATATTCTCGGTTTTCCTTTTGCCAGCGAAAGACATGATGGATAGACTGCCTATAAAATGAAAGTTAAAATTTATAATCACTGCCCATCTTCCCATTATTCCTGTCTGCTCGCCTACACCTTTTCTGACATTGTAATCACAATACTGATGCGGATGCTGACATTTGAAATAAATAGTGTAGTCATATTACCAGATGAATCATCTTCAACATTGCTTAAATTCTTTCCATATGAATTTCACCACTGCATGTAGATATACATTATATTCCAAACTAATACAACTTGTATTCAGAGTGTTGGCCCAAACAAAAATGTTTTCTGTCCCTTTCTCCATCCAAATCCCATATAATTTAACCAACAGCCCAAAACCAACAACTGTGGAGCATATATCATATAACACATGAAATATTTAAATGCATGAAATATTTTTTTCTATTTTTGTCCAAGCACACTATGATAAGGTTTAAGGTGCCAAAGAAAATATTTTTTAGCGTTAGAAAGCAGCTTGTGTCCCATGTTGGATTGGCTAAGAGGAAGAGATGGCTTTACCGGTCCCAGAGGGTAGGCTATGGACTGATCGGTTAACGGACTCTTGATGATCCCCTGGGAAGTATGCCCCCTAAAGTGAAGAAGACGCCTGCAGAACAGTATCAATTGAGCAAGCCATCACATACAGCAGTAGGTGTAATACTCAGGCAGATACACTTACACATCCAGCATCTCCCAACTCAAACTTTAGAAAGTTTCATACAAAACCACATCAGCCATTAGACACAGTGAATGATAATTACTGCCATGTCAGAATGTTGATAGAATTTGAACATTTTCTGCATTTCATCAACCTTTGATGTTGAATTAAATTGTGTTTTTCTTTCTTTTATTATGAGAACTGTGCCGATTAGATCAGAGACACAAATACATCCAGTCTGAAATTCACAACCATTACACATTAAAGAAAAGGTTGGAGCATCAGAACGTATACCTTATTCCTGTGGCGTTTATTCACGACCAGGCCCGCTCTAGGCATTCTGTTTGGATATTGTACAGAGCCCATGTTGCTGCACCATCCATTTTCAGCTTCGGTGAACTCAAATTGACTACAACTGCTGGTAAATGTTGCCATGATTTGAAAATCTATTCCAGTTCGGCGAGCCATTGCTGAATGAATAGGTGAGGAGACTGAGGTTTCTTGGCATCAGTGTATGCTAATTGTTTAACTATGTATGTAAGGTCTGGGAAAGGGAGAGATGTGCCTACGTTTGAATCAGTTACAGCTTTGGTGTATGGAATTAGGTATCAGTAACTTAATTCGTAATTAATCCTGAGCATTTCGGTTGACATATATAACATTAAACTCATGACTCAAGTGGTATCATTCAGACAGTATCATGTGACCAACAATGACTCGAGATGACAACATGACAACACTACATCAACATGACAAAACTTCTTCAAAATGATGTCAGACGGGTATTATGTGACCCTACTTCCTCAGGATAACACTACTCCAACACGACTACAGACCGATATCATGTGCCCAACCCCAGCATGACAACACAACTGCAACAAACACCAGATCAGTATCGTGCCATAAGGAAACATGACTACACTTCTTCAACATGACATCAGACAAGCATCATGTAACCCTACTTCAACATGACATCAGACAAGTATCATGTAACCCTACTTCAACATGACATCAGACAAGTATTATGTAACCATACTTCAACATGACATCAGACAAGTATCTTGTAACCATACTTCAACATGACATCAGACAAGTATTATGTAACCATACTTCAACATGACATCAGACAAGTATCATGTAACCCTACATCATCATGACATCAGACAAGTATCATGTAACCGTACTTCAACATGACATCAGACAAGTATCATGTAACCCTACTTCAACATGACATCAGACAAGTATCTTGTAACCATACTTCAACATGACATCAGACAAGTATCATGTAACCCTACTTCAACATGACATCAGACAAGTATTATGTAACCATACTTCAACATGACATCAGACAAGTATTATGTAACCCTACTTCAACATGACATCAGACAAGCATCATATAACCCTACTTCAACATGACATCAGACAAGCATCATGTAACCCTACTTCAACATAACATCAGACAAGTATCTTGTAACCCTACTTCAACATGACATCAGACGAGTATCATGTAACCCTACTTCAACATGACATCAGACAAGTATCTTGTAACCCTACTTCAACATGACATCAGACAAGTATCTTGTAACCATACTTCAACATGACATCAGACAAGTATCATGTAACCCTACATCAACATGACATCAGACAAGTATTATGTAACCATACTTCAACATGATATCAGACAAGTATTATGTAACCCTACTTCAACATGACATCAGACAAGTATGTTGTAACCATACTTCAACATGACATCAGACAAGTATCATGTAACCCTACTTCAACATGACATCAGACAAGTATTATGTAACCATACTTCAACATGACATCAGACAAGTATTATGTAACCCTACTTCAACATGACATCAGACAAGTATCATGTAACCCTACATCAACATGACATCAGACAAGCATCATGTAACCCTACTTCAACATGACATCAGACAAGCATCATGTAACCGTACTTTAACATGACATCAGACAAGTATCTTGTAACCCTACTTCAACATGACATCAGACAAGCATCATGTAACCCTACTACAACATGACATCAGACAAGTATCTTGTAACCCTACTTCAACATGACATCAGACAAGCATCATGTAACCCTACCTCAACATGCCATCAGACAAGCATCATATAACCCTACTTCAACATGACATCAGACAAGTATCTTGTAACCCTACTTCAACATGACATCAGACAAGCATCATATAACCCTACTTCAACATGACATCAGACAAGTATCTTGTAAACCTACTTCAACATGACATCAGACAAGCATCATGTAACCCTACTCCAACATGACATCAGACAAGCATCATATAACCCTACTTCAACATGACATCAGACAAGTATCTTGTAACCCTACTTCAACATGACATCAGACAAGCATCATGTAACCCTACTTCAACATGACATCAGACAAGCATCATGTAACCCTACTTCAACATGACATCAGACAAGTATCTTGTAACCCTACTTCAACATGACATCAGACAAGCATCATATAACCCTACTTCAACATGACATCAGACAAGTATCTTGTAAACCTACTTCAACATGACATCAGACAAGCATCATGTAACCCTACTCCAACATGACATCAGACAAGCATCATATAACCCTACTTCAACATGACATCAGACAAGTATCTTGTAACCCTACTTCAACATGACATCAGACAAGCATCATGTAACCCTACTTCAACATGACATCAGACAAGCATCATGTAACCCTACTTCAACATGACATCAGACAAGTATCTTGTAACCCTACTTCAACATGACATCAGACAAGCATCATGTAACCCTACTTCAACATGACATCAGACAAGCATCATATAACCCTACTTCAACATGACATCGGACAGGTATCTTGTAACCCTACTTCAACATGACATCAGACAAGCATCATGTAACCCTACTTCAACATAACATCAGACAAGTATCTTGTAACCCTACTTCAACATGACATCAGACGAGTATCATGTAACCCTACTTCAACATGACATCAGACAAGTATCTTGTAACCCTACTTCAACATGACATCAGACAAGTATCTTGTAACCATACTTCAACATGACATCAGACAAGTATCATGTAACCCTACATCAACATGACATCAGACAAGTATTATGTAACCATACTTCAACATGATATCAGACAAGTATTATGTAACCCTACTTCAACATGACATCAGACAAGTATGTTGTAACCATACTTCAACATGACATCAGACAAGTATCATGTAACCCTACTTCAACATGACATCAGACAAGTATTATGTAACCATACTTCAACATGACATCAGACAAGTATTATGTAACCCTACTTCAACATGACATCAGACAAGTATCATGTAACCCTACATCAACATGACATCAGACAAGCATCATGTAACCCTACTTCAACATGACATCAGACAAGCATCATGTAACCGTACTTTAACATGACATCAGACAAGTATCTTGTAACCCTACTTCAACATGACATCAGACAAGCATCATGTAACCCTACTACAACATGACATCAGACAAGTATCTTGTAACCCTACTTCAACATGACATCAGACAAGCATCATGTAACCCTACCTCAACATGCCATCAGACAAGCATCATATAACCCTACTTCAACATGACATCAGACAAGTATCTTGTAACCCTACTTCAACATGACATCAGACAAGCATCATATAACCCTACTTCAACATGACATCAGACAAGTATCTTGTAAACCTACTTCAACATGACATCAGACAAGCATCATGTAACCCTACTCCAACATGACATCAGACAAGCATCATATAACCCTACTTCAACATGACATCAGACAAGTATCTTGTAACCCTACTTCAACATGACATCAGACAAGCATCATGTAACCCTACTTCAACATGACATCAGACAAGCATCATGTAACCCTACTTCAACATGACATCAGACAAGTATCTTGTAACCCTACTTCAACATGACATCAGACAAGCATCATATAACCCTACTTCAACATGACATCAGACAAGTATCTTGTAAACCTACTTCAACATGACATCAGACAAGCATCATGTAACCCTACTCCAACATGACATCAGACAAGCATCATATAACCCTACTTCAACATGACATCAGACAAGTATCTTGTAACCCTACTTCAACATGACATCAGACAAGCATCATGTAACCCTACTTCAACATGACATCAGACAAGCATCATGTAACCCTACTTCAACATGACATCAGACAAGTATCTTGTAACCCTACTTCAACATGACATCAGACAAGCATCATGTAACCCTACTTCAACATGACATCAGACAAGCATCATATAACCCTACTTCAACATGACATCGGACAGGTATCTTGTAACCCTACTTCAACATGACATCAGACAAGCATCATGTAACCCTACTTCAACATAACATCCGTCAAGGACCATATAACCCTACTTCAACATGACATCATACAAGTATCTTGTAACCCTACATCAACATGACTTCCGGCAAGTATCATATAACCTTACTTCAACATGACATCAGACAAGTACCATGTAACCCTACTTCAACATGACATAAGATGGCTATGTTTTCATCACTATTCAACATGACATCCCGAAGGAAACATGTTTCAGATAACTGTTACATCTGTGTCAGATATTGTGTCTAGTTGAGTCATACAGCCACTAATACAGAATGACTGAACAATACAGATTATTAAAATTCGTCATTTTTTAAACCACAAGTAAAAACATTATCTTAACTAAGCCTATCTATCTAGCGATACAAATCCTTATAATTATTAAAATATGATTATAGCAATCCTCACTTGGAGGAGACATAAAACCGAGAAAACCTCAACATTAATGTCTTTGAAGACAGTTATCTTTCAGACATTAATGCCTGTATTGGCAGAACTGAAATGGCCTGCCGGTTCTAGTGGCACTTCAAAGAAATGCAATGCCTGCTTGATATTTCCATGTTGCAGAACATGATATGAACGATTGGAAGCCTGCTTCATGAATTGAAATGAAATAGTCTTGATTCCGCCACAGTGCACTGATAATTGAAATGTATAGCCTTCCTGCTATTCAAGAGTTGCAAAGAAATTGTAGCATATTCAACAACTTATTCTTGATATCCTGACGTTTATATTTTATGTCAATAAAATTGTAAATCATAAACACCGCAGAATCTGTGTTCGCCATTGTTCGAGTTGACACACTTCAAAAGAAAATGCTGTCTCCTCCCATATCATGTGGGATGCAAATAATCAGGTCTGGGATGGGCAAACAAGTTGTTGATTGCATGGGCAAAGATGTATGGTTGATTTATGGGTGATGCAATTCATGGTATGAGCAACGACCCATGTCGAATTCATGAACAAATATATACGACCAATTGCATGAGCAAAGACCTGTGGATGATGGCATGAGCAAAGACATATGCCATAAGAAACGAAACACCATCAGCCAGATCACATATTGTAATTAATCGAGTCTGGACCAGACAATCCAGTGATTTACATCATGATCATCGATCCACGTATGCATATACATGATATATATCATTTTTTTAACATTGATGCATGCTATTGTGAATATCTAGCAATGTCATGCGGATATACAATTAAACCCCAATTTTAGATAAATGTTGACGATGATTGAATCGGGGTTGAATTTTTAACATTGATGCATGTTATTGTGAATATATAGCAATGTTTTAAGGAAAATATATGCGCCTGTTAAAAAAATAAGCATGTGTCCTTTAGGAATGTTTACGTTATAAGGTAAACCATAACAAAATATACATGTAGCTGTGCATTACTATTGTCCCTGGACAGAGTTGAATACCCTACAACATTGTCCTACAACGTGATTAAGTTAAACCCAGGGTGCACATTCACGTCAACAAAAGGTATATTTTAAATCAAATTCTCATTTAAAATTCGTACCATTGTTGATTTATAACGGACCGTATACTCAACAAACGGGAAAATTGTACAGATAAGCTGTGTGTTAGTTTCGGCACTGGCTCTGATCAATTACCCACAACCTATTATCATTTAACTGAAGCATTAATTTCGCCATGAAATATAATCAAAGCAAATGAGATCAACGGTTCACGCGAGAAGGTGTACACAAACAACATGGGTATTAAATATGTGTAGGTATAGCATATTGTAACGTGCAGACGGTATGTTTGTTGTTTAACGCCCCACTCAGCAATATTCCAGTATATGACGGAAGGAAGACGATAATAAATTATATATTTTCAGTGGCAATCGGATATTAATGCAGGTAAAACTAAGATTATAACATCCTACAAAGAGCAGTGATGTTTTATAATAAATAATAAAACTTACTAAAGAAATATAATGTATATTCATGTATATTCCCATACAACACATTATCAGAATAAATGTTCAAACGAACTGATACGATCCTTAACCACACTGCGTTTACGTCAAATACAAACAGCTATTTCTTTTTACTGTGAACGCTAACGAAGGGAAATACTCCTCCAGACAGTGTCTTAGAAGTGAATTGTAAACATTTGGATTCATTCTGAAAGACATATAACGTCCGTTTGCAAACCACAAAAAACACTAGTGTATGACTTCTGTCAATAAATGACGTTAAGTATATTTACACGGCACTGAGAGGATAAACTTGACATTTTTATTTTATCATTTGAATGAAAAATATAATTAATTCATGTAATAAATGTTTAGTATACCATCCACATTTCCATAATCGATACGTTGCCCACTAAAAGACGCTACATTTCATACAGTATTGTGATCTAATGTTGTGCACTCTGACAAAGAGAAACTACTCGGTTTTCTAGTCAGAAATAATACTGTAGACCCATATTGTCGAATCGTTGTCTTCTACCATACCGTTTTTTGGCCTCAATTTTACCTTTCATAAGCTCCTAAGACAGGTGCGGCCCTTCCTTCCATAAAAGAGAGGCCAATTAAATACAATGAGATGTGGTTATAGGTCTGGATGTTATAACAAGATAATAACAATAATAATAATAATTTTCAAGGAGAGGCTATCTGAACGACCACTGCATCGAATTTATGTGCAGAAGATCAGCAATCCAGCATAGTCCTTCGCTTGGATGAGGTCCGCTGGCCAGAAAAGTGAAACAGAAGGCTTTCTGTTTGCTGCTCAGGACCAGTCACTTTCCACCTCGAAACCGTCAATGTGTGATTTTGCATCAAAATGTAAATATGAAATGTAGATTATGTAATAAATTTAATGAGACCCAACAATTGTCAGTGGATGCCCAGCTTAAGTGACATAATGGAGTGTCTAGATCATTTTATTACCGTCTTCGCCATGCTTGTGGTTTTGACACAGAGGTCCATCCATGGTACGACCCGGAATATGTAGAGGGCGTCATGGAAAATGATAAATACAAAATTCTTTGGAATGGGCGGCGTATCCAGGCCAACAAACATGTTCTTGTCCTTTTTGATAAATCCAATAATACCTTTATATATTATTGAATTTTCTGTCCCTTTTGACACCAATGTGATCGACAAGATTCAGGAAAAACATGGCAAATACGCGGACCTTGGTTTCGAAATGTCACGCTTGCATACCAAGTGCCAAGTTGTCCGAATCCCCATTGTTCTCGGTGCCTTAGGTTTGGTTCTGTTGACTGACATTGGGAGAGTACCCGGGTTTGCTACCAGGAATACAGCACTACTGACAATCTGGATAATGCAGAAGGATGCAGTACTGGGGAGTCTTCACATCCTCCGAAAACTTCTGGGTGGGTTTGACTAGGCACCGCTTCCTGGGAGAAGTCCCATTCGCTGTCTGGGCTGCGTGTAGAAGCGGCTAAGGCCCCGAGCTGATGATGAACCTAACCAGCCTGACTGTCCTCCACATGTCTACCATAAAACTTTTTGAAAGCTTGACTGAGGCCTTGAATGTTGTAACCTTGATCAAACTACTTCTGAACAAGGGTCGAATGACGCTCTTTGAAATCTTGGTAGAAAGAGCATGCTCGATTGTATCTCAAAAGTTGCGAAATGTAAACACCCAAGGCTGGAGCTGCTGGAATATAGCTCGAAATGGAGGGGAAATTGACAATTGGAAAGTTGAAGTCACCCCTCTTATCATACAGTCTTGTGGAGAGTGTTTTGTCACTCTGAATCTTTATGCATTGATCTAAATATGAAACAGATGAGGCGGTCTCACTGGTCTCCTTTATTTCTAGTTTAGATGGGTGAATCAGTGGATGGGAATTGGCTATTTGATTGCCATTGAACTATATCAGATCATCGATATACCTGAAGCTTAAGTTAAACCTCTTGGCCAAATTACCTTGTTTTGACTTTGCCAATCCGAACAGAAATTCCGATTCATATGCATCAAGAAACAGATCAGCAAGAAGGGGAGCACAATTTAGGTCCAAGGGGATGCCTACTTCTTGCCTAAATGTCCTACCCCCAAATTTTACGTAGACGTTATCAATGAGGAAGTCCAGCATTTCACATATTGTTTTCTCAATAAACTTCAGATTGCATTTGCTTTCATTTATTCACAAATTGTCCTGAACTTCTAAATAAAGGTACGTAACTGTATCTGTGTATACCACGTTTTGTAACAAAAGACCCATGGGTCAAGGAATGAAGCTTTTCCTTAAGTTTGTCATGTGGGATAGTGGTGTACAAAGTTGAAAAATCAAATGTTTTGACAGAATGGAACTTGGTTCTTTTCTGAGATTGCAAACAATCAAGCAAATCCTTTGAGTTTTTGAGAATCCACATGGTATGAATTCCACTTGTCTCAAATACTTTCTGTGAATATAAAGAAAGTGCTTCCTTGGTTGTATTATGGTCAGTCTTTGATACAGGGATTTAATGGTACATTTGCTGGACCCAGCAATATATCTCTCTATGTACGGTTTTATGGAGCTTTGGAATCCAGTACAAAAGAGGAATGGTCATGTCTTCAGGTTCTAGCGTCAAGTCAAAAGTTGACAGTACCGATTAATGGTTTGGGCAGATTTGTTCCTCAGTTAACATGCTGCCCTTATATGTAGCATATTTTTTATCTATCATTTATACCAAGTTCTACAATTTATGTAGTCATGCTTACATTTAACGGTTGTGTTATTTGAGGCCTTGTCAGTGGGAACAACTACAAACTTTTCATGTAGGACAGCCAGACTTTGGATAACAGCTGGCTGGGACAGAATAGGTTTATTCCAATTCAGTTTTCTCTTTTTAAGTTGGTGCATTCTACCAATGACAACATCACACACAGACTTACCCACTCTTAAAGACATTCAACAGGTTCCTCTTCTATTTTGGCTCATTTATTGGCCCAAAATTCTTCGACAGCATCCATAATGATTTTAAAGTTGTGATCACAATAGGTAGGAGGTTGCTCACGGTATTTTGGTCCATTTTTGAATAACAGACGAAGGTTGTTATTGTCAACAAAAGACTTACTAAAGTAACAATATAACTACAAGACAATCAATAACAATTTGCGGTAAATGATAAGGTTAAAACAAAAAAGTACACGCTGCCTTGGTCTCTGTTAATGGCTGGCTTTATCTTTGGATTTCAAAAGACCGTCTTAGTCTGAACTGGTACCAGCAGCCACACACGTGCATACACGTCGCTATGCAAGTGCAATAATCTTGGACTCGACGTTGAACCCCATTTCACCTCACCTCAGCATGATGATGCATAATAGAGGGACAGTTGAGACTTACTTTCCCATTTGACGCCTGTTAGCGTTAAGCATGGGAGGATCAGGTTTTTGCCTCGTTTTAAATCGAAGTGAAAATCAATGAGAGCAGCAGGAACTTTGTGGCAATGTGTTTTCCATTACAGGGTTGACACGTGTGCCGCAGGGAGCAAGAGGACCAACTTCAGGGCCCATTTACAACGTTTACATTTAGTAACAATTATTTATCATAAAAAGCGCAAAGCAAACTTCCGTATATATCAACCCCATGAAGCCACTGACTCTTTTTAGTTTATTTCTTGAAGAAAAATAGTTTCCACAGCGTAGGGGTTGTTTTAGCATGATAACATTCAACCACAGTCATATTGATTCCCCAACAGAGCTCCGTCATCTCAGATGGAACCTGTGATAGACATTTGTTGAAACCGTTAAATATTATTTGCACTTGAGTTCACAGCATTAGTCAGATTAAGACGACACGGGTCGACTACGTACGAAATATAACTGATGCTGAAATATAAACGTATACTTGTGTCTGATTTGTGAATGTCTGGTCGCAATGCTCTGAAATATTACTGAATCGGAAATAGGTAATATTGGTATACGTGTATCGATGTCTACACATCTCCATCCGGAACGGGTATATTATTTTGAACTACCGGGATCTGATGATCGTTCATTCGAATCATCATCATCATCATCATCATCATCATCATCATGCGTAACGTGACTTTTTCATCACAGGCCATCAGTTTACCCAGTCGACCAATGAGTGCCAGCACATCAACTCTGAAGACTCTTTAGACTAATCCTAATTTCCTTGTACAGACTTTGTTTGTTTGTGTTCAATACTTCCACAAATTCACAGCGGCTGTAAATTAGACACGACAGTGGTTGGTAGTATGAGCAACGTCCCATGACGTGGACAGCCATTCAACCAATCCCCCATCCTGATCATCCGATCCATTCTGTCGCCTTTTACGACACATATAGTTTACTGGGGACCTGCTCTAACAAGAAATCACCATGGAGTTATGTTACCAGATCAGAAGCAGGGGTCCTTTCCTTGCTTAAAATATCAGTTCATCTCATTGAACATGTTTTAAGGAATAACATTTGTGTTCGCACCTGAACGTATTATTCGCTAACTGTCATTTTGATTACCTTTGTTTACATCTATAATCTGCTTGTTATGCAGACATATGATAAAAGTCATTTTGTTTTGCGCTTTTTCGGAATCGACATCCATTCACAAAGCACGCACAGAATGGTTCAAATACATGCTGGATGAAACATAAAAGCAGTCGATTAGACAAAGCAAACGGGACATCATGGCCAACCAAAAGTTCATTATGGCTTGAGTCAATGGGTAAATTTTGATCTGTTGACGGACATTGTGCCTCCTTTATACAGGTCCTTGTTCTAGTAATCCCAATGGAACAACTATTTTTATACATGACAGATTTTAGATTTAATAGATTAATCGTGTTTTTTTAGGTTATGCAATTAATATTTGATTCACGTTGTGCTTTATGACCGGCCTGTCTTGACAATAAACTTGCCACACTTATGTACGAGAGGTTATACGCTAATTAGAGCTGCGTGCGTGTATGCGGCTGCTTGTATTAGTCCGGGTGCATGCCGGTTTTATCATGCTGGGCCACTCAGACACCACTGAGGCTTCCAGCCGACCAATCCTTGATTTTATCCCCTTAATGTCGAGCGCTAGGCAGGGAAAGAACACGTACCATCTTTCAACGAACCACGGACCTTCCTATCTGCGGGCAGACGCTCTGTCCACTCGACCACAGAGGTGGTCCTTAAGCAAGGAAACCGTTGTAACGTTAGTTTCAAAATAGCCTTTGTGAGGGTTATCCTACATTTTACAAACAGGTGGCTTAAGTTTTGTATTTCCCGCATATTCTCACAATCATCACGTCGATCATCTGTACATTTCCTCCTAATGTCGATTTCACATCTCCCACTTTGGGATGCGATCGTTCGGACACTGCGTTCATATGCATAGCCCAGCTACATCTATGGGGAACAACTTACTGGACACCTCCCTCTCAAAATCTTACGCCGTCCAATTTATGACGTTGCGATCGCATATTCGAATCTCCAGAAATGACGTCAAGATAGAACAATGTTTTATCGTGAAATAAACCACGCTTCGTTCTTCATTGTTCTTTGCGTTTTATCGCGTAGCTATCTTACACAAGGGGTTAGTGCCTATTGAGCATTTACAGTTCAAGTTCCTCCTTTTGATCACCGGAACAAGTCACGTTGGTTTTGCCGCGGATATCATTATGGTCACTGATGCCTCCAATTTAGAAATGTCCTCAATATGTATTGCACATAACCTTTTTTAAAAGATTTACTAATGCTTTACTTAGCTGTAATTAGTCATATGACGCTCTGTGGTTCATTGTAGAAAGTGAGTGAGTGAGTGAGTTTTGATTTTACGCCGCTTTCAGCAATATTCCAGCAATATCACTTCACGACACCAGAAATGGGCTTCACACATTGTACCCACGTCGGGAATAGAACCCGTGACGAGCGAACGCTTTAACCACTAGGCTACCCGACCGCCCCCATTGTAGAAAGAGCATGGTCGATACTGACAAGACATTTCTGTTTCACTCCACTTGGCTTATATTCCATTAATCGCGTCGGCTGATTGACAAACAATTCAGATAAACACCTTACCATGTAAAATAACGAGACACATGGTTGAAAACAAGAACGCAGAAATTTATAAATCTACATCGTAAATTATTCATGAATTTCTTCCCTGGGGGGAAGTGGGGGCCAGTCTTAGGCGCCGCGATTCGCTGGGCAGAGTCCCTTGGGCACGCCAGAAACCTATGATTGTGGGTTCGAATCACGGTTCGCCCCGATTATGTTTCTAGGTTTGTCAGCAGCATACCCGTGCTCGTGGGTTTCCCCAAAGTGGTAAACGTCTGAGACCTGCATCGCTTGGGGCTTTCCTCCCTCATTAAGCTGACACGCGGTGATATAACTGGAATACTGTTAAAAGCGGCGTTAAACCAAACTCACTCACTCACTGTTGCCTCAGACACATTTCCATATATTCAACACATCCTCAACACATGTGTAAATTTGATGCATTATTTGTTAAACGTATGAAAAGATTGGACACCTCCTCCATCTATCAATCAAAGATTAATTAGTTATGACATGGCAACCGATGGCACTTTTCTGGGCTTTTTTCTATGCAGACGAAAGGCTTACAAATACTTCATATGAAGCATTTAGTGAATCAGTTACAGACAAAGCAGGAGTACACGATGCAGATAATATCAAATAGATATGAGGGAAAGAATCTAAAGGAGAAAGAACATATTATTATACAGTGAAAATTGTCTCTGCCGACTTCTACTAAAGGCACGTGACTGCCTCCGTGGTCTAGTGGTAGAGTGTCCACCCGGAGAGCGGAAGGTCGAAGGTTCGATCCCCGGCCGCGTCATACCAAAAGACGTCATTCCAAAAGATGATATTTGTTGTTACCCTGCCTGGCGCTCGGCATTAAGGGGCTAAAACAAGGGCTGGTCGGCTCGGAGGTAGTATAGTCTGTCTGAATGGGGTATTCATGTTAAACTGCGACATGGTACCTCAGTGGGCTAGCACTTTTAAATTGGCATTACTCCGGACGAGTACAAGCAAACACACACACACACACACACACTAACACACACGCACACACACACACACACACACACGCACGCAAGCACCTTTTAAATGCAACAATCTTGGAGGTGACGTTTTACACCATTTCCCCTCACCACAAAAGGCACATACTTCAAGCAGTCAAAAATCCTTGAATATCCAGTGTATTTGTTATCCAGTCTATCATAATGTGCCCCCTGGACCCGTTTCTAACTCTTCATTTGTGGAGTGACGCCATCATCTCCAGCTCTCTCATCGGTGCAGAATTTCTCTCGCACATCAGTCTGATTTGATTGGATGGCTATTCAAGGAATCGCATGTCAGACTCAAAACGATGCCATGGCGGAGAGTAGCTGCGGGGTACTCATCATAATAGAATGGAAACATAAACATAATTCATAATTAACCGAATAATGGAGGATGTTTCCAAAGCACAGTTTCACAAAGTGATCTTAGAGCTGCGAGATGACTGTGAAATTTGTAGGTCCTGTATGCAAGCTACCTTCATTGTGTCTTAATTCAATATATACCACAGCTGTAATAAACATGAATCTGGCCACTTGACATGCAGAATGAAAACTATTTCTTTTCACAGATGGAACATCATAGCAAGTAATCGTAGACCCGCTACGTGTAGTATCAAATTCTGGGGTACGTGGAGTATCTCAAGTACCTTGGAGTATCAATACTGTACTGAACATGCTGAAGATAAAGGGGATGTTGGTGATTACAGTGCTGCTGCATGCCCAGCTAATGCAGAAACATCTACAGTGACTATGATGAACTCAAGAATACCAACACCATGCTAATTGTCAGTTGCAATGACTGAGGGAAACATCTACAGTGACTATGATGAACTCAAGAATACCGACACCATCTTAATTGTCAGTGGCAGGGGTTCACAGTCCACTTTATGACTGAGAGATAAACTATGTGTTTCAGTTACACAAGCATGTCATTGGTAATTCCATACTCACATAGCTGATATTTTGACAGAGGATATCTTTAATACTCCTTAGTTCACCTTTGCCACCCTTCAATTGTAACTTGAAATCAGAATATAACGCCGATTACTAGGTTGTTAAAATAAAAACAAATATAAGAACGAAACATTCTACAGTTTAAAGAATGCAGATGAAAATTCAATGTACATATTTCTTCATCTAACAAGCAGTCACATAGCACAGTCCCACTCACTCAGTAACAGTTTTTCCTGCAAGAAGAGTCAACTACAAAAACCAAATGACTTTCAGTCGTGACCATTGCCATCATGTCTCCTATCTTGACATGATTTACCTTGGGTTGCTGCACTGCACTTTTCCAATCTAATTACAGCTTCTTCCCAAGCATATTGGACAATAATAAACCTTTATACCTAGAACCTTAATATTCTACACCTCCAGAGCCCCAATCATTCACAAACCGTCTGGACAATGTCATGTACAATCATACATATGTACTTGTATATTCACAATACGTCCATGTTATTATTCCAATAACCGAAATCTACTGCAGGACTTGATGACGAACAAAATCACCTCTCTATATACATCATAAGGTTTAGGAGATTTTTCTTACTCAAAATCTATTCTTATGTCATAAAACATTGTAAATACGTGTACCTTATTATACAGACCACAAACACAATAACATATAAGTTGGCAAAATGTAAGATCCGATAAGATGGATTTCTAACACAAGTCAGGTATGTTGATGTGATTAATTATGACATCATTTTTGGCATCAAAATGGAGACACGGAGCTGAGTTCCATGCTGAGGTTTAACAATCGCTGCTTTTAATTGTAATTATACAAATGTAATAACTGAACGCGCAAAAGACGGTGTACAATAGTAGCAAACAAATAGTAATTCAACAAAAATCATCCATTATCAACAATAAGTTACATAAAACATGGTGAAGACTTAAAGTGAAAAAAAACGATTAAGAATAAAAGACAAACCATAAGTTCTTTTCGGTGTTCTTTAAGCACTTATTATATTTGCAACATCAATAGTTAGTTATCTATCAGTATTTATCCTTTCTGGTTACAAAAGTCTAACAGGTTAACGTAAATATCTTTCTTAGACCTAAAGCACAATAATGGCTATCAAAATGTGCAATGTTGAGCATTTTCTCCCAACTTCACACGATACAAATGTCATCACTGATGTTCAGTGGCCGATTCATATTATTTTTACCACTCTTTTGCCTTTTATGCCCAATGGAAACTTTTTTTTTTCAGATAATCGAGACTGATTATTCTCTGGCGTCGATGTTTTATAGTTACATAGTTTTACATATTCCCCCAAACAGATTCATCCTATTAAATCATAACAATCCATTTCACATGATTAAAACATGAATCATAATAATAGCATTAAAATACGTTATCCTGTTGGAATTATTAAATATTTTTCCACATATGCAATGATTATGAACACTAATACACCATGATAAAATGTGTTTAATTTACAGCACATTGATACCAAATCTTTATAAAATTAATAGTGTATGACAACAGTCATTACAATTGACTCCAAAATTCCAACCCACTTCCTGCTTACATCGGCTATCTTATATCAAATATTAGACAACAAAAACAGATCCAGAAAACCAATCACATCCTTATCCAACGATTTGTACCTTGAACTTCATTTATAAGCAATGAAGCAATGTTAGCACAGTTTTTCTTCATACAACCACATTCACACAAATATTCATAAACATACTCCTCAAATCTTAAACAACAAACTAACAATTCCTCAGACATCTGTAACGGAAACCTTATAACTGAAGTATTTGCTCTGTCCATCGTCTTGCTCTTTTGTCTACAATAACCTACCACCAATAATAAAGTAATCAGTAAATCATTTAAAAAGTATCAAACATTCATTCAGAATTACCCATAAAAATATATGTGTCGCTTTGATTTCCCAGTTCCAACCATTTTGAGTACAAACTGACATCATTAATGTTTCAGGTATAGTTCATCTTCTGTCTTTGAACTAATGCAGTTTCATCCGATTCTGAACAGAATATGTGACTGGCAATAATCCTAAACAAGACAGTACCACTGCTAGGTAAGCTACAACTACAATGCATATACCAAGAACATCAGCAAGATTCTTACAAAGGGAACGATATACTTAAACACTGCTTAATGGGCAAGTAAAGTCAACATAGTAACTTTGCATATTTTAATACTTCAGGGCATACTTCATCACAAATGCCTGACCAAACTTAAATTTGAATTTCGGAAATAGTGCAAAAAAAGAGTATAAACAACGACACGCGAAATCGTCCCCCAAAACCAAAAATATCCTTCTGTCAAGGGAATCCTCTTCCTGGAGCATAAATTCAACGATCGGGGCGGCGCCCAGTCTGCCTTGTGGTTCATTAGGGGTCTTCCTACTTGTCCCGCACCTACTTGTTATTGGTGCAAATTTAGATATGTGATAAGAGTTGTAATGAACAGACACCTAAACTTTTAAATCCATTATTAATTTCAGAGATTTAAACAGAAACTTGAAAGTAAGAACTCAAATGCTGCCTGGTTAAAGTTTCATTCAGACACTTCTACACCATCAAACACGAAACCCTCTCTGCCTCCCCTTCATAAAGTTTCCTTTGCTCATTGTGATCATGTAGATCTCCATTCCATTGCTTGTCAGGATTCAGTACAGGCATCATTTTGTTGTATGCATGTATCAAAGGACAATGCCCGCCATATTGAGACTTTAACAAGAGGTCACATAAGAACTGACCTGTGGTTGGATGCTAGGAGTGAAAGGTTTACTTCTTCTAAATTTGGTGATGTGTTGATGCGATACGACACAAAGCCGCATAATCTTCAGAAAGACGAATGTGGCTACAGAGACTTTTCTAATATCAGTTTTTTGTGAATGGCCATGATCCTGCAGCACGCAAGGTCTGTCAAACAGCAAACAAGTGCTGAGTCTGTGTGGAACAGTGTGGTCTTATTGTTAATCCAAAGTATCCACGAATAGCCCAGGTGGTTTGATACAGACTGTTGATGGACATACTGGTGGTGTTCTCCGGGTAAAGTGTCCTGCACGTTGTGACTTGATTGGAAATGGGTGGAGCCCAAGGGGTGTGCCACTGATCCTCGATTCTTCTGATCTGTTCATGAAAATTGCTGTGTTCTTTAAAAGGTTTCATAAGTATTATTATCAAATTCAGGGTCATATGGCTGTTATGTCATCGTATCCCAATCACTGGATTGTCTGGCCCAGATTCGATTATTTACAGACCGCCGTCATAAAGCTGGAATATTACTGAGTGCGGCGTTTAACACCAAACTAACAAATACTATAACCAAAGTGATCGGTGTTCTTTCCTATTGTACATTTACAGTGAAAACATATATCATGAATTCATTTCAATATAAGACAAAATATTTAAACAAAAGTCCAAAGATGAGCTGTAATATATAATATATGGTTCATATGAATCACTTTGTTGTTTTTTCTCATGCTGAGTTCTCAAAAGCTTTGTCAACTTGTTTTATAGCTTATAATAATTATCAGCCTAGCAGGTCAATTATATAGGTCATGCTTTTAAACATGTACCTGACATAACCATGATAACCAAGACACACATAGATCACTATCACTATGTTCAGATCAATATTGACTCACTGTCAACAACATGGATTGCTGTTGAACAGCTAGAGAGACATTCTTGATACAGTTTCATATTCAATGTGGTTTTTTTATTTCTTATGAAGTTCCTGGACCATTTAATGTAATATATTCAAGTCAAGTCTTTCTTGCAGTATTTAGGCCTCGGGCTAAGAGAATATTTTTATAAGCATAACTATAAATTATATGAAACATCACTATTTGGTATTTACATATGGATACCTTATTTTAACCGTGCACAGTTCACAAGCTTTCTTACTGGTTTATTGTATAATATAAACAAAAGCACATTTTCAAGCACAATATTTCAATATTTTAAAATATTTGTCCATACTACACTTGTGGCCTGACCTGCTCTAGCACTTGATATGTTCCCATGACACCACAGAATTCTCAGACGTCTTTATAATACACTCAATCTTCTGGTGGTATTCACACCATAGAGGCAAAGCAAAAAACATTTTCTTTTTAAAAATGTCTCATGATCACAAACAAGAAAATACAGACCATCGGAAAACCTGAATGAATCCTTTCAGCAAATAGGACATCGATTATCTCATGTACATGAAAATACCTCCAGTTGTCCGACCTTCACCAGAATAGTACCAATATGTTTCAAAGAGAACACGGTTTGGTAATATGCCTGACAATATGTTGCAGGCCTAACGAGGTCTGAACCCACTATGTCAAACAAACTTACATAATTCACAAAGTCATTATTTACAAGCTTTTTAAGTCTACACACATTACCAGAACTAATGTTAGAATTATTAATTGGCCTGACCCCGGTGGCAACTTTGCAATTTTTCAAACAAACACATATGCCATATTTCTGTTACCTGTGAAGCCATGTGATGTGAATAGTACCTTGTATTGTGCGAAAGTTTTCAATTCCTTCCATTAAACGCCCAACATGAATCCTCAAATGGGTATTATCTTGGTTACATACACCTCAGGTTGAGTCAGTTGGTGCTTTTTAGTTTTCATTGGGGGAATAATGAGATCATTACCTTGTCAAATCGGAGATTAAAAACTTTATCTACCATAATAGCATCACATTGCTCACACAGTTCAACAAGACCACTAAGCCTGGTGATCTGTCAGTCACTAAGCCTGATACTACCACAATACAAATCTGAATAGAATACTACAACATCCGAATCAATGCCTTCTAGACCACATGTGACTTGTAGTGACTGTATAAGAGTGACTTGGGCTGAAGTGAACTAGGTGTCTCTGTCCTAATATCTGTGCAATCTACAAATACTCTAGTGGTAGAACAATTTCTACCAAATGAATCTGGCAAGGTTGCATTTATTTTCCAAACTTGGCCACTGCACCAAAAATGAGAGCTGAACATACAAATAGTCAAACAACCTGTTTCAGAGTCTGCTGCATATTGCTCGTGAAATTCTAAATCTGTATGCTAAATCATCTAGTAACAGAAATAATCTTAGTCTCATTAGAATCATGAAACAATCATCCATCTCACTCACAGCATGTAGCGGCACACCATCAGATATGAGAGGGTATTCGGCGATTCATCATACATTTTATCAAACAAAGTCTCACATGTTGCCGAATCTGGAACCCCAGTGTAGAACACAACACATTCACTGAAACACATGATATCCTCATAGGTCAGTGTGAGTGTGCCAACTTGAATACCAACACTGTGAGTTGATGATTTATCTGTTTGAGTGCTTGCATTACAAAAGGTAATTGCATTGTCTAATGTCCAGGTGATGTGACTGGTTTTGAAAATGTTTGAGTACATGTATTAACAGAGAGACTGATCAACCACAGTTGTCATGGTGACTTAGGGAACGTTCCAGTCTTGATACAATCCCTGCAGGTAGACGTGAATCCTCTGCCGACACATCACTTAGACTTGTATCCTCCATATACGAAGCTATCTCATCAGCATTATCACTATACATATTCTCGCCAAAACCTTGATCCAAAACAATCTCACATATGCTTCCAGGCACAAGATGGGACGCATTCCGTTGAAGAAGAAGATAAAATAATCAAACATCAGCGGTGAAGTTTTTTAGAAACGTGTGTAGTTATTCAGGGGGAAATGTTATTTAATTCATTGGAAATACTGAAAGAGATAAGGTTCCCATACTTACCAAAATGTGTTGTGGCAGATATAATTATGTATATATTTTATTTGGAATTCCCATTTATTAAAGCCAAATTTACCCAGACTTAAATAAGGACTATCAAACATTAAACACAGTACTTGATTTAAATATGTACATACTATACGACTAGGCTCCTAAGGGACCAGTATCGCTGTTTTGACGGCATCTTGACCTGTGGCGTACTCAACAGCGCGAAATCCTGGAAGTAGACAAGCATTGACCAGCACATGCGCATCGTGTGTTTTTTATTGCGGCCACCGAGGACAGATAACTGACGTGAGAGATGGCAATAGCTGTCATGCATCACAAGTCAGCAAAATTATCAGCCAATGACAATGTCAGTAGCACTGTCACTTGATAAAAACTTCTGCTAAACTTCGGTCTAATACTGAGCCAATACTACACCGTACAAGCGTAAATGATCTATATATATTATCGGTTTTCATTTTGCCGGCTATAGACATGACAGGTAGACTGCCTATAAAGATGAACCTTGTCAGAAAGTTGAGAGAACATTTTGTGCAACCTTTGATGTTAAAATAAATTGCTTTATTCTTTCTTTTCAATATGAGAACTGTGCCGCTTAGATCGGAGACACAAATACATCCAGTCTGAAATTCACAACCATTCCACATTAAAGAAAAGGTTGGAGCACCAGTACGTGTCCACTATTTCTGTGGAGTTTATTCACGACCAGGCCCGCTCGAGTCAGTCTGCTTGGATATTGCATTGAGATCATGATGCTGCACAGCCATTTTTCAGCTTGGGTGAACCCAAATAGACTACAACTGCTTGTAAATGTGGTCGTGATTTAAAACTCTATCCCCGTTCGGTGAGCCATTGCTGTTGGAAGAGGTGAGGAGACTGAGGTTGGTTTTGCATCAGTGTAAGCTAATTGTTTAACTATGTAAGCAACGTCTGGGAAAGGGAGAGAGGTTTTAGGCCCTTGGTTTGACCAGATAGCTGCTTTCGTGAGACGTCAAGAATTTAGACGTTAACTATCAGTGACTCAATTCGTACATAATCCTGAACAGTTTGGTTGATTGATATCACATAACTCTGGGATATGTCGACATTGCCCAGGTTGCATCATTCAGATTGTATCATGCGAGTCAGTGAGTCTACATCCCCATGGCAACACACCTCCAATAAAACACAAGGCAAGTATCATGTGACCCTAGTTCAACGTGACAACACTACTCCAATAAAACACCAGACATGTATCATATGACCCTAGTTCAACGTGACACTACTTCAACAAAACACAAGACATGTATCATGTGACCCTAGTTCAACATGACAACACTACTTCAATAAAACACAAGGCATGTATCATGTGACCCTAGTTTAACGTGACAACACTACTCCAATAAAACACAAGACATGTATCATGTGACCCTTGTTCAACATGACCACACTACTTCAATAAAACACCAGACATGTATCATGTGACCCTAGTTCAACATGACCACACTACTTCAATAAAACACCAGACATGTATCATGTGACCCTACATCCTCATGACAACACCACTTCAATAAAACACCAGACATGTATCATGTGACCCTAGTTCAACATGACAACACTACTTCAACAAAACACCAGACATGTATCATGTGACCCTAGTTCAACATGACAACACTACTTCAACAAAACACCAGACATGTATCATGTGACCCTAGTTCAACATGACAACACTACTTCAACAAAACACCAGACATGTATCATGTGACCCTAGTTCAACATGACAACACTACTTCAACAAAACACCAGACAGGTTTGTGACCCTAGTTCAACACGACAACACTACTTCAACAAAACACCAGACAGGTATGTGATGCTACTTCAACACATGACAACACTACTTCAACAAAACACCAGACAGGTATGTGATGCTACTTCAACACATGACAACGCTACTTCAACAAAACACCAGACATGTATCATGTGACCCTAGTTCAACATGACAACACTACTTCAACAAAACACCAGACAGGTTTGTGACCCTAGTTCAACACGACAACACTACTTCAACAAAACACCAGACAGGTATGTGATGCTACTTCAACACATGACAACACTACTTCAACAAAACACCAGACAGGTATCACGTGACCCAAGTTAAACATGATGTCTGATGACTACTTTAACATGACACGAGATTGCTGTGATTTTATCTTACTTCTTTTAACATACTTCTAATATCTGTAAAATCAGCACAAAACAGATTATTTGCGTTCAACAGTTTTTACACCACAAGGCAAACCATATCCTAGCTAAACCTATCTATTTATCGATACAAAATATAATAAAACGAATCAAGAGACTTAAAACCTAGAAATCCTCAACATAAATGGCTTTGATTTCTTTTATGAAATTAATGCCTGTATTGGCAGAACTGAAGTGGCTCGCTAGTTCCAGTGGCACTTCAAAGAAATGCCATATCTGCTTGATAATTCAATGTTACAGAACATAACATGAACGATTGTCAGCCTGCTTTATGTATGAAATGAGGTAGTTTTTATTTAAAAAATTAACAACTCGTGGTCGTTGTTGATTTCCAATATGAGATAACAACATTTGGTTCAGCCTCATTAACTAAGTTCATATAATACACAAGCTTCAAAAAAAGTTACCCGTATTTAAATAATGATTATTTCCTGAATACAATCCGACCAGTTTATGAACACGGGGTCATGTTTGGTATTTCCCTGATATTCTAAAACATTTCACGTCCATTCTATGTACCTTTTCTCCCAAAACAGATTGTCATATCGCTCCCACTTTGGGATGCGATTGTCCAATTTACGATGTCATCAAGTTGCGGGAACATGTTCGAATCTCCAGATATGACGTCATGACAGAACAATGTTTTATCGTAAAGTGAACCAGTTCTTCATTGTTCTTTACGATTTATCGCGTAGCTATCTTATATCGTACGATAAACAAAAAACACGAGTCGTTTTTTTCTTATATGAGATAGATAGTTTTATCATGAAATAAATAACGCTTCTTCATTGGTTTTTGCGATTTTATATTACGTAATAATGTTCTGATGATTGAAATGTATAGCCTCCCTGTTGTTCAAGAATTGCAAACATTGTCTATTTCAATACTGCAACAGCGTTTCCAGACATGGGTTTCTGCTGCAATACCGTGCATCGGCTCTTTGTCCTAATGTGAGAAACACATCTTGCCAAATTCACTAGTCATTTTACTCCAAATGAGAGCGAGCGAGCGACTTAATACCACTTGAACATTATAGCAACTACTGTAAATCGACTGCTGACCACTGGCCAAAAATGCGACACAAAAACTATGCGCCTCCCCCTACTCCATCCCCAGTGGAATGATACCAATCCTTACCTCGATCCAATCAAACAGCAAATAACACCGCTTATTGATGTTACACTGTGATAACAATAAACTGTTTTCCTAAAAACATCAAGCATTAAGACAGTTCAAAGGCAATAAAATACTTAAATCAACAACAGTTCACTGATGCCTAGTTTGACACGAGTGGGTAGAACTCTTGACCCCAGCAGTGATAACTCACGGAATGTCTATTGTGTAATTACTATTCTTTAATTGACATTACTATGTACCTGTTACAACTGCTGCTCAATAAACCGTGTTCGTTATTTCCGCTATCCAAAGTGTGCGGTGAAACCGTCTTACTGTTGATAGTCATTTTGGTAGTCCAATCCAAATGCGAAGTTTCATTGATGCGAACAAAGACCACTCGCATTTTTTGCATTTAATTCACGTTCGCGTTAAATTCAAGATTTACAGTATATCACGCGTCAGTTTATGCGGGAGGAATGCCCAAAGGAAGTAGGTTGTAGATGTTTAGCCCATTGTGTGAAACCCACTGGTGTGGTGCTGTTAAAACAAAGGATAGGGACGATTTTTAGATTCAAACCTACATGTTTGTCCAACGGATCCTGGTATGGCTAAGGGACACAACTCTGTACAGCAAATCGCGGCATATTCAACAACAGGGTCACTAAAACTAAGAAACTTTCATGGTTTCAAATATAGTGAGTCTTGATATCATTACTTCATATTGGTAAAATTGTAATTCATTGTCCCTGCAGAACTCCTCTTAAGTTATAGTTGACGCACTTAATAAGACAGTGAATGTTATATCATACACAAACTGGGATAATCTTCCGCAGTAACTGTATCATGATACAGTTAGCAGTATCTGATTAGCAATCAGACTGCTAAGGGCCATCAAAATAGTGAAAACATGGCGCTAAGTACTTCTATTGTAATAACGCCCATTCGTTTCTTTTAGTCTTTTCTTTTATGTATGGTACAGTAAATACTTGGGTTACACTTCCTTTTGTTATGCTGTTTTCTTCATACATGAAACAGGGGTGGTCGGGTAGCCTAGTGGTTAAAGACACCGGTTCGATTCCGGTACAATGTGTGAAGCCCATTTATGGTGTCCCCCGCTGTAATATTGCTGGAATATTGCTAAAAGCGGCGTAAAACCTATCACTTACTCACTCATACATGAAACATGAACTATCCACACCCAATGTCCGCATCAACACGATTACTTTGTGATTATCTAGTGTATTTCTGGTTACACAGTAGTGTACAGATTAACAGAGCACTCGTCCTGTCGTTACACTTGAAGTGAATATACTATACGTTACATTACATTATTTAGGAAACTCAACAGTTTAGCAATAGCCTTTCCATATAACATACAATGCATCAAAAAAGGGAAATTGTTGGAGAACACAATAACGATGCTGTAAAACTGGTTGTCGACGTCCATATGCAACTGATAATCTGATTTATAGAGTCTCAAGTGTAATCATAACCAATTACAGACCAAAATATGTCTTATTATCTTATAACTGCTGCGTTATGTCTGCCATACCGCTTGCAGAAAGTCAAAGGTCACCAAAGAAGAACAGGGTCACTTGTGTCCCAGAGGTAGGATAGCAGATCTGGTAGAAAGGCAAAGGACAAAATGTTCATGTCTTCTTCAGTAAGGGCAAACCACTTCATGTTAGTGTTGACATGCTTACCTTTTGTCGTAAACAACTTGTGTCATCACTGATTTTCAGTGATTCATTCAAAAAGTATTCACCGCTATTCGTAACTTTGCGCTCAAGGGAAACTGACTGATGACCGAGACTGATTATTCTCTGCCTATGATTTTTATATACGTATAATTCTGTCAGCACTACTCCAGCTATTGTGTGGTAACCTATAAAAAAACAGTCTTGGCTTAGAGCATGAGCAATAAGAAAAGTGTTTGCATTATATGCAAAAACAGAAGCAGTCCAATCCAAACCGTGTGCCTCTAGCTACCTTAATTAGAAAGTTACAAGAGGAGATTGATGCAGAGCATCAATTGTTCCCCGCCATATAATGTAATGTGGAGAGGAAGGAAGTGTAAGCTATGGGTGGAGAGAATTAGTGTAAAGTACAAATTGGTTGTTATTAATGTAGTTATCTTTGGAAAGGACAATAAAAGAAACAGTGTCTTTAAATGGTCAAGAAAATCCAGGCAAGAAAACTGAGCCTGTCAGGCAGAACATGATAGACACCCACTATTAGTACCAATGAAATAAAAAAAATAATTAATTACAAATCCCATATAGATAACACAACAAATGTCGTTCTTAAACAAGCTTTGGCAACAAATATCAATATTTCTGGTCAAAATATTGGTTGGGTTAAATAAAACAAACTATTTAAATAGTAAACACACAAAAAATGTCATGAATCCACTGAAAATAAACTTGAGTTCAAATGTAAAAATTCCCCCATTCATTAAGGGATTCCCATTAATCTAACAGCAAGTTAAGAACATACAGGTTGGTCAGGTCATCAGTAAATATGAAGAACTATCTTACATATTGTTAAACCAAAGGTCATTGGTCAACATTTCTAAAAACTTCGTTTAAGTAATCACAAACTAAAAAATTAAACTGGTAGATATACAAAACACCAACCCCATTGGAACAACGTCTCTGTAAAACATGTGATGTCTCAGAAGATGAGCAACATTACGCACTGTCCTGTTTAAAATACAACCAAGAAAGAGAATCACAAATAATCCTCAATCATGATAAAGAACTTGGTACACTCTGTTAAAAAGGAAACGTTAATAATTTTACCCACAGTTATCCAGAAACAACTTCCAAGATCTGTTATCATATCAACAATAAGAAGCAAATTATTTGTATGTACAACATTGCCATAGTTTTGCTCAATTCTCATATTGTTTCTATATCACTATAATACATTTGGTTTAAAATAAAATTGTTATAATGTACATCCTTTGTATTTTGAATGTACCTGTGTTTTTTTAATTGTCACTTATTGTGCATATATTTTGTAGTTTGTGATAGTGTAATATTGCCACTGTTTCTTCATGGAATGTTACGCAATACATATCTCATCTAAAACATCTTTGGGCCAAACGCCTAAGGGGCTGCTACTCGCTATGCAGAGTTGGTCACGCCAGAAACCTATGACAGTGTGTTTGAATCCCGGTTCGCCCAGTTTCATTGTCAGCACAAAACCCGTGCTCGTGGGTTTCACCAAAGTGGTGAACGTCTAAGACCTGCGTTACTTCGGGCTTTCATCCCACATCAAGCTAACACGGAATATTATTCAAAACGGCGTTAAACCCAACTCCCTCACTCACTCTTGAGTACGGTTCCGTTTTATCTGGGTTTGTGTTGTGATTGCTTCCAGTTTAGATTTAAAGTATGTTTAGAAGAATGTGACTATGTTCAACCCGAACATCGTGAATATATCATGCAACAGTATTATTGTTTAGGAAAATAATTGCAAACTAGAGACCAACCATTTGATTTCCTATCACACTCTGGCACAACGATGGCTTAGCATAACACCACTGCCACAGGCTAATTTGCATATCACGTGACCGGACTTTTCTCTTGTTTGTAAACAAACGTGCTTTTTCAGAAATCAGTATAGAACGGACTTATGCAAGAATTTGGGGGCTCTTTACATATTGTTTTGCATAATTATATAGATATGCTTCTATAACTGCGACAGTGAGTTGCATGACAATACATATTTACACATCAAAGTGACCATATCGCTAGCTCTCCGTTGGGCTTCAATGACAGCACGTGGAGCCGTACAACCAATGTAAACATAGGATAACTACGCAAATGGAAATAGTTTTTCACGATTTAGGATATTTTCTCAATGAAAGTTAACAATTCCATGACATATGTTTATCTAGATATGTAGACTTGTCAAAAATGAAACAGATGAAAAACATGTGCAATATCTTAAATTGACTGTGTAGGATGTGACGAATCGTCACATGGCGCTGGATTGTGGCAGATGTACTATGTTGGTCGCGTGGATTCTGGGTAGGAGAGTGGATTTCCTATGTATCCAGAAGCAAAGAACATATACGGGTGTATAATCTCTGTCGGAAATTCCTCCCTGGAACCTTTCTCGATGGCTGCCTGAATAACATACGATACATTGCAAAGGTGGTGCGTTATAGAGCTGTTTGGGTAAGGGAGATAATCACTCACTCTCAGTGATACGATGTACAGCATTGCAAGGTCAGTGCAAGGTTCATTAAAGGGTTTCCCGTTCAATTCTTCTTTCAAGTCCAATACTGAACAGGCTTAATATACACACACATGCAAGTTTGTTTTCACAAAGCGTGATTGATTAACAATATAGTGAGTGAGTGAGTGAGTTGGGTTTAACGCCGCTTTTAACAGTATTCCATTTATATCACGGCGTGTCAGCTTAATGTGGGAGGAAAGCCCGAAGTGATGCAGGTCTCAGACGTTTACCACTTCGGTGAAACCCACGAGCACGGTATGGTGCTGACAAACCTAGAAACATAATCGGGGCGAACCGGGATTCGAACCCACAATCATAGGTTTCTGGCGTGCCCAAGGGACGCAACTCTGCACAGCGAAACGCGGCGCCTTAGACGACTGGGCCACCCATGCCCCCCGATTAACAATATAACGATGAAGCCTGTGGGATTAACGAAAGAGAAGGCAGTTAATAACAAGGAACTGATATGGTAACAACCCAACAATAAGACAGTCAGTAAGTTCATTTGTGGTTAAAGATGGGGTTAAAGCTCAGTAGAGTACACACTGGGCATGGGAGGCTTTGATCTCTGTTAATGGATTTCTGTTTAGTTTCTATTTTTGCAGTGATTAATACGGATGTTTGTATGGAGAATTTTGGTTTGCTGCCAGGAAATATGATGATCAGGATTGTTCATGACGGTTTCTGAAAAAGGTCTTGTGTTCTTGCATTTTCGTGGCAATGGGATGTGAAGTCTCTCCAATGTATTGCTCTCCCAGGATGCATCCTACAGGGTCTAGACCACCAATATACAATGTACCTAAAGCCAAGTTGAACTTAAAAGCAGAAATTCTGACTTGTGTGCATAATGAAATAATGAATATAACAACTATTGAATGCCTTGCTCGCCAACGGTACCATGTACGCACGGGAAATATAGTCCTCGATGTGCCTTCGTATATGATGATACAATGAAGTCAGATATGTCACAGGTCTACTATACTGGTAATCGAGCCAAAGTAGAGGTGAGGTGAAGTGAGGTTTAAGGTCGCGTTCAAGACTATGCACTTATATAGCGACGAGCATGCACGTGTGAGCTTGTGAGTGGCTGCTTGTACAAGTCCAAGACTAATGCCGATTTTATAGTGAAACAGTGCCACACTTTAACATGAATACCATGAACACAGTATACTGACTCCGAGCCGACCAGTCCTTGTTTTAGTCCCTTAATGCCGACAGGGTAACAACAAGTACCACCTTTTGCCGTCTTTTGGTATGACGCGGCCGGGGATAGAACTCCCGACCTTGCGCTCTAGTCTAAATAGGCTAGTTAGAGGTTGGGATTAATAAAGCACTAAACAAGATCACAACACATAGTTCATCTTATCAGCTTCTTATTCCGATTTATGCCACCAACAAATTGCACACCATGCATCCAAATCATATACTTGCCAATAATACCATGTGTTTAATGCTTTTCATATCAATTTAACTGAAATATTACAGAAGGTTCATTATTGTCATATAGAAACTACTATCCGAACCTCAGCATGATGAGATATAATAGAGGGACAGTTGAGACTTACTTCCCCGTTTGACGCCTGTTAGCGTTAAGCATGGGAGGATCAGGTTTTTATCGTCTTAAATCGAAGTGAAAATCAATGAGAGTAGCAAGAACTTTGTGGTAATGTGTATTCAATCACAGGGTTGACACGTGGGCCGCAGGGAGCAAGAGTTAAAATGCACCGTTTACATTTGGTAACAACTATTTTCCATAAAAAGTGCAACCTCATGAAGCCATAAACTCTTTTTAATTTATTTCTGGAAGAAAAATAGTTTGCACAGCATAGGGTCTGTTGGAGCATGATTAAAATCAACCACCGTCATATTTATTCCCCAGCTGAGCTCCGTCATCTCAGATGGAACCATGTGTGATACATTTGTTGAAACCGTTAAATATAATTGCACTCGAGTTCACAGAATATTGTCACGGGCCGACCACTTGCGAAGCATAAAACGTATACTTCTGTCTGATCTGTGCATGTCTGGTTGCAATGCTCTTTCGTTACGTGGCATTGAGACTTTTGAAATTGCTTATGACAGAGAGGGGGCACGGGTTGTCCACTCGTCTAAGGCGCCGCGATTCACTGTGCAGAGTTGCGTCCCTTGGGTACTCCAGAAACCTATGATTGTGGGTTCGAATCCCGTTTCGCCCCAATTATACGTCTAGGTTTGTCAGCACCATACCGTGCTCGTGGGTTTCACCATAGTGGTAAACGTCTGAGACCTGCATCACTTTTGGCTTTCCTCCCACATTATGCTCACACGCCGCGATATAACTGGAATAATGTTAAAAGCGGCGTTAAACCCAACTCACTCACTTATGACAGAGCTCTGAAATATTACCGAATCGGAAAAAGGTAATCTTGACATGCATTCATTGATGTATTATCTTGAAGTACCTGGATGTGCTTTTCGTCTATTCAAATCTCCGATTGTCACCACAACGAACCTTTAGAAATGAAGAACACTGAGCTTTTCTGTGTGAGTTCAAGGAAGTGTTACATTATTATCACTATCACCATCATCATCATCATCATTGTATCACGTGACCTCATCAGCCGTTATCAGTTTACTTATTCGACTTATGGGTGCCAGCAAATCTTTTTTCAGAAGATTCATTACGTCCTTGTACAGGTTTGTTTGTTTGTTAGTTTGTTTTCCACACACAGTAATACTCCAGCAAATTCAGGGCGTCTGTAAATCAGACAAAACAGAGGTTGATAGTATCAGCAACGTCCCATGAAGGTGAGGTACGATGAGATCCATTCCGTCGTCTTTTAAGACACGTATAGTTTACTGGGACCTGTTCTGACAAGGAATCAGCGTGTAGCCATGCAGAGGTTATCAGATCAGAATCAGTGGACTTTTTTTCACTTGAAGCATCCGCTCACTGCACAAGCTTTATAGCTTTAGAGATAAACCAATGAAGAACATATTGACGAATATGAACATCCTATTCTCAAACTCTTGAATGTTTAAACTTCTTTGATAGGCATTTAGAAGTTGGAGTACTAAGTAGAATAAGAATTTATGGATGAACAACTTCTTTATTACAATTAACGGAACCTACACCGAAACGTCGCTCTTAATTGTAATAAAGAAGTTGTTCATCCATAAATTCTTATCCTTACTCTTGAATGTTGGACAGGAATTTAGTAATAGTCCCTTTCTTTCGCACTTTTCCATAATGGATGTCCATGTTCAAATGCACACAGAATAGCTCATAGAATGCAACAAAATAGCAGTCCCTTACACAAAGCAAACGGGACATTTTGACCAAACCAAAAGTTGATTATGTCAATGTTTTATAGTCCCAGGTCACTCAGGCACATTGAGACTCCCAACCGACCAGTCTTTGATTGTATCCTTTTTATGTCGAGCGCCAGGCAGGGAAAGAACAAGTACCATCTGATTTTAAAATATTTTTATTCCGTGAATCTGGATCGGTAAAGAAGCCAAAAGGTTTATGTTAATACCTCTCCAGTACAAGTTATATTCATGAAAGCATTAAACAAAATAATACATGATGATCAACTAAATACGTTAACAAGAGTGGTCATTGACAACAGTTTGGTTTAATGAGTAGAAAAAATAATATATAAGCGGGATTTATAGTCTCACGTGAGTTTAAACCTTTTGGAATGAAGTATGTATGAATGTACTGATTTTAAGATTAAGATTAGATTAGTTTTTGCAACATTAGTATTACCATTCAATATAGTGTTAAGATCAACTCCCTCAAAGGAGAAGAATGAATCATTTCTCACTTCATTATAAAAGGGACAGGAAAAGAAATAGTGTGATACATTTTCATATCCATAAGAACATGCTGCATTGTCAGAAATGTGTTTTTCATTTCGATGGGCATTTAGATCGCTACAATCAAGTCTGAGGCGAGAATGTACAATCTGACAAAATCTACTTCCAAAATTAAGATCAATATACAAATTGGTATTTTTATTCTATTTTGAAACTCTCTTAAATTTACCAACAGTTTCTGCATTAATAACGCCATCAGGCAAATGGTTCCAACGCTTAATAGTGTCTGGTAAAACGATTCAGCATAACAATTTGTCCTTTATCTCATAGTCTAAATTTTGACTGTCTCTCAGTCTATAGCTACTGTTAGCAGAGACATTTCGGGGTATGAGGTGAGAATGATATTCAGGCACGAAGCGATCGATATTTTTTAGAAAAGAACTAGTTTTGAGTTATGTCGTCTCTGGACCAGTGGTAGGAAATTTGTCTCAGCAAACAAGTTATCGTGACTTGTACTGTAAATAATCGAGTCTGGACCAGACATTTCAATGATTGATATCATGAGCATCGGAACATATTGAACAAGTTACAGTAGGATTTGCCGCGGACATCATTTTGGTCACTGATGCCTCAATTTGGGAAATGTCCTCCTTATGTCTAACACATATTTTGTGAGAGCAATACAGGCGCATTGAAAGCTATACTTAGTCATATAATTAGTTTCTTTGATTTCATTGAATAAAGGGACACAACCTTTTGGATATCCAATAGAAATATCTGCATAAAGCAGAGTTGATTTACGATTCCCACTATATCACGAGCATGTGTTTATGAATCACTATCAAATAGTAATGATACCAGGTGTTCGCGAAAAGGTGAGCGTATCCTGTCCCACGGATGACACCCGTCACAAACACATGTAAAGGCATGTCAATTGGTCACCTGAAAAAACACATTAACATGTGGTATAAGAAAGAACATGCTCAACACAGACAAGGCATTTGTGTTTTAATCCCTTTAAAATATGCCATTACTGCTTCAGCACAAACACTGTAAACATTAAAAATACTTATTTTGAGGTCTATGTTCGTAAAAACCCAAACGATTCTTTAAAATGTTTATGAGGAGGCGTGGTTTAAATAGCACGGCCAGCTGGGCCAGCAAGATGATTGGGTATTATCACCTATAGGGTACAGAATCTCGTTACACTAGTTGTGGGGGAGACCTTTGTTGTAAACCGGTTTGGATTCTACGCATGCAAAGAATACGGCTAGTGGGGGCTTATCAAGTAACCTTAATTTAACGTGAATTTTTAACATTGTAAGATGTTTGCCTTTCAATATTTTGTAATGTCTCCCAAGACCATATATGGAGCCTCTGAATATAAAAGGCTGTATTTTCTCTTCAGCCTTAAAAGTTTGAAATTGATAGACAGAACAACAGTACAAATAAGACGTCTTTACGCGCCGCTTTCGATGTTGTGGATACATTATTTGCATTTACGTTGTTACGATCTATCTAAATCTACAAAGTTGTATATACCAATGAGACTTGCACTTTAACATGTTAAATAACAAGACATTTTGGTCGAAAATAAGAACGCAGAATTTATTAATGTAGGTCGTAAATTATTCATGAATTTCTTCCCTCAGATACATTTCCTTATATTCATCACATCCTCAACACGTGGTGTAAATCTGATGCATTACTTGTGAAACATATGAAAAGATTGGACACCGCCTGACATCTATCAATTGTGAATTAATGACATGGCAACCAATGGCACTTTTTAGGGGGGGGGGGGGGGGGTTCTATGCAGACATACGGCTTACAAATACTTCAAATGAAGCATTTAGTGCATCAGGACACCAAAACAGACGTACACGACGAAGGTAATATTCAATACATGTGAGGGAAAAATCAAAAGGAGAAAAAATATTACTACATGCTGAACTTTCCCTGTCTCTTCCACTAAACGCACATACTTCAAGCACCCAAACATCCTCGAATATCCAGTAATTATCTCTATTCTACATGTATTAGTTATGGTGTCTTAAGTTGCCGTATACGTGTCATATTAGGTAAGCAAGAAAAATATTGTGAGCCGAGCCCAATATTTTTTCTGCTAACCTAATATGAAACCGTATAAGGCAACTAAAGACACCATAATGAATTTATTATGCCGAAAACTTTACATTATTTGGTATCTTTATTTATCCCACATGTCACGTCAAAAATGAAAACTTGACACTTACATCTGGTATAAACGACAGGACCAGTACATATGTTTTCCCGATACAACGCTTTAATGTAAACATAAACGTTAACAATGGAATATATAATGCACTAAATGTGAACGTTTAAACAAGTTTTATAGCTAAAATGAATAGAATTATCATAAAAATGCCCGCATCTTAACAGAAGTCTACGGGCCACTGTAACTTGATAACAGTCCGCTTTTCCCTAACGACGGGCTGCTATCTGCTCTATTGATGTGGCGTCATTGGCGTCACGTTTCTTGTTTGTGACGTCATCCTATATTATGTTCTATGATGCTCCTAATTGTAACTTAGTGACTTCCGTTGTAAGCTATTTTTCTCAATACGTTTTATTAATAAAGTCACGAACGTGATTTCTTTACAAATTAATGTTTTTGTACCTTACAAATAATGATATTAAAACATAAAACAGTGTCGAAAAACGAATTTCTGTACAAGAATTTTCAATTGAAATCTGTGAGGTGGGTGTCGGAAAATCTAAATGGCTGTTACTGACGGTCTACGGTCGCATATTTGGTCAGTAACAGCTATCTTGGATTTTACTGACGGGAAACGGGCTCATATGGGGTAAGTAGTTCTGCTCTCTGATTGGTCAATGTTACTTTGAAGCATAATAATATTATAATGTGCCCCCTGGACCCGTTTCTAAATCTTCATTTATGGAGTGACGTCATCATCTCCAGCTCTCTCATCAGTGCAGAATTTCTCTCGCTCGTCAGCAATATTATGGAAATAGCCTTGATCTGTGTAGTTCACTAAGCTCTAGTTGATTCAATTAATACCGAGGAAGAGTAATAATAAGATTGATGGTTGGTAAGTTTTTAGTTTGTTGTTGTTTCAAAGTAAACCTCAATTAGTCGAACTAGCATTTGCTCTTTACTTCATATTAACTTTACTAGTGATGCACTTCTACTGCGCTCGAATACATCCATTCATGTTGATTTGTAGTCATTCCCACCAATAAGAATATAATGTACTTCATTTGATTGAAAGTAACAAGAATGGGGACATACACGTTAATGCCCAAAATACAATACCATATAAGAAAAAATCACTCAAACATATCATGTGCAAAATATCAAACTTATTCTAAATGTAATAAACACGAATCTTGTTATAAAATTGCCATTTGACATACTGTATGAAAAATATTATTCTTTTCACAGATGGAATATCATAGCGAGTAATTGTAGACCCGCTACCCGCACACTTAGCAAGGCCAGGTTGTGGCCCCGGTTCAGTAATATGGAAATGATTCATCAATTCAATACACTGGTTGGTTTGCCATGTTCATTGTTCATCACTGAAAGTATTAAGTGCCCTGTTCGCTGCACTATGTGAGAAGAAGGGATTGTCTTGAAAAATTACAATCTCAACAAGTTCACTTGGAAACAGATTCTTACAGACTAAGCTATACATCGGTTCTGTTTCCATCTGCACATATCCCATAAACACATACAAGTATTTACATATGTATATACAACAAATCATCAATTCAGAATTAAAAAACTATGTGCTTCAGTTACACAAACATTTCTTTGGTAATTCCATACACACAGACCTGATACTTGGACAGAATATATACTTAATACTTCTTAGTTTACCTTTGCCATCCTTTAATTTGTCACTTGAAATCAGCATTACGCCCACTGCTATGTTGTTACAATAAAAACAAATATAAGAACAAACATTCGGAGCAGAAGGAATGCCGATGAAAATGCAGTGTACATATTTTCTTTATCTTACATTGTAAGTTACACAACACAATCCCACGCAATTAATAACAACATTTGTTCTGCAAGAAGCGTCAACTCCAATAACCAAATGACTTCCAGTTGTGTCCCAGTTGAATTAACGTCAGATGACAAAATTGGTTGTGAACCGTAATCGTAAAGGAAGCTATGCCATCATGTTTTCCTGTCTTGACATGAGTTACCTTGCATTACAACACTGCACTGTTCCAATTACAGCTACACCTTCAGAGCCCCAATCACCCAATACCAGTCTTGGTATTGTCATGAATAATCATACACATGTACTTGTATATTCACAAAACGATTAAGTCAATAGTATCATTATAATAACTGATTCTGCTGCCGGACTTGTAGGTACTTCATGCCAAACAAAATCACTTCTCATATACATCCTATTAGGTTTAGAAGATTAAGATCCCTCCAAATCTATTCTTATTTCATATAACGCTGTCACTACGTGTACCTAGTTATAAAGAGCACAAACACAATAACATAGAAGTTGGCAAATGTATTATCCGACAAGGAGGATTTCTAACACAAGTCAGGTAAGTTGATCTGATCATGACATCCTTTTTGGCATCAAAATGGACACGGGGGTCGGTACCATGCTGACATATTTCCATCATTGCGTGAAATTGTATTTAGACAATTGTAACAACTTTGCCCACAAAACACTCTCTACCAGAGTCCAAACAAATAGTAATTGTCTTGAGTCGATTATCAATAAAGGTTGCATAAAATACGTTGAAGAATTAAAATTCACGACTAAAAACAGACAAAAAACGAAAGGTTCTTTTCGATGCTCTTTTAATATCTTTTTATACTTAGTTAACTATGAGCACTTTTTCTTTATGAACATCTGGTTACGAACATCTGATAACAAAAGGCTACTAGATGTAACTTATTTATCATTCTTGAACGTAAAGCATAAACATGGCAATCACAACGTGCAATGTTGAACATTCTCTTTCAACTTCTCCCAAATCATAATGATCAGATTGTGACAAAGTTTCAAAATAATAGCCATCAATGAAAAAAGAAGGTTCTCCAGAAACCTTTCAGAGGATATAAATGCTTGTGGATTTTCGTGAACACCTGGTGTCATCACTGATTTTCGGTGATCTATTCATATAATTTTCACAACCATTTTACCTTTAACGCCAGAAGGAATCTGTTTTGACAGATAATCGAGACTAACCATTCTCTGGGGTCCATGTTTAATATCTACGTTCTAATACTTAATCCCAAACTCTATTGTAACATTAACATATTCATTCACAACATTCATTTCACCTTATTATACTATAATTCAAATACAAATATTAAAGTAAGTTATCTAACTGGAATTATTCAATCTAATTCAGATTGTTATTTATCTGTTGTTTCCTCATATGCGATGGTTATAAATTCAACAACAATACACCATGAGAAACTGCATTTAATTTACAGAAAACTTATAAATTAATAAATTAATAGTATATCATGACAATTAGCAATCACGATATATCTTCAAATTTCATCCCACTTACTTCTTACATCAGCTATATATCTTATTCAGTTCTATAAACAAAACTTAATCCATACAACCATAATCACATCATTAGCCATCAGTTTGCACTTTTAACATCACAACCACATTCACACAGATATTCATAGGAAATACAAACATACCCCTCAAATCTAAAACAACAAACAAACATTTCCTCAGACATCAAGAATAGAAGCCTCACAACTTAGCATTTGCTCAGTCTCCCGACTTATATTAGCCATCAATGAAAAGGATTGCTCTTCAGAAACCTTTCACATGACATAAAAGGCCCCTGCAACTACAGCTATACGTATGTGTGTGATACCCGTCCCAACCAGTTGGGTGAATTTGTCCAGCTTTCATCTTTTATCATTTATAAAGGTACTTTGGAATTATTAGATTAAAAATATAAAAAAGCGACATGTGACATGAAGAAATAAGTTTCTACTGCTAGTCATGGAATGCAGTGAAAACCGGCATGGACCAGTGGATTAAATGTGTGATATGTGATGTGTAGTTAGTGCTGAAGATCTGTGTGTATACAATTAATCTGATCCAGTCTCATCAAAATCAGATCTGAGGACATCCCATTACGGGTCACGTCAGAACGACCTCTCGCGAACTTTGATCGATAAATGAAATGAAAGCTTTCTCGAGTTTTACGACACTAGTTTCAAACTGGCGACTACGTATTTTTACTTATTCTCGCTTAAAAAATGTAAAACTGATAAAAAGAACATTCTTATGGCTTACAGATGGTCTAGATTGTATGGATATAATTAAAAAAAACGTAACTGTCGTTCGGAATACCCTCTGTTAAATATTTCGAGGTTGCATGATCAGAAAATACATTCCGTCTGTCACTTTCATGATCTGGTAAGCGACGCCCTGATTGGTTGGATGAAAGGTCGTTCTGACGTGACCCGTAATGGGATGTCCTCAGATCTTTGTTTAGCGATAGCCGTTTCTGTTGCCGTTTTGACTTTTTTCTGTGGCCGTTTTGACTTTTTTTCTGTGGACGTTTTGACTTTACCGTTGAGGCCTTCTGACATGGGGCAGTTTTGACCCCCCCCCCCCCCCCCCCCCCCCTTACTATCATACATACTTATCATACAAACGTCATTTGCATCTTCCCTGACAATATCAGTAACACTGTCTCTTGATAAAATCCCCTACTGAGTTAATACTACCATACTACCATGCCCAAATGATCTATTAATATTCTCTGTTTTCCTTTTTACCGGCTAAACACATGATATGTAGATTGCCTATAAACATAAAAGTCATTTCTTTACAATCGCTGTACATCTTCCCATGATTCCTCTCTGCTCGCCTATAGTGGGTTTTTTTTATAATGTAATCACTATACTGATGCGGATGCTGACATTTGAAATAAATAGTATAGTCATATTACCAGATGAATCATCTTCAACATTGCTTAAGGTGTCACCATTGGAATTTCACTACTACAAAAAAAATATTTCTGTCCTTTCTCCATCCAGCTTTCATATAATTTATTCAACAGCCAAATACAAACAACTGTGGAATGACAAGCCAAATGGGAGCATTTATCATAAAACAGATTTATTTAAATGTAAGAAGTACAAAAAATCCATTTTTTTCCAACCGCAGAAGATTGGGTTTTAGGTGCCATAGAAAATATTTATTTTCGTCCGAAAGCAGTTTGTGTCCCATGTTGGCTTGGTTTAGAGGAAGAGCTAGCTTTAGCGGACCTAGAGTACTGTCGGAAATGCTAGAAAACTGCTTTTTGCCTGTTAAAAAAGGACATATTTTTCACAGACTGTTGTTATTGAAATATCGAGTAACTACCGATCGCCCTACCTGTGGTTTGAAGTATTTCAGTCACAAGGAGTCCTATCGACAAATTTACAGGAGACAAATTCGAACTAAAACAGGAAGTTCACATTTATTCTCCAAGTCCAAAGATGGCAGTCTGAAACGGACTATAGAAACATGCGCACGTAACTCCGTTATAATGATAATAATGTAGTCTTCATAAAACATTTAATACACACAAAAATCATTTTGAGAAAATTCTAGAAGTGCATCTTCTAAAATGACAAAACGACGCTGCGTTTTTTGTTAAAATTGCTCCCATGATGCATGTTACATTACACTTGCACAGCCATAACAATGGTACACAATATGGAGTCTGTACTGGGAAATGTATACAAGTTCTTTACACTTTAGAGAGATAGAGGGAAACCATTTATCAATTTAGAGGGTGAATTACCGAATTGCCCAAGCTATGGGGTTTTCAATTCATACCACCAAGTCTTCGGTATGATAAGAAAACAAAACAGGTATAGGGGTCGTCTCAAAAACAAAACTGGGATGTAAAAGGATATTAGACAGCTTTGATACAAGGTGATTAGGCGTATAGGGTATAAGCTTTATGAGCAGAAGGTAACCCTGACTTGTAGTAGAATTTGGGAGGAATTAAAGATACGATTAATGTTTCCCGGACTGCACTAACTATTGCTCTCCAAGAGATGGGATTGCGATACATTGCGCGTGGCGATGACAGAGCACTATTCAGGGGGAAATATTCCATGCTGTCTATGAGGTCACATTATCTCCGAACCATTCATAACTATAATAGTCAGGGTGTCCAGATAATGTACCTTTATGAATCATTCCACTGACTAGGTTTGGCTATCTGCAGATGGACAAAAAGAACCCATGGTACTAACAACGCGAGTTGATTAATTAATAATTTGCATACTCGTATATGCAAGAGGCGACGTATGGTTCTCAGTAGGAAGTGACAAGTCGGAGACGATGGTTGCGGTATATACAGTTTTACTCTATACATGTACATCTATACATACAAAAGACACTATGTGCCAGGTCAGCACATAGTGGTTGTGGTTGTTGTCTAGGTGCCCAGGAGCACCCAGCCTAACCCTAGCTAGGCTAAGGGTAAGACCTTTCTTTTCTCCTTCTCTCTGGACCAAGGCTTATATAGTCAAGGTCACCTGACATTTAGTAAGTTATAAATATAAATGTAAACAGTAAATCATCAGTGACATACTTACACATCTCATTCAGGATGGCAGACGGTCGATGTACACAAAAATGGGGATTAACAAATAGGATTAGCATTAGCAAATAACAGCAATTAAGTGTTTCAAGGCATATAGATGTCATGGCTCCAGGGTAATGAGCCTTTGCAATTAAATGTTCTTCAGACAATGGGTGTCGTAGATCAGTCGCTATGACAGTACCAGCAGGTAAAGGTAATCGTGTCATTGTTTTGCACGCTGCAACCCATGATATGGGGCTTATTGATGGATGTGTGCTAGTTTTCGAGGCGAAAAAGAAAACTGGTGATTTTCATAAGGAAATTATAGGAGGTGATGTGTTCATAGACTGGTTGTTACTTCAGCTATTGCCCATTGTCAACAACGCCAGTGTTATTGTCATGGATAACGCCAGTTACTATAACGTCCGGGAATCAGATACTGTCGCCCAGACCATGAGTAGTCTGAAGGCGACCATACAGGAATATATGACATTGTGGACTTCAGACCATATGAAACGAAAGTTCAACTCATGGAGAAAATTCGGCTGAATAAGAAACCAGTAAAGTACAAGGCACTACACGGTAACGTTGTCTTACGTACGCCAGTCAGACATTGTGAGCTCAATCCTGTTGTGCCCATCTTGGCTAATCGCAACGGGTTCGTGGCAAGACAACATTCAAAAGTACAGATTCATATACGTCATCAGTGGAGATAAATGCTACCTCCAGAAACCATCTGTAGAACAACAAATACTTCTGGATTCCAAAACCGCAACCTTCTAATACTCATTCCGTTTCATAGCTCTTAACTAGTCCATCATGTTTCCAAGCAAATATAAAGCAGTACATATCCTAAATTGTTATCCCATCAACGCATGTTAATTAAGTACATTAACAGCAATATTTTGAGACCAACCCCAACTCGGTGACATTTGCACCTGGGAGAATGCACGGGACGGTGTGAGATCATCACCTCGGGACAGGTGTTAGGTAATTACCTCAGGTTATAGACCATTTCATACATGCATGACAACACACGAATATTTTCAAAGTTTATTATCCCTTTACATTTTAAGGGTAATCACCATGTCAGTTAGGACAGGCTAGATTAGGTCAATTTGCGTTATTTTGATATATGCTCTCTTCATAGTCCCATGACTCGTATTTATTAAATGAAGCCAGAAAAGCAGTATTCTAGCATTTCCGACAGTACTTTCGGGGGAGTTTCTGTAACGGACTGATCGGTTCCTTGGTGGAAATATGCCTTCTAAAATAATGAAGCAGCCTGCAGAACAGTATCAGATGAGCAGGCCATGCCACATACAGCAGTAGGTGCAATACTTGGGCAGATACCTCATGTGTCACACTTACACATCCAGCATCTGCCAACACAAACTTAATGAAGTTTCATACAAAACCACATCAGCCATTAGACACAGTGAATCATAATTACTGCCATGTAAGAAAGTTCATAGAATTTGAACATATTCTGCATATCATCAACCATTGATGTTGAATTAAATAATGTTTTTCTTTCCTTTATTATAAGAACTATGTCGATCAGATCGGAGACACAAATACATCCAGTCTGAAATTACAGCCATTATATATTAAAGAAAAGGTTGGAGCACCAGTACGTTTCCACTATTTCTGCGGCGTTTATTCACGACCAGGCCCGCTCGAGTCAGTCTGCTTAGATATTGCATTGAGACCATGATGCTGCTCAGCATTTTTCAGCTTGAGTGAACTCAGATAGACTACAACTGCTTGTAAATGTGGTTGTGATTTAAACATCTATCCCAGTTCGGTGAGCCATTGCTGTTTGGGGGGCACGGGTGGCCCAGTCGTCAAAGGCGCCGCGATTCGCTGTGCAGAGTTGCGTCCCTTGGGCGGGCCTGAAACCTATGATTGTGGGTTCGAATCACGGTTCGCCCCGATTATGTTTCTAGGTTTGTCAGCACCATACCCGTGCTCGTGGGTTTCACCGAAGTGGTAAATGTCTGAGACCTGCATCACTTCGGGCTTTCCTCCCACATTAAGCTGACACGCCGTGATATAACTGGAATACTGTAAAAAGCGGCGTTAAACCCAACTCACTCACTCACTCATTGCTGTTTGAATATTGAGGCGACTGAGGTTGGTTTAGCATCAGTGTAAGCTAATTGTTTAACTATGTATGCAAGGTCTGGGAAAGGGGGATAGATTTTTGGCCCCTGGTTTGACCAGTTACAGCTTTGGTGTGTGTGGGATGTCAAGAATGGGATGAGCTATTAGTAACTATATTTGTAATTAATGCTGAACATTTTGGTTGAAATATCTAACAAAAAAAGTCATTCATGAGACACGATGTGACAATAGTTCAACATGCCAACACTTCTTCAACCAAAACACCAGACAGGTATCATGTGACCCTACTTCAACATGGCATCCAACAGGTATGATGTTATCAATATTCAGCATGACATTCCGAAGTAAAAATGGTCCTTATATATGTAACATCTGTGCCCGATAGTCGCTGTGCTATACAAGCACTAATAGAGATTGTCATGTATGTCATGTCAGCATAAACCAGATTATTAAAACTCCGCATCTTTAAAACACAAGCCAAAACATTATCTTAACTGATTCTATCATTTTATCAAAACGAAACCCAACAATTATTAAAATATGATGATTACAGTCCTCTTAGTTCCCGGAGACTTTCAACCTAGAAAACCTCAACACTAATGGCTTTGAAGACAGTTATCTTTGTGACATTAATGACTGTATTGGCAGAACTGAAATGGCAAGAAAGACTGGCAGCCTGCTTCATGAATTGAAACGAAAATAGTCTTTATTCCGAAATAATATACGAATGATTGAAATGTATAGCCTTCCTGTTGTTCAAGAGTTGCAAACAGCGTCTATTCCAAAGCTGCAACAATGTTTCTAGACTGGGATTTCTGCTGCAACACAGTGCACTGCGTGGCTCTTTGTCCAAATGTGAGGTATATGGCTTGACAAATTCATCAGACCTGTTTCTCCAAATGAGAACGAGTGGCTTAATACCACTTGAACGTGATTGCAGCAATATATCGCGTCAGTTTTATGTGGGAGGAATGCCAAAAGGAAGTAGATTGTAGATGTTTACCCCTTTGGGGGAAACCCACAGATTGGGATGGGGACGAGGGATTGGGACGATTTTGAGATGCAAACCCATGTCCACAGGTCCTGGTACAGGACTCAACTCTCAACAGCAAACTGCGACATCTTTAATAACTGGGTAACTAAAAGTAGGAAACAATGGTTACAAATTTAGTGAGTCTTGATATCATAACTTCATATCAGTCGTTATCAGTCTTCTTTTCTTTTAAGTTATAGTTGTTACATTTGACAAGACAGTGGATGTCATATATATCATATACAAACAAGGATAAATTCCTCTATAACTGACATACTACTGATTAGCTACCAAACTGATAAGGGCAACCAAAATGGTGAAAACATGGGGCTAAGTAGTCATATTGTGATAACACTCGCTGGTTGCTGTTAGTCCTCTCCTGTGTCCTTATGTCTCGATGTATGGTACGATAAAGACTTGGGTTACACATCATGTCGTTACGCTATGTTTTCAAACAATACATGAATTTCGCGACATATATTCACACCCAATCTCCACATCAACAGGATTAATTTCTGACTTTACAGATAAATAAAACACATGTTACATGCTACTTTTCTGGATTTATGACAGAAGAGTTTTGCAACAGCCTTTCCATATAACGTACAATGCATCAAAAAAGGGAAATTGTTAGAGAACACAATAACGATGCAGTGAAGCTGATTATCGTCCTCCGCACGCAAGTGCAATCTGATTTAAAGAGTCTCAAGTGTAATCATAACCAATTACAGACCCAAATATGCCTTATTAGCTTTAAACTGTTGTGTTATGTCTGCCAAGCGGCTTGCAGAAAAGCAAAGGTCACTAAGGCAGGACAAACAAACTAATGCCCCAGCGATAGGATAGCGATCTGGTAGAAAGGCAAGGGACAAAGTACTCTTCTTCTTCAGTAAGGGCAATCCACTTGATGTGAGCGTTGACATGGTTACCCTTTTCGCAAACACCTGGTGTCATCACTGATTTTCAGTGATTCATTCAAAACGTTTTCACTGGAATGTAAAACTGTTACGGCCGATATTCTAGACTGGTTATTCTCTGGCGATAATGTTCTTTATATTGATGTCCCAATCGTTTCCTGAATTACCCACAAAGGTGCTTCTCGCAACCTAAATAACAAAGTTATAAGCACTTCCGGATTAATAATTTCGCTTCAGGTTTGGGAAGAAATGTTCCCAATGCAGTACAAGTTTGAAACAGAACGCCTTGTGCTGAAGCTACCTTATTAACAAATCATTGTTTGTAACGCCATTTCAGGGCTACTGCTTTCCCCTTTATCAGCTGAATATTGAAAACCATCATCATTTAAGGATTACGCCCACTTCTGCGAAGTTAACCCTAGGCCTAATGGGTTAATATATATATATGCAAATATGTTTAAGTGTAATTGATGTAAAAAGATAACAATATAAGAAGGAAGCCAATGGGAATAACGAAAGAGAAGCCAGTTAAATAGAATGAAGATGTAATAACGGAGCTGCGTGTAAAATATTTACGCCGCTTTTTGCAACACCAGTTTTCACAAGGGAGTGACTCTGTAACAATAAAACAATAAGACAGTCAATATGTTCATTTGTGGTTACAGAAAGGGTTAAAGCTCAGCGGAGTACACACCAGGTAGGTGGAAGCCTTGGTCCCTTTTAATGGCTTGCTGCTTTCTTTGGATTTCAAATATTTGTTGAAGTTTCCTCCTTTTCCAGTGATTGACGTTGGTAATTTTGGTTTGTTGCAAGAACATATGGTAGTCAGGATACTTGGTGAGGTTTTCCGAAACAGAGGTCTTGTGTTGTTTCATTCTGGTGGGCATGGGGCTTGAAGTTTCTGCAGTGTATTGGTCTCCACAGAAGTCTTCTGACCTGGGGGCGGTCGGGTAGCCTAGTGGTTAAAGCGTTCGCTCGTCACGCCGATGACCCGGGTTCGATTCCCGACATGGGTACATTGTGTGAAGCCCATTTCTGGAGTCCCCCGCCGTGATATTGCTGGAATATTGCTAAAAGCGGCGTAAAACCATACTCACTCACCCTTCTGACCTGGTGACTGGTACGATCTTGGTATTGGACGTTGATTATGATAGGTGATGGAGCTGGTTTGGGCTTGGAATCGGGACATTTTCTGGCTTTCCTGAATAGCTTTATCTTTCAGATGTTTGAAAGCTTACTCTTAGGGCGCTTTCCATGTTCTCTTATATTTCTAGGTCAGATGAGTAAATGAAGTGGAGGGAATTGACTATTTGACCATTATTAAGCTTAAGAGCAGAATTTCTGACTTGTGTGCATAAAGCAATAATGAATGTAATAACTAATGAATGTTGTGCCTCGCCCAAAACACCATTCATTCACGGGACATATATCCTCGATGGGGTGCTAGGATGAAGTCAGATATATCATAGTCGATCTAATCGGGTCTAAGTGGACAAGTTCAAGGTTGGGATCAATAAAGCACTTAACAAGATCACAAGAAACAGTTTATCTCATCAGCTCTTTATCCCCATTTCTGCAACCAACAAACTGTACATCATGCATCCAAATCGTATAATTGTCCAATTACTAGTACACCATTTGTTTAATGCTAGCCATGTAACGAGCCGTTAACGTCATGAGTTAATGTGATGTCACAACTGAACTACTGTGGTAGGTTCATTAAGGTATTACCGAAACTACTATCCCATAATGTAGGACTCCGATTCTAAGCATGATGATCCATAATAGAGGGACAGTTGACGTTGGACGCCTGTTAGCGTTAAGCATGGGAGGATCGGGTATTTCCCTCGTCTTAAATCGTAGTGAAAATCAATGAGAGCAGCAGGAAGTTTGTGGCAATGTGTATTCCATTACAGGGTTGACACGTGGGCCGCAGGGAGCAAGAGGACCAACTTCAGAACCGATTAGAGTGAAAATACGCGGTGTCGACGTTTTGATACATTTGGTAACAACTATTACAAAATCAAAAAGTGCATTTTTCCTGTCACTCTTTTACAAAAATCTAACGCAACGCATTTATTCGTAACTTCAGAACCCATTAGAGTTAAAATGCAACGTTTACATTTGATATCAACTATCGGTACATATCAACCCCATGAAGCCATAAACTCGGCTTTTTAAACATCGTTAAAACCAACCAATTGCAACGTCATATTCATTCCCCAACAGAGATCCGTCATCTCAGATGGAATCACGTGTGATAAAAGCGACAAACCCTGTACATATTCTGACATTTCTGCCCAAAATGAGTCGCGTGTACGATTCCGCATGTATTTATGAATCACTATCAAATAATGATGATACCGGGTGTTCACGAAAAGGGAATCGTATACGGCTATACCAATGGCACCCGTCACAAACACATGCAAAGGCAAGTCAGTTGTTCACCTGAAACAATGGTCTCCCATAAAACTTTCTAATAGCTTCACTAAGGCCTTGGATGTTATAACCTTGATCAACTTCTGAGCAAGAGTTGTTTGACCCTCTTTGAAATCTTGGTAGAAAGACCATGCTCGATTGTACCTCAAAAAGTGTGAAATGTAGACACCAAGTGCTAGAGCTGCAGGAATATTGCTCGAGATAAAGTGAAAGTTGACAATTGGAAAGTTGAAGTCACCCCTCTTGTCCTACAGCCCTGTCGAGAGTGTTTTGTCACTCTGAAACTTTATGCATATATACACATGCACAAAAGTTAAGCTCCACCCACCATATTTGAGAGCTGTTACTTTTGGCACTTAATGATGACTATCATAACGAGATGTACGATTGTTATAAGCCGTATATGTAAACCTCATGTGATGCAAAAGTTGTCCCAAAGCAAGTTTATCTTGTGTTCCAAAAGAATATGAGCAGAATGGAATTTTACCGAAGACCAGAAATTGAAGGATTAGAAAACATTGAAAAACTTTTTTTGTCATGTAACTGTCATGATATCAGCTGACCATATCAAGTGTCACATAGACACCCTAGGGAGTGCAGAGTCTATTGCAAGACAGAAACGTCAGTAACGTCAGTGTGTATGATCCACGGACATTGACCACAGTTTCAAACCTACGCCTCATACTCATTACAAGTCGTTGAATGCTTCTCTGAGGCAAACAGATCCATTCTCCATGAAGTGCGGTTTCAAATCAAGCGAGATTTTGAACTGGGGGATCACGATGTCTGATTTTCCGGCCAAGGATGTCCCAGAGATGCTCAATCGGATTAAGATCCGGACTACAGGCTGGCCAAGGAAGAGTGGCAAAAGCTTCTTGACGCAAATAAGCCAAAACTGCCCGAGATCTGTGTGGTCTAGCATTGTCGTCCAAATAAACAGATCTTTGGATGGTTGTCAAAATGAGGGACTACCACTGGACGAAGAACGACATCTTGGTATTGTTGGCCATTCAGGTTTCCACGAATTGTCACCAGCGGAAGTTTGCAGCCGAAGGAAACACAACCCTATATCATGACAGACCCCACATGCTAAGGTATTCTGGATGTTCCTTGGTGCAAAACGAGTGTTACGTTGCCTCCAAACACGTATTCGACCATCAACAGTTCGTAGCAGCTTTCGACACTCGTCAGACCAATGGATCCTTCTCCAGTTGGCCAAGTTCCATCGACTACGGGCACGACACCATATCAGACGATTCCGTATGTGCCTCTCAGTCAGTTGAGGACGTTTTACTGGTCTTCTGGCGTTATAACCAGCCGCGCTCTGAGGCGACGCCTTACGGTCATCGTCGAGTCTTTGATGGGTAATCCACTGCAGTCTTAAATCTGTTGGAGTGGCAAATGGATTTCGTCGGACTATCCTGAAAAGACGTCTATCCTCTCTGTTAGAGGTCTTTCTTGGCCTACCAGGCCTATGCCTGTCATTGACATCATTGGTTTGACCATGTTTGACAATCAAACGAGTGATAACACTGTGATGACGACCCATTTGTCTTGCAATGGCCCTGCATGACATGCCAGCATTTTTCATGCCTATCACTTGCCATCTTTAGAGCGTTCGTTAACTTTCTCCTCACCATGGCTGATTTTCAACCTCTATTGGAAGGGAATTGGAATCTCACACTGGAGCAAAATACAACCACGTGTCTGAAACTTGAATTTCACTATTTATAGGGTAGGGGAACTGCAGCAACACGTAAAGCACGCTTTCCTTGTGGTATCTGGACAAATTTGGGTTCATGAAACTATGGAAGCCTAATTCAGTCATACATCATCGCATTTCGTATTTCCGATTCCCACACGTGAAATAAAGAGATTATGAATATAGTGGCGCTTAACTTTTGTGCATGTGTATATTTAAATATGAAACAGATGAAGTCTGAAGCTAAAGTTAAACTTATTGACCAAAAGACCTTGTTTTGACTTTGCCAGTCCACCAGAAATTCGGATTCATATGCACAAGGAACAGATCAGCAAGAAGAGCAGCGCAATTGGTGACCATGGGGATGCCTTCGTCTTGCCGAAATTTCACAAAGATGTTATCCATTAGGAAGTCAAGCATTTCACACATTGTTTTCTCGGTCAACTTCAGATGGCATTTGCTTTCATTGTTCACAAATTGTCCTGAACCTCTGAAGATAGATATGTAACTGCATCTATGGTCACATCGTTCTGTAACAAAAGCCCCTTCGATCAAGGAAGGAACCTTTTCCTCAGGTTTGTCATGTGGGATAGTGGTGTACAATGATGTTGGTGTAATGTCAAATTGACATCCCGGTGGTGCAGGATGTGCTCACCTTTTCACAAACACTGAATTTTGAAGAGATTTCTCATGATAATAGAAAGGTTTTGTCGCTTTTAAGCTTCCTGACACTGGCGATCAAATGCATTTAAAAAGGGGTTCATGCCTCAGAGCATTTACAGTTCAAGTTGGAATGTTTACTTGAAGAAGAACTGGAACACTTGGAACAAGTCGGAATAGAATTTGCTGTGGACATGACCTTGGTCACTAATGCCTCAAACTTGAAGAAAGAGCATGCTCAATACTGACAAGGCATTTGTGCTTTAATCCACTTGAAATATTCTATTACTCGCATCAGCTGGTGGACAGACAACTCAGATAAACTCTTTAATATGTTAATAACAAGACACATGGTTGAAAATAAGAACGCAGAATTTATTTATGTTGATCGTAAATTATTCATGAATTTCTTCCCTCAGATACATTTCAATATATTCCTCACATCCTCAACACGTGGTGTAAATATGATGCACTACTTGTGAAACGTATGAAAAGATTGGACACCACCTGACATCTATCAATCAAACATTAATTGTGAATTAATGACATGGCAACCAATGGCACTTTTCAGGGCTTTTTTTCTGTGCAGACAAAAGGCTTACAAATACTTCAAATGAAGGATTTAGTGCATCAGTGACAGGCGTACATGACGCTGGTAATATTCAATAGATGTGAGGGACAGAATGAAATTACTATAGAGTGAAAACTTTCTCAATCCACTTCCACTAAAGGCACATACTTCAAGCAGCCAAACATCCTCGAATATCCACTATATTCTATCATAATATGCCCCTTGGACCGAATTCCAAATCTTCATTTGTGGAGTGATGTCATGATCTCCAGCTCTCTCATCATTGCAGAATTTCTCTCGCTCATCAGTCTGATGAATCGAATGTCAGACTCAAAACGATGCCATGGCAGAGTAGAGCTGCAGGGTACTCATCATAACAGAATGGACCCATAAACATTATTCATAATTTACTGAATAATGGAGGTTGTTTCCAAAGCACAATTTCCCAAAGTGATATTAGTGCTAAATATGCAACACAAAGATGACTATGTGAAACAGAGCCTAGTTCATATGTAATTTGTAGGTCCTGTATGCAAGCTATATTTGTTGTGTCACCATAGCAGTATGAAAATGGTTTGGCTCACGGATACCCTGGCAAGTTTCCTGATGCTAATTAATGGTTGTTGAGACATTTGGCCTGTCACAGCTAAGATACACCTTTTTAGACATAGTTTAATCCCTGAAAATAACAAAATGCCAATTTCCAAACATATTAGCATTTGCTCAAGTTGACCAGTATGTCAAGAAACATTGAACTATTCAGAACTGCCAACACAATTTCACATTATCAAATGACACATTTCTTCAACCATCTGGAATCAAACATACAGAAAAAGTGAATGAGTAACTAGTGCTTTAAGCCACAGCAGCAATAGTATAAAAAGAAATAGCCTCATTTCTAATAAGTATTGAGGAAATGACATTTTTGAATTCCCTAGGAAGTGTAATAATAAGAATGTTGGTTGGTTTGCCTGTTGTTGTTTCAAAGTAAAACTTAATTAGTCAAACTAGCATTTGCTCTTTACTTCATATTTACTTTACCAGCAATGCTCTTATACCGCGCTTAAAAGCTATGGTTCAGAGTTGGCAGCTCTGAATACATCCATTTATTTTGATTTGTATTCCTATCAATAAAAATATAAAGTACTTTGTTTGATTGGAATTACGAAGAATGAGGACATTCATGTTTATGCTCAAAATACAATACCATGTAAGAACAATTCACTCATGCATATCATGTGCAACATACAAAACTTATTCTAAATGTAATGAACATGAATCTGGTTGTTGGAGGGTCATTTGACATGCATAATGAAAACTAGTGTTCTTTATACAGATGGAATATCTTAGCAAGTATCTGTAGATCTGCTACGTGTAGTATCAAATCCTGGGGTAAGTGGAGTGTCTCCAGTAACTTTGATTATCAATACTGCACTGAACATGCTGGAGATAAAGGAGCTATGATTGCTTACAGCATTTCTGGATGCCCCACTAATTCAGAGACAATGAGGCAAACATCTACAGTGACTATAATGAACTCAAGAATACGGACACCATGTTAAATGTCAGTAACAATGGTTCATAGTCCACAACAAGAAACTCTTGGTGACAGTAGTCATTTTTGACTTTTTTATTTATGACAAAGAAGTCACAGCAAAGTGTTTGGTTTTTTAAATTTTTCATGCATCTACTTAGTAAGGCCAGGTTGTGGACCCAGTTCAATAACAGGGAAATAAATCAACAATTCTATACCAATGAAATGGTAGTCTCTGTTCATCAATGTAAGCGTTAAGTGGCTAGTTTGCTGCACTATGTGAGAAGAAGGGATTGTCTTGAAAAATTACAATCTCAACAAGTGCACTTGGAAACAGATTCTTAAGACTGAGCTATACATCGGTTTTGTTTTCATTTGCACATATTCTATAAATACATAAAAGTATTTACAAATCTATATACAATGAATCATAAACTCAAAAATAATAAAATATGGTGTTTCAGTCACACAATCATGTCATTGTAAATTTCATGTACACATAGTTCATACTTGGACAGGACATATACTTAATATTTCTTACTTTTACTTTTGCCATCCTTCAATTGTTACTTGAAATTAGAAATATGTCCATTACTAATTGTTACAATAAAAACAAATATAAGAACAAAAATAAAACAGCTTAAGGAATGCAGACGAGTGAGTGAGTGAGTGAGTTGGGTTTAATGCCGCTTTTAACAGTATTCCAGTTATATCGCAGCGTGTCAGCTTAATGTGGGAGGAAAGCTTGAAGTGATGCAGGTCTCGGACGTTTATAACTTCGCTGAAACCCACTAGCACAGGTATGGTGCTGACAACCCTAGAAACATAATCGGGGTGAACCGGGATTCGAACCCACAATCAGAGGTTTTTGGCTTGCCCAAGGGACGCAACTCTGCACAGCTAATCGTGGTGCCTTAGACGACTGGCCAACCGTGCCCCTGGAATGCAGACGAAAATTCAATGTACACATTTCTTCATCTAACATGCAGTCACATAGCACAATCCCACTCACTCAATAACAGTTTTTCCTGCAAGAAGAGTCAACTATAAAAACCATATGACCTTCAGTCAAGATCTTCTAGTTCTAGTTGAACTAACGTCAGATGAAATAAGAAAAACTTGTTGTGAACAATAACCATAAAAGAAACCATGCCATCATGTTTTCCTATCTTGATATGAGTTACCCTGGGTGGCTACAATGCACAAGCATAATGGACAATAATAATCCTTTATACCTAGGACCTTAACACTCTACACCTTCAGAGCCCCAATCATCCAATAACAGTCTGGACATGCATATGTATTTGTATATTCACAATACGTCCATAGTATCATTCCAATAGCTGGAAGCTACCACAGGACTTGCAGGTTCTTCATGCCAAACAGAATCACCTCTCTATATACATCCTAATAGGTTTAGGAGATGTTTCTGTTTCCAAATCTATAAAACATTGCAAATACATGTACCTAGTTATAATGAGCACAAACAAAATAACATAGAAGTTGACAAAAGGTATGATCCGATATGGAGGATTTCTAACACAAGTCAAGTAAGTTGATAAGATCATGACATCATTTTAGGCATCAAAATGGAGACACAGAGATAGGTACCATGCTGAGGTTTATCAATCATGTTGTTAAATTGCAATTATACTATTGTAATAACCGAACACACAAAAATACTGTATACCAGAGTGGCAAACAAATAGTTATTGTACAAAGTCAATTATCATTATACGTTGCATAAAACATGTTGAAGAATTAAAATTGCAAAAAATAAAGAACTTAAACAGACAAAATATTAAAGGTTCTTGAAATGTACTTTTTAATATTTAGTTAACTATGAGCACTTTTCCTTAATGAACATCTGGTTATGAACATCTGATAACAAAACTCTAATAGGTGCAACTTCAATATTTTTCTTGGACCTAAAGCATAATCACAGCCATCAAACTGATCAATATTGAGCATAATGATAATTTTGTAACAAAGTTTCAAAATATTAGCTGTCAATGAAAAAAGAATGCTGTTCAGAAACCTGACATAAATGCCCCTGAGGTTTCGTGAACACCTTGTGTAATCACTGATTTTTAGTGATCCATTCATATAATTTTCACAACTATTTAGCCTTTTATTCCCAAAGGAATCTATTTCATACATCAACCATTTTTATCAAATCTCAAATATTAGACAACAAAAATAGATCCATAAAACCAATCACATCATTATCCAAGATTATGCACCTTCAACATTAGTAAGTGCATTTTTTTCTTTATACAACCACATTCACACAAATATTCATATGAAATTGAAACATACTCCTCAATTCTAAAACAACAAACCAACATTTCCTCAGACATCAAGAATGTGTTATAACAAGCATCTGCTCAGTCCCCTGACTTGCTCTACTGTCTACAATAACCTACCACCAACAATAAAGTAATCAGAAAGTCATTTCAAAGGTATCAAACATTTATTCACAATTATCCCAAAATAAATACAAAATAAGTGTGCCTCTTTGACATGTCTCATCTTCTGTCTTTCATCTCATCCAGTTTGAACAGTGAGTGAGTGAGTGAGTGAGGTGGGTTTGAAGCCACTTTTGACAGTATTCCAGTTATATCGCGGCGTGTCAGCTTAATGTGGGAGGAAAGCCCCAAGTGATGCAGGTCTCAGACGTTTACCACTTCGGTGAAACCCACTAGCAGAGGTATGGTGCTGACAAACCTAGAAACATAATCTGGGGGAACCGGGATTCGAACCCACAATCATAGGTTTCTGGCGTGCCCAGTGACAGCTGGGCCAACCGTGCCCCCCAGTTTGAACAGAATGAGTGCCTGACAATAAACTTAAACAAGACATCGTTCTATCACTGCTCTGCAGCAAGACGTGCCAAGAGAAAAAATGCAACATTGTCACTGATGGCCCAGCAGTATACGGTGCTGCAATTTGCTGTACAGGTTTGCTTCCCTTACCCTTAGGTTTGTATACTAGATTCACTCAAATCATTATCCTGGACTTCATAAACCATACCCATGCTTTTCGTTTCAGGAAAGTGGTGTAAATCAATAATATGGACCACTTTGGAGTTTCTTTGTGATATAACACCATGATCAAACTCAAAAGCTTAAAGAAGCATGAAATCATTCATTCACTCACTCACTCCCGAACACTCACTACCATTCATACACTATCACTCACTCACTACTTCATTCGGTAACTGTTAAAATCACGGATTCGCAAAATAATTATCCTTTGTTTACTATCACTCACTCGCCATCACTCTTTCTCTCACTCGGTGATACCTAATTGTTCAAATCACAGATTCAGGCCATCACCTATCCTGCTTCTCCTGAGCCCAGCACCAGAAAGATGAATGCAGGTCAGATATGTGCAACATAAATCAGTCTTCACATGTGACATAATAAACTAATTGGCCTGACAGAGTGCTGTGGTCCAGACATTCCCCAGTGTGATGTAGAGCCCATCAGACTAAGCCCTGGGATGCAGCCAACACATCAGCAACACTTAACACTGACAGTTTTATGTCATACAATAGTTGCCATTTTTAATAACGAAATCTTTGGATGGCCTGGATTTATTTCTGTAAACACACATGAAAAGGTATATATGAATACCTGACAAAGTGGTATGATTTACAACGAAAAAATGCAGTCATTACGACACAATTCTATTTCATTCCAAAGCAAGGAGGAGTGATGGATCATAGCCTGTTATAATATTTGCCAATAACAGAAGATGCAGAAGTTTCGCTGAGAGTGACTGTGGCAAGTCCTGATGGCCAACATTCTATAGATGGTGATAAAAATCTAGTGCGGCTCCTGCACAAATGAATTCAACAACTCACTACAGGAATACACACCATACAATCAAAGGTATATTTTGGTGTAAGCTTTGGTCTCTCTTCCACTCAAGTTACAAATGGCCCAACTGGACCTTTTTTCAATTATTTGCAGTGTTTCTGTGTCAGAAATAAAAGGGTCCCTGGATCCTTGTGGTTTTCTGATATTTTCTGATACCCTGTTTTAAAAGTGATCCCTATATGTCTATATATGTTACACTGAGGTAATGACAAGAACATCTGACTTTCATTCTGATCCTGAGCTCTGCTTCTTGTGAACTCATATGTAAATTTTTGATTCTACATTCAAGGTAAGAGTGGCAGGTGCTACCGGTTGGACAGGACATGTTTACCATTTTTGAGAACATCTAGTGTCATGAATGATTTTCAGTGATCCATGCATATAATTTCCACTGCTGTTTTGCGTTTTACTCCCAATGGTATCTGTTCCTGCAGATAATCGAGACTGATTTATATTCTGGCGTTGATATTTCATATTTCAAAACTTAATAAAATTTCATTCTAAAGTCAGTGAGGTTCAATATTTGTTGTTTTGTGAGAAAACAAAAATTGTAGAATTTTACAAAATAATGAGTTTTTGTCTTGCTTGAATAAGTTAATATCATATTCAGCTCACACCACGAGGTGCCACAATATTAAGTAATGCAATCGGCTGGATGCAAAACTGTGCACAAATACTCCAAAGTTATCACAACAGTCTGTCATGCACACATCCATTATCCCTTGATCTTGTAAAAAGAACGGATTTCACATTAGAACTAGGAAAAACAACAGCAACTGACATATTGTAAATGATGCATCACCATGAAAAAATATTGACTCACGTTCCATAAACTGAACAAAGTGACTTCTAATGCTGTTTTCCTGCATAGTGCTACGTCTACTGACTCTTAAATCGTCTTGACAATTTATCTTATTTTCCAAAATGCTTATGATAGGCAATCCATCAGCTTTGAAAATGTCAAAACAGTGCAAAACAACTTCACCACTCGTGCACTGTAGATGTTTTAAATGGCAACAGATACCTCACGTCAACATTTTAAAAAACATGCATATTTGTCTGGAGTGGAAATAACAATGTTTACGGAGACCACATAATTGACATAACGGTAATATTAATATCAAGGTTTAATCATTAACTGGCATTGAGATCCAATTCCTGAAGAAGTTTGTGCTCTGACATAAACTGGCGCAGTTTGGAATTTTCGATGTAGACTCCATTGCTGGACTGGAGGAACTGCTGCAGCTGATCAACCACCAGAAGGTTCCGCCGCGTCTGCTGCAGAACGCTGTGGATGTGTTTCCGGGAAATGTATCGAAACATCCTTGCAGTAGTGCTCAAATGGTCCCATTCTGCGTTAATCATACTCAGACGCAGTCGAAGACGTGACTGCTTCTGTTGTAGGCTATATCGAGCATTAACAGCATATTCCCGATTTTTCTGTATACAGGCTTTGGAACAGACACCAAGAGCCGTCTCCACTCGGAGACTCTGTGTAGAGTGCTGCAGCACGAATCGGATCAGGTTGGGCATCGTCACAGGAATGGTGTCGGGGAAGACAGCGCTGTTAGCTTTCCTGCAATGTACAACAATAACAGCATTTCAGTAATGTGTCATTTTGTGCCCTGAGTCCTCTCATATTTATCAATGTCATGTTATGACCTATCAGTAATATCTTCCCACATATCAGTAAATCATGGCATATATCAGTATATGTCCTCTTATGATATATCCATATACAATGTATCCTTTCATTATGAATCTGTGAAATGTACTCAGTCATTTATATCATGACATAACTACAGCTATGTGTAATTATGTGATACCTTGCCAAACCATTTGGAGGAATTTGTCTATCTTTCATCTTTTATCATTTTGGTACTTTGGAATTATTAGATTGAAAACATAGAAAAGCGACATGACATGTGACACGAGGAAATTAGTTCCGACTGCCAGTCATGACTGGAATACAGTTAAACCCGGCTAATCGGAACAATGCGAAATCATCAAGATTGGCCAATCACATGTATCAAGAAATCATATGTACGCAGCAAAGCCTCATTGTAAAGATGGACTTTCACAAACGTCATCATCAAGAAGGTCCTGGAATATCGGGACAGTGTTAAATCATTCAGATTAGCGGGGCGGTTGGGTAGCCTAGTGGTTAAAACATTCCCTCGTCACGCCGAAGACCCAGGTTCGATCCCGACATGGGTACAATGTGTGAAGTCCATTTCTGGCGTCCCCCGCCGTGATATTGCTGGAATATGGCTAAAAGCGGCGTAAAACCATACACACTCACATTCAGATTAGCAAATATAACACGTCAGCGCCAGAGAATAACCAATCTCGATTATCTGACAAAACAGATTCCACTGGACGTAAAAGGCAATTAATAGCAGTACTAACATGTATTAACAAATCATGGATATAAAGATGGACGTTCATGACAGATCTGGCGTCCTGATAAGTAAGGTTTGGATTGAAGGGTTTTACCGTACAACTCTATGATTCAATGATCAACTGACTACACAATCTCTATTCTGCATTCACTGACAAAGTTAGAGGCACTATATTGAAATTTTCACAAGACACGAATTGATGTCGTCATTATATGTTGTCAATATCACTCCTTTCAAACTTCAAAAACATCAAAGAGGTTTCAAGACAAGAATTTATTACAATGAGTTCACAAAATTTAAGATGGTCACTTCAAATCTTTTTCATTTACTTTACTTTTCAAATACAGGATCTACATAAACAAAAGTTGAAAAATTAGGTCAAACTTCTTAAAAAAGGAAAAAAACACTTTCAAGACGAACATCTGTTCATTACAACATCAAGACAACGGATTTCCTTCTTCTTCCTAACACTTGAAAGATGGCAAGATATAGCAGGTGACCTGATCCTATACTCTCAATCACAAAACAATATTAGCTAGCCGCATCTATCAACCACCGACCTTCTTCATTACCAAAACTCCACCAATCACCAGTGACAGCCCCAAACGGTAATAAACACTTCAAACAGCATGACACAGACTTGTTCCTGGCAATACGTCATTCTCCGTCAATTCCATGTCAGATATTCCAAATTGACGATGCTATCTGGCCCTACATTTTTCTATCTGTGTCCCTCTATGGCCTGTATTTCCATGCTATTAGCCCAACGATTGATTACATCTAATGAACAGCTCTTTGTATATCATCATTTTTCTCTGTTGATGAAATGCACGACCCACTCAATGAACTGGTCACTCTGGTCAAATACATCATTTTAATCACATAACTGTCAATGGTGTGAATAGTCCATAGCTGACAGTAAGCATTCCATAACCCTATTATGACATTTTTATGTCTTTACGGTCCTTAAATACAAGAAAAACTCAATGAAATGCACCAAGCTTAAATACTTCTCTTAGGTGTTCACTTCTTTATACTGTGCCGCAAAAGGAATTGGGTTTCTTACATTTCTAACTATCATATTTCACAGGTTCTTGTAAAAACAGACTTCTTTGCAAAGAAGCAATGATGATGTTTCGGATTTTGTTACATTGTAATGGAAAAATATCATTGTTTAGATTGCCATAAAAGAAATAATCATGACTATGGGATGAAATTACTTTCTAGATTCGTTTGTCCACAAAAATGATTTGCTACAGAGTTGCCGGCTGTCTCATGGCTGAAGTTGTAGTCCACAAGGAAATGACAGTGGTACTTTCTGAATTTGAGAAGTCTTGGGCTAGCACACTTTATCAACTCAATTTGTATGAGTTATGGAACTGATTGAATCCAAGGCATCACTATTTATTTTATCTCACAATGGCCTACAATGTCTGATACAGCCATGAACAGGACAACAATTGGTAGAGTTAACCTTCACAATTAGGATGTGGGTTGGGTTAACATCACTTTCGGGAACCAAACCTAGGTCTTGGAAGTGACAAGCAAACACTCTCACCTCTGAGCTACACCACTACATTCCCAAAGCCACATTCAGTATTTTGGACCTGTGTCATAAAGTTATACGATATGAATAAATAGGTGAGGTGAAATGGGGTTAAACGTCTCATCCAAGATTATTGCACTTATATAGTGACGTGCATGCAGGTGTGTGGGTGGCTGCTTGTACTAGTCCGGATTGAAGCCAATTTGTAGTGCCATCTCACTGAGATACCATGCTGCAGTTTAACATGAATACCTCACTCAGACACAGTATACTGACTCCAAGCCGACCAGTCCTTGTTTTAGCCCCTTAATGCCGGGCGCCAGACAGGTTAACAACAAGTACCATCTTATTACGTCTTTAGGTAAGACACGGCCAGGGATCGAACCCCGGGCCTTCCGCTATCCGGGCGGGCGCTCTACCACTAGACCACGGAGGCAGTCATATGAACAAATAAGGATTGCATGATAGAGTTTTGTAGTGATATCCTGGCATGTCAGCTTCATACCTGGACACCCAAACGTGATTCACGCAGACACAGACATTTACAGCCCCATTGAGATTCCACACTAGAATTGGTTTCCATCAGCCCATTATGACTACTACAAGGCGACTTAATTGATCTGGTGGTCTGACTTGGTGACTTGGATGATAGCATGTCATCGTACCCTGACATCGTAGATAATCACTGTTATTCATAGGCTGCCGTCATATAACTGGAAGGTTGCTGAGTGCACCATTAACATCAACCAAACAAAAACATGTAACACCTAGGTATACCCTACAGCACAGGCTGATACACCATAATTCTATGCAACTGTTTTATGAATCACCAATCACCTGCCAATCAAGGGCCATAAGTTAAAAACAGCAGTGACAACAACTCAGACAACAGGACTTCCTGTTAGCCACAAACTGCCAAATAATGGAATTTTCCACACATCATTGCAGCATCTTAGACAACAGGGCAACCTGTGCAGCACAAACTATCCAGTAATGGAAGATACCACACACTAGCATCTCATCACACTGTTCTTGAGGTACTTACTATCATACATTCTTATTATCATACAAATGTCATTTACATCTTCCTGGACAATATCAGTAACATTGTCTCTTGATAAAATCGGAACAAGCCTAAATCATCTATTGATATTCTCGGGTTTCCTTTTGCCAGCGATAGACATGATTGCTAGACTGCCTATAAAGATGAAAGTCAAAATTTATAATCACTGTCCATCTTCCCATTATTCCCATCTGCTCCCCTCCACTTTTTCTGACATTGTAATCACTATACTGATGCGGATGCTGACATATATATTATTTTTTCATGAAATATTTCATTCAGAATGTTGGTCCAAACAAAAATGTTTTCTGTCCTTTTCTCCACCCAAATCACATATAATTTAATCAACAGCCAAAAACCAACAACTGAGGAATGACAAGCCAAATGGGAGCATGTATCATATTACAGATTGATTTAAATGCATGAAATAACTTTTCCATTTTTTTTCCATCCACAGCATGATTAGGTTTTAGTTGCCAAAGAAAATATTTATTGTCGTTAGAAAGCAGTTTGTATCCCATGTTGGCTTGGTTCAGAGGAAGAGCTGGCTTTAGCGGTCCTTGGGGGGAGTTTCTGTTACGGACTGATCGGTTAACCGACTCTTGATGATCCTTGGGGAAGTATGCCTCCTAAAATGATGAAGCAGCCTGCAGAACAGTATCAGATGAGCAGGCCATGCCACATACAGCAGTATGTGCACTACCATATTTTCTTGAGTATAGTGCACACTTTTCCCAAAAAAAACACAGCTGTGTAGAAGGGGGTGATCATTAAACATGCCATAATGAGTTTTGATTTCTTTTTTCCCTAAAGCAAACACATTACCGTGAGCACGTAACACCGGAAATACCACGTCAACAAATCCATACTGAAATGGGCAAATTAATGATGTAATTATACTGTCTTGTTATAAAAAGCGTTCATTGTATATCTGGACTTATGTTTGTAACTTATTTTAATCAATTTCGTCGAAATCGTGTGTGAAGCGATCGGAAGATCGCACAACTCACCGTTATTAACAGCAACCACGGTCAGATTACCGCTATTGACGCCTTAAAACAAACTTTAGTTCTCAGAGAATGGTTACATATATCATAAATTCCATACTTTGACTCGTTTAAATTCATATTTGTTGTAGTTTCACGATTATATGTCGACATGTAGTTCTCACGATCACGTGCACAGGAGCCTAACAGTGACTTGTCAAATTGTTCCAGCTAACAAAAATAACCGGCAATCACAATCAGCTGCACCAAAGTGCTACGCTTAGGGTTATTATTATTTTAAATATATTTAATTAAAGCTGCAACTATAATAACATGATATTGGAATATATTATTCCTGATGAAAAAAAAGTTTCAGATACAATTTTTCCCGATCCTTGCATTAAAATCCTTTAAGGTAAGTTTTAACCGAATCATTGTTGATTCCAAGAAAACGTGTGTACAGCTGATTGCTGTTTCCAGCTTAGTTTACGAGAAAATACGCTAGGTAATCTTAATCCCTGGATGTAAAACAATGCCTAGCAGATAAAAAAATACAATTTAAATGGTAGATGAACATGTCCGGTGATTTTGTATCTCAAATTTCAAATTTGAACTGACCAAGTTTCTTTTCACCCATTCATTTACCAGAATTCGCTGAAGTGGTACAAAGTAATTTTTTTCTGCGCATGTTTGAATGTTTTACTTGGGCAGATACCTCATGTGTCACACTTACACATCCAGCATCTGCCAACACAAACTTTAGAAAGTTTCAGACAAAACCACATCAGCCATAAGACACAGTGAATGATAATTACTGCCATGTCAGACAGTTGATAGAATTTAAACATTTTCTGCATTTCATCAACCTCTGATGTTGAATTAAATTGTGTTTTTCTTTCCTTCTTTAATTTTGAGAACTGAGCCGATCAGATTGGAGACACAAATACATCCAGTCTGAATTACAACTATTACACATTAAAGAAAACGTTGGAACACCAGTACGTGTTCCTTATTTTTGCGGCGATTATTCACAACCATGCTCGCACTAGTCAGTCTGCTTGGAAATTACTTCAACACGACAACACTACTTCAACAAAACACCAGACAGGTATGTGACGCTACTTCAACACATGACAACAACACTTCAACAAAACACAAGACATGTATCATGTGACCCTAGTTCAACACGACAACACTACTTCAACAAAACACCAGACAGGTATGTGACGCTACTTCAACACATGATAACAACACTTCAACAAACACCAGACATGTATCATGTGACCCTAGTTCACCATGACAACACCACTTCAACAAAGCACCAGACAGGTATGTGACGCTACTTCAACACATGACAAAACCACTTCAACAAAACACCAGACAGGTATGTGACCCTAGTCACCATGACAACACCACTTCAACAAAACACCAGACAGGTATGTGACCCTAGTTCAACACGACAACACCACTTCAACAAAACACCAGACATGTATATGTATCATGTGACCCTAGTTTAACACGACAACACTACTTCAATAAAACACCAGACATGTATCATGTGACCCTAGTTCAACACGACAACACTACTTCAATAAAACACCAGACATGTATCATGTGACCCTAGTTCAACATGACAACACTACTTCAATAAAACACCCGACATGTATCATGTGACCCTAGTTCAACATGACAACACTGCTTCAATAAAACACCAGACAGGTATCATGTGACCCTAGTTCAACATGACCACACTACTTCAACAAAACACAAGACATGTATCATGTGACCCTAGTTCAACATGACCACACTACTTCAACAAAACACAAGACATGTATCATGTGACCCTAGTTCAACACGACAACACTACTTCAACAAAACACAAGACATGTATCATGTGACCCTAGTTCAACATGACCACACTACTTCAACAGAACACCAGACATGTATCATGTGACCCTAGTTCAACATGACAACACTGCTTCAATAAAACACCAGACATGTATCATGTGACCCTAGTTCAACATGAGAACACTACTTCAACAAACACCAGACATGTATCATGTGACCCTAGTTCACCATGACAACACCACTTCAACAAAGCACCAGACAGGTATGTGACCCTAGTTCACCATGACAACACCACTTCAACAAAACACCAGACAGGTATATGACCCTACTTCAACTCATGACAACACTACTTCAACAAAACACCAGACAGGTATGTGACCCTAGTTCAACACGACAACACTACTCCTATAAAACACCAGACATGTATCATGTGACCCTAGTTCAACATGACAACACCACTTCAACAAAACACCAGACATGTATCATGTGACCCTAGTTCAACATGTTGTCTGATGACAACACGACAACACTACTTCAACATAACAGATTGCTTTGATTTTATCACTAAAGAAGCATACATCTAATATCTATAAAAACAGATTATTTACGTTCAACAGTTTATAAATCACAAGTCAAATCCTATCTTAGCTAAACCTATCTATTTGGTGATAACAAAAACTACAATTATTAAAATATGATTATAATAGTCCTCTTAGTTCCAGGAGACTTTAAACCTAGAAAACCTAAACACTAATGGCTTTGAAGACAGTTATCTTTGTGACATTAATGCCTGTATTGGCAGAACTGAAATGGCCTGCCAGTTCCATTGGCACTTCAAAGAAATGCAATGCCTGCTTGATATTTCATGTTGGAGAACATGACATGAGAGATTGGCAGCCTGCTTCAGGAATTGAAACGAAATAGTCTTTATTCCGAAATTATATACCAATGATTGAAATGTATAGCCTTCCTGTTGTTCAAGACAGACAAACAGCTTCTATTTCAATGCTGCAATAGTGTTTCAGACATGGATTTCTGCTGCAGCATAGTGTACTGCGTGGCTCTTTGTCCTTATGTGAGCTTGGTATATGTTTTGACACATTCACAGGTCCTGTTTCTCTAGATGAGCGCAAGCGAGTGGCTTCATACCACATGAACATTAATGCAGCGTGAAAACAAAGGGTCAGGTCGAGTCTGAGATTTAAACCCGTACATCAGGTCCTGGTATGGCTAAGGGACACAACTCTGAACAGCAAATTGCAGCATATTCAATAACTGGGTCACTAAAACTAAGAGGTGAGGTGAGGTGAGGTGAAATTGGGTTTAACGTCACGTTCAAGATTATTGCACTTACATAGCGACATGCATACACGTGTGTGTGTAACTGCTTGTACTAGTCCCGACTGATGCCGATTTATAGTGCTAGGCCACTGAGATACCATGCCGCAGTTTAACATGAATACCTCACTCAGACACAGTATACTGACCCAGAGCAGACCAGTCCTTGGTTTAGGCACTTAATGCCGAGCACCAGACAGGGTAACAACAAGTACCATCTTTTAACGTCTTTTGGTATGACGCGGCCGGGGATCGAACCCCGGATCTTCCGCTCTCCGGGCGGATGCTCGGACCACGGAGGCGGTTACTTAAACTAAGAAACCTTCATGGTTACAAATATAGTGAGTCTTGATATCATTGCTTCATATTGGTAAAAGTGTAATGGTGAAAACATGGTGCTAAGAACTTATATTGTAAAAACACTCATTGGTGGCTCTTAGTCCTTTCTTTTATGTATGGTACAGTAAACACTTGGGTTACACGTCCTTTTGTTATGCTGTTTTTTCATACATGAAACATGAATTAGCCACACCCAATCTCAACATCAACACGATTACTACGTGAGTACTCGTCCTACCGTTACACTTAAAGTCAGCATGTAAAGTGTTACTTTACATTTTTTAAGAAACTCAACAGTTTAGCAATAGCCTTTCCATATAACATACAATGTATCAAAAAAGGGAAATTGTTGGAGAACACAATAACGATGCTGCGAAGCTGGTTGTTGTCCTCCACATGCAACTGCTAATCTGATTTAAAGAGTTTCAAGTGTAATCATAACCAATTACAGACCAAAATATGTCTTATTATCTTAAAACTGCTGTGTTACGTCTGCCATACCGCTTGCAGAAAGTCAAAGGTCACCAAGAAAGGACAAGATAACTTGTGCCCAAGAGGTAGGATAGCACATCTGGTAGAAAGGCAAAGGACAAATGTTCATGACTTCTTCAGTTAGGGCAATCTACTTGATGTGATCAGTGAGTATTGTTTATGCCCCGGTCAGCAATATTCAAACTGCTGTATGGCAGTCTATAAACAACCCAATCTGGGCTGACAGCATGCACAACGGAAAAAGTCAGCCAGGCCCATCCCAACCTTTTTCTGAATTCCCGAATATGTGCTGCTAGGTACGTTAATAACAAAGCTTTAAGCACTTCTGGTTTAATACCAACAACATATGCAGTACTATTTAAAGTAGTAATAACTACCTCAATCAGAAAATGATATACCATTCCTGTTTCATAACATCCCTGCCAGTTTAGGAAAATACACGACCAATGCAAGTTCAAAACAGAAAGGCCTCTAATTACCTTAATAAGAAAGTTACCTGCACTACCTGTGGACTGATATTACTTCCGGTTGAATAAATATATGGCATATGCAGAAACAGAACGTCCCACGCCTCTAGGTGAGTGAGTGAGTGAGTGAGTGAGTGAGGGAGTCTGGTTTTACACCGCTTTTAGGAATATTCCAGCAATATCATGGCAGGGGACACCAGAAATGGGCTTCACACATTGAACCCATGTCGGGAATCGAACTCTGGTCTTCTGCGTAACGAGCGAACGCTTTAACCACTAGGCTACCCGACCCCCCTCTAGGTACATTAAATTACCTAGAAAGTTGCATTCACTCAATCCTGAGTTTGGAAAAAAACTACCTACCTCAATAACCTTGACCCTCAATTTCAGCCAATAACATGTTTGATTATTTCTTGTTGAAAACATGGGTGCCTGCTCTTACAAACATCTCATACAAACTCCATTACTGTGATCTTGACCTTCTCTGACTTTCACTCAGGACATTACAAATAAGAATTATATGAGCCAACTACAGTGAACACTTCTTGATTTCACACGAACATAATACATTTTTCAGTGCATGACTTTGAGAGTAAATTTGAACTTCAATCTCAGTGACAAGTATTTTAAGAACATTCCAAAGGGCTGTCCAGCACATAACCCAAATATGATGACTCTTGGTAGAATTCAACATAACAACAATAATGTAGCATGTGCTACTCATAAAAAATGTCACCGTGAACTACATTTGATATCAAATGATCGTCATTACTTGTAATACATAATTATAAAAGCAAACAAACAAACAGGTACAGGTACAAGACTTCTAAAACAAATGTCTACTGAAGAGGGGAAACAAATTTTATTGAATGACCTTCACAGTCAACTTGACATTATACGTAGGTCACCCACAACCTTTTCAAATAGTGTCCACAACCAAAGCTTGGCATAACCCAAATTTCATTTACATACAGTAAATGTTTTTTCAAGTTAAGGTTTAAATGTTTTTCTTCAAGCTATGCTTTTAAGGATCGACATGACTGATGAATGTGTCAAATCAATATTCTGAGGGCTATAAGGGCGATATATATGATATAATATCCTTGGCATGTCAAAATCAAAATCACAATGTAGTCCCCCCACCAAATCCCAAAGTGCAACGGTCTAATTGAGAGCCCACCCTAATCCCAGTCATTATTTGTTTCATAAAAATGGGGTTGGGTGTAACTGAGATTCCTCTCATAACCCCATAGGATCCACGTAGAAGTAATCCCAGAAAGTTCCATATTCCAGTGACATTTTTGTAGGGGTGACGGTGCTCATGATATCAACCACTAGCAAATTTCATTGGCCAAGTGTAGCCCGGAATATTGCTGAATTGGCTTGAATCAACATTCCCTCACTCACACACTGATATTCAACATTGCTGAACAGTGGTTAACCTCAATGACGCACATCACACTTAGCAGGCTCTGCCATTTTCAATATAAAGATTCACTGTTTCTAGAACACAACCAAAGTGACCAAAAATATATACGGCCAAATGCTTAAAATTTGAAGCTGAGAAATATTAACTGAAATTACTCACATATTAATCTTCTTTAAGGCAACATTGGGAAGGGTTTGAAAATTGCTCACATCATTCACTCTGGACATAATACAGTCTTTGCCAGCAACACATCTGCATCAAGGCTCTCTATAATCATCTCTATTCTAGGTGCTCCTTATCAATACGTGATGAAAGAAGCTTGCATGGAGTGACACTTTCTGTAGTTACAACGAAATTATTCTTCATTCAGATATATCACTGTAGGTCCCCCATCTAACCCCAAATAATCACTCACAGCCAGAATAACAGTCTGACAGTTTTATTATAGTTAACGATGCTTCGACAGATTCAAGGGACTATTAATGAAATAGCTCTTTACATTTTACAGGTTGAATAAAGCAGTTTTTGTTATTTCTGTCGAGGCTATCCCTGATGTAAGGACCGGTGACAATTACTCGGAAACAAAAGCCACTAAAAGTAAAGTTATCCCTTCTCCCTGGGTGACAGTTCAGAGTTCCCAAGAAAGCCTTCACTAATAAGTTCCAAGTCTGAGGGGACCTTAGCTGTGTTGAGGACCTAAGGATCAAAATTAATTGAAGTTATACGGTATTCTTGCCACCACTTATGAAGATGGATGTGTTGATACATGACGGATGGATGCTATCCATGAAAGTCATGTCTTTCTATCAAGGAGCTTAAACTCAATGCATCTTCCCAGGTTCAATGTCGATACATCTCTCTGGTAATCACCCAACCCTCCCTCCCTCCCTCCTCTCTCTCTCTCACACACACTAACACACACACACACACACACACACACACACACACACACACACACACACACACACACACACACACACACACACACACACACACACTAACACTAACACTAACACACACACACACACACTGACACACACACACTTACACACAGACTGACAGACACACACAGCTCCAAGTTGCGTATTCCCCCCCCCCCTAAATAAGTGTGGTAAGTTTCTTGTCCAGACACACACACATAGGCACACACAGAGACAGACATGGAGAGATTGAGGAGGATGAGTTTGAGGGGCTCAAAGAGACTAGAGCAATATATTTTGTCACCATACCATATTTATTGTCACTCCCATTGAGTTAGAACAGATTCATTTTATGTGGGAAAGAAGATGGTAGGATGGGGGACCCCTTCTTGACAGATTTAATACTTTTTTTCCTGCATGGCCAAACTCAGCAATATTCCAGCTATATGATAGCAGCCTGTAGACAATCAAGTGAATGTTATTGTGAGCCACAATCCATGCCATCAGAGTACTGGACACACAATCAACCCAGACACTGAGTCCATTATTGACCAGCCTAAGTTGATGGGGACCTATGTCACAGGATATATCCTGACGTACCCTATTTTCAAACAGTTAAGATGGCTAATATTTCCAGGGATGAGTGACTCAAAACTCAAATTCTGCTTCATACCATAGGTGAATTCAGCTACTTTCCGAAAGATTTTGTTTGTTTGTTTGTTGTTTAACGCCGCACTCAGCAATATTCCAGCTATATGACGGCGGTCTGTAAATAATCGAGTCTGGACCAGAAAATCCAGTGATTGACATCATGAGCATCTATCCACGCAATTGGAATACGATGACATACATCAACCAAGTCAGCGAGCCTTTCATGGCAAGCATTGGTAGCTGAAGACCTATTCTACCCCGGATCTTCACAGGTACTTTCCGAAAGAAAATCCGTCCTCCATAATTGGCGTTACCTCCATTGCGTCATCTGTAAACTTCCGCTGCACTCAAGTGACGTCGACACAGGTCGACATTAAAATCAAAACGTTATTGAAAGTTTGAAACCTTGTCACAAAATATAAATATTCATCAAATCATAGTGTTCACACTACTATTTCACTCCTCTTCATCATGACACAAGCACCAGAATTCTGAATGACATCGGACTTTTCTAACAGGTATACAACACTTCACAGGAACGCAAACTATCATGATATCATATATGATTGTCTATATTTTCAATATCTTTTGATTGTTTGATGTAAAGGGAGTGGATTTTGAATAATGTATAATTGTTGAAATGTTACACACTGTATTTTTTTTAAATGTGAATAAAGATTTAAATAATAAATATAAAAAAATACTTCACATAAACCCACTTTTAACGGGAAGAATGTCTGCATTCTCAAGTCGGCAGCTTTGATGATGTCACACATTTCATTACAATGCAACAAATCAATATCATATACTGCTGTTTGAAAATAGGTGTCATTTGAAAATAAGGTACCCAACAAGTATTATATTATAACATGAATGTAAATAATCCATCTTTATTTCAATCTGTCTTGAAAATAGATTCACAAATAAAAGTGGGGAAAGAGAAAGATCACAAGCAGTCCTAAAAAGGACCCAACCTTAACACAGAACACACAGGAAAAACACAACACTCATTATACAATTGTTGTGCACACAGAAACGCTAAGGGACCATAATCTTTTTGTTAACAAATAAACATGTTCCCCTAGGTCTGCAGACAATTCCCATCCCAGTCACTCACAAATGACTCATTCCAAACTTGACAAAACCACATCAACTTCAAACAGGAAGTAAAACACCCAGGCTTGAAAATTGGGCGAGTTTCTTATCAGGAACATAAAACGGTAGTGTCATTTATTGCAAAAAGCTAACACTCAGGTCATTTACTTCTACTTTGATGTTGAGGAGTGATCTAGTCACGTTCCACGACAGTTCAGACGATTGATGGGAGATAACCCATGTCACATTTCTTCACCTCCGTTACCCATAAAGCCCTCCATCCTCCCAGCTAGCATCGAGAGTAATTAAGAGTTGTAATTGCAGCTTGTCTAGCACAATACTTTGTCTAATCAGAAGCAAATAAAGAGTACAACTGAGCTCGTTTAAGCTGAGATTAAGTGGAATCTCATAGATTTCTGGAGATTGGTGCCGCCCATAATCACTATGAAGCCATGTTTACTTAATCTTGCCGCTAAGTCATACTAAAGGGATAACGATTGTAATCAGACAGTTGGATGTCCAATCAGAGTCAACAGTCAAAGACGATACCAGGAAACTTTTACACTGTAGTGTTAAAGGAGAGGTGGTGATTTATTGCATATCAGATTCGTACACAGATCAATACTCCTTCTTTTATTATAGCGACATTTGCTGTTTATTGCGACTCACAAGCACTGTGGGGATAGCAAAGCGAAACTGTGTCGGGGGCAAGATGGAATTGGGAGACAATGTTATCACAGTAAGATAACCTCTGCCCTACACTGTACTGCATTGTAGTTGTGGCCAGTCATCACAGCAACAGCTCCATCAGAGATCAAAAGGTAATGGCAGTATGGGTGCTGCTTCTCAGCTTCGTCTCATCTGTCAGCAAGCAAATGCTGCCAACTTCAGAATCGGAATGCTTACACAGGCAGAGACAAGTAGCAAAATATTGCCAATTCCAGCTTGGAACCATGTGTGCTTTATGGTATTGATCACTATGGCTACAGGCACCATCACAATAACTACACACTTGGAGAGAATGGGTCTGTGACTCTTGTAGAAATGGGGGCTTGTACTTCCTGAAGAGAACCCTTCAATCACATTTCATGATATTGCCAAGTGATGGTGTTTGTTTTTTCTCAAAATAGATTTTGCAACTGTCTGTATACGATGTACACAATTCAGGCTTAAATGGGGCTATTTCTGTGGGTGAGTGAGTGAGCGAGTGTATAGGGAGAATGAGTGATTCAAATTTAAATGTCAATAGTAGAACAAACCTACTAAAAGTTTGAGAAGTGAAAGAAAAGTGAAAATGCTGCGTTTGAAAACGTTTTTTCAAACAAATTGTGTTTCTGATGTTGAGATTAATATCTTGTCAAAAACTCTTTAATCGTTGGCCTTCTGAATTATTTTTTACAAGAAATTAATCTCAAATCAATCATTAACACACGTTTTCCTATCTTATTACTTTTGCCTCCATGAAAATCTGTAAAACAAACTTAAATTGGGGTGGCCTAAGAAAGATGCTTTGACCAGTATGATGCAGAAGAGAAGTCTTTCAAATTAAATATCTATGTTAAAATGAAATCAGAAATTCTCTAACATTTCCATAATTTTTTCAATCTGTAGGTCAGCTTGAGAATATCCTCAAAGTGGAACTCAATACCCCTGAGACCATTGTAATACTTCATTCATTTGATGAACTCGCCAGCTTGCAAAGCAAAAAGCACCTTTTATCTTTCCACGAGCATACTTGTGTCTCCAGGATTAATATCCCAGACATTTTCTAAAGGATAAAATCTCTTTTTTCTTTCTGCTTTGAATATTCTAAATGACAGTTGAGACCATATACAGACAACTCGATGCCACTGACCTCACCAATTGACTATATGCCTTGAGAGATGACAATTTTCATAATAGGTAAGACTTGCATTTGAAATGTTAAATCAGGACTTCACAGCTACATAAAAAAAACATCTCAAATCTATATTCAAGACAGAAAAGGATTCATATAAAAAGTCATTACCATGAAAAGAAGAAAACATCTGCATGATAATCCTTCCATCCTCACTAAAGGCATACAACATTCATAAAATAATTTGCATTTTGGTTGTCATGTTATTTTTGCTTGAATATGTATCACTAAATTATTTAGCAATGACGGGAAGAAAGGGGAGAACGCATGCACGCACGCACGACTCTATCCAGTCACTCACCTTCCACATCCACTCACTCACTCACCCTCCAGATCCACTCTCACTCACACTCCAGATCCACCTACTCACCCTCCAGATCCACTCACTCACCCTCCAGATCCACTCTCACTCACACTCCAGATCCACCTACTCACCCTCCAGATCCACTCTCACTCACCCTCCAGATCCACTCTCACTCACACTCCAGATCCACCTACTCACACTCCAGATCCACTCACTCACCCTCCAGATCCACTCTCACTCACACTCCAGATCCACCTACTCACCCTCCAGATCAACACACTCATCCTCCAGATCCACTCTCACTCACACTCCAGATCCACCTACTCACCCTCCAGATCAACACACTCATCCTCCACATCCACTCTCACTCACACTCCAGATCCACCTACTCACCCTCCAGATCCACCTACTCACCCTCCAGATCCACTCACTCACCCTCAAGATCCACTTACTCACTCACCATCCAGATCAACTCACTCACCCTCCAGATCAAGTCACTCACACTCCAGATCAAGTCACTCACACTCCAGATCAACCCTCACCCTCCTGATCGCTCGCCACACCGAAGTCCCGGGTTCGATTCCCGGCACGGCTTCAATGAGTAAAGCCCATTCCCCCCCGCCACCCCGCCACCCCCCTTTGATATTGCTGGAATACTGCTAAAAGCAGCGTAAAACCATACTCACTCGCTCACTAACCATCATCAACTCGCTCACACTTCCAATCAACTCACTCACTCTTACATCCACACCCTCCAAATGATGCAGTTCTTACCTGTTGGCTGGAAAGAAGATGATAGCTGGAAAAGACTCTACTGTAAATTCCCATGGAAGATCATTGGTATCACCATTTAGCCTGCAACAAAATGGCACAAAATGAAGACTCAGTCAGGCAATGCTTAGGTAGCCTTTCACGAACGCAACCATAAGTCCAGAGTGTTGATGGTAAGGCGAACATGAGTTTCAAACTGAGGGAAACTGTTCTTTGGTGCCCTGATACTGTACATTACATAGGCTTTCCCTCTGAGAAACAGGATTTGATATACCCTCTGTGTTGCTGTATACCCTGAGCTCTCTACATGGGTTACACCAAATCATATTTCCCTGAGGGATAAGTCCACAAATTTATCGAACCAGCATGTTTATCACTTACGACAGTCTAAAAACTAACGCAGATTGAGATGCAGAGCGTTTGCTTGTCACTATATTGCCAGTTGAGCTTCAGACAACAATGTGTTCATGTTTGGGCTCTGTGCATTACATACACATTAAATGCACCATTTCACTGTACAGGGCTTGAACTGGCGACATTACAGAGTTAGGCAAAATATTTCCTTCTGTGATGGCAGGGTGTATTTATTCCAGTTGTATCCTTTAGAAAGGTGATTGATTTGAACAGTATTACAGTAATGTCATGGCATGTCAGTTTCATAAGGGAGGAAAACCCCAAAGTGATGCAGATCTGAGACCTTACCACTTTGTCTTAACAGATGAAGATGCTATTGGGCTGATACACCAAGAAACACAATCAGAGTGAATCTGCTTCTTGGCAGTCCTAGAGGGGTGAGGTGAAATTGGATTTAACATTGCGATCATTGCATATACGAGGGGTGTTCTTTAAAGATTTCCCCTGACCCACTTCCGATGGACCTAGTGGAATGAAACTTGGCATAGGTATTAATCTTTCTCCACATAGGAACCACCAAGAGTTACACACTTCTCCCATCGTCTTATGCAACTATGTGCCCCCTCATAAGCTTATACAACTATCTGGAGCACTGAGGTCTGCACAGTCAACTGTTATGCTTCAGACATCTTAGACTGGGTCACCTGTGCCCCCTCATTACATATACTGGCTATCTGGAAGCACAAATACAGATGCAGACATCCCCTATTCCCTCTCTCTTGTCACATGATATAACACTAATTGTCTCTAATCCGTCGGGAGACCCAGCCCAGCATGATACATCCTGACAGTATCACCACATGACCACATGGCCACTTGACTCTTATCTGACTTGGAAATAATCTCCCAAATTATGTGTATTGATGGGCCTGTCAAGTCATTATGTGTTCTCTGTAGACATGCTCGGTGTTGAGAACCTCTGCAACACAATTATTAAGTCGTACATCTATGTAACTTATACTTTGGCTCAAGCTAAATTCACAAACACACTTTCAACATAAGGCTATGAAAAAATAAACTGTTTCATTCTCATTTGGCAAAGAACTTATTCAAATTTGTGAAAATGACAGCGGGCTGTAAATAACCAAGTCTGGACCAGATAATCCAGTGATTGACATCATGAACACAGATCCACACATTTGGGATACGATGACATGCAATCAACCAAGTCACCAAGTCTGACCACCCAATCTATTTAGTAGCCAGGTTGCTAGGGACCTACATTCTTACCCCATAATCCCCATGGGGGAAAGCCAAAAAGGATATCAAAACAAGACCAATGTCTACCTGAATGAGTATATAGGCTGTGATTGGATGACTCTAAACAGAGCATTCTTTGAGCTTCTGTATCAAATGGAAACAAAAAGTGACCTTTCTAAAATTTGTTGAGAAGTAAAATTGCTCCCGCAAAACTTAACAATAACTTCAAAATGGTTTTGTGCATAGAAATGTCTCCATTTATATTCGCATGTGTAGACAATCAGATATGGCTGAGATTTATACATTGTTTGGCTGCTGTCTGCAAAGCATATTCCTGGAGTCAGCTGCGTGAACCAGTTTAATATCATGTGTTAGTTTGTTGTTTAACATTGCACTCAGCAATATCACAGCTATATGACGCCATCTGTAAATAATCGAGTCTGGACCAGACAATCCAGTGATTAATATCATGAGCATGGATCCACGTAATACATGGATCAACCAAGTCACAGAGAGCCTGACCAACCGATCCCGTTAGTCACCTCTTACGACAAGCATAGTCACCTTTAACGGCAAGCATGGGTTGCTGAAGACCTATTCTACCCCGGATCTTCACGGGTCCAGTTTAATATTACGATGATGTGAGAGGCCTATCATTAACTTTTCCACTGCCTTACAGTCACGTGCCACAAAGATAAATATGATTTTCACATGATATCAGTCTGGCAGAGGAGTGTGGCCACACTGAATGACACTGATGACAAAATAGCATCAAAATAACTGGTCGTAATATACTTACAAATACTCTTTTTGACAGGAACACATATACACACATCACAATCTAGTTTTTACCATACTTTTTTTATGTCTTGTATGGTTCGAGTTTTGAATAATATCAATTTTGAAGAAAAGAAACTAATATGTTTTTGTCACTTTTTTTTTAAAACAATGTTACAGGAAGACGCCTTACTTTTTATATGGTTTGAGATACAAGGCAACTGAAAAACTTGAAAACTTGAGAAAAAGAGATTTATCATCAAATAAACAGGGCACCTAAAAAATATTTTTTCCACAGTAGTCAAGAGGAGAAGCATCTGAAGGATGTCTACTTGTCAGTGATCAAAAGTATAAACAAATATTATAAAAAATGTGTTAGTAATCTTCAAGTTTGTAAACCTATAAAACTGGTAAAGCAAAAAGTCAAAGTCATCGATATACCCTGCCCTTTTAAATGGGTGTATATATATTTTGTTTGTTACTTAACGCCATACTCAGCAATATTCCAGCTATATGACGGTGATCTGTAAATCATCAAGTCAGGCCAAACAATCCAGTGATTGACATCATGAGCATTGATCTACACAACTGGGATACGATGACATGCATCAACCATGTCAGTGAGCCTGACAACCCGATCCCGTTAGTCGCCTCTTACGACAAGCAAAGTCACCTTTTCGGGCAAGCATAGGCTGAAGACCTATTCTAACCCGGATCTGAGTGGGTTAGATCACTGACTTTGTGTGCTGGTGATAAGGTGCCTCACTCGGAGAGTGTGGGTTTGAATCCCGAATGGGACTCAATGAAGTATGCTATCTTCCAGACTAACAGTGTTCCTCTACAGCCTTCCAATGAGCACAAGAGGGCTGGAAACCCCGGTCCCCACAGGGTTGTCTTGACATGGAGCAGAGTGCTCTTGATGACTTGAATCTTAATCGATGACTTTCAGCTGCACTGCTTCAGCAATAGACCTGAACAATGCTGTTAGGGTTCAACGATACATGACAGTTGGAGTAGAGTGGTCAACACCAACTCATTCCAGCAGACACGCTTAACTTAAATTCTTGGCTACATGACACTCCATGTCCACAATTACCAGTGTTCAGTCAATATTAAAGCCAAAGTTGATATCAGAACTCATCTTCTCTCAAACACAATGATCTGCATTGATTGGAATCAACTCACCTGGCAAACACAATTTTCTGCACTAAAACGCAGTATTTAGCTCACCTAGCAAATACAATGTCCTGCACCAAACAGCAGTATTTAGCTCACCTGGCAAATACAATGTTCTGCACAAAAAAGCAGTTTGTAGCTCACCTGGCAATTACAATATTTCTAGCAGTTTTCAACTTATCTGACAAATACAAAGCTCTGCACTCACTGGAATTAATTAACTCACCTGGCAATAACAATGCCCTGCTCTAAATAGCAATATTTAACTGTGAATACAATGCTCTTCACCATCTAGCAGTGATTAACAAACACAATGCTCTAAACCATCTAGCAGGAATCCACTCACCTGGCAAACACGATGCTCTGCGCTGACTGGAAGTACTTGGCCAATGAGAGGTAGACATGATTGATGTTGGCACAGAAGCCACACCATGAGGCATACACAAACAGCAGTACATCCTGTGAACAGATGAATTAACATTAAACCTCTGGAAGCGCTCATTAATTTGCAAACTGTAGAAAAAGAACAATAAATCAATACACCATCAATATATAGTAGCAGAATTGTAAGTCTTGAATCATCCACCAGACTACCACAAGTACAGAAGCTCACCTTCAGCTCAATGAACAGGTTTCTTGCTTTCAAATACTTTGAACTGCCTTGATATGTCAAACAACAGCTTCTTATATGCTTATAGGCATTTGGAAGTGATTCACATAAGATGAAGAAGTAAGCATATACTACGAAACGTTGTGTTCCTCATAATAAAGAAGTTGACATCCATATATTCTCTTCCTTATGTTCAGGTGAGGTGAGGGGAAATGGGGTTTAACGTGCGTCCAAGATTATTGCACTTATATAGCGACGTGCATGCACGTGTATGTCTGGCTGCTTGTACTAGTCCGGACTGATGCCGATTTATAGTGCTAGCTCACTGAGATACCATGCTGCAGTTTAACATGAATACCAGAATCAGACACAGTATACTGACTCCGAGCCGACCAATCCTTGTTTTAGCCCCTTAATGCCGAGCGCCAGACAGGGTAACAACAACTACCATCTTTTAACGTCTTTTGGTATGACGCGGTCGGGGATCAAACCCCGGGCCTTCCACACTCCGGGCTGACGCTCCTTATGTTCAGAATGCTGTATGTATATTGGAAAGAATATTGAATACACCACAAATGTCCCCTATCCTGGTCAGAATCGTCGGACAGGTAGGATATTTCTTCACCAATAGCTTGAACTGAACATCTACAAAGAGGAACCGAGCCAGTGTGTGCCGGTCGAAAAGATGTTACATGCTGATTAACAGTAAATACACTTTAAGTCCTATCCTTATTTATGAACTTTTACAAAGTCAAATATTGCAAAAAAACTGTTATGAGTAACACTAAATGATCACACTGTGGTACAATTGTATCCTTCAGTGAATTTATGGCCTTGATAAACTATGAGTTAGGCCTTGCATTATTTATTTGGGTTACAGATCTGAAAACGAAAAGTTTTGGCAAAAAAAGTTTGATTAGTTACACATTGTTTTGTTTTTGTTAATTTTATGCTGTTTTGATAACTAAAAGAATCTCAAAGTATTTGACATCGATTGAAAGTTTGAAACGTACCAAGGTCATGAGGGCATTCAAAATTTAAAACACAGCTATCTATAATACTGGTGTCAAAACTTTTTTAAGTGCTTGTGGCACATTGATTGAAGTCCAATGTCTTGAGTGGGCTGTCATTTTGAATCGAGGAATTACATACAATAGTCTGTTAATAATTTAATAAGCTTTTTCTGAAGTTATTATTGTTGACATATCTATATACGTCAAAAGGTCGCGTTTAAAGATGTATAAATGATAAATTCGGTGTGCACACTTTGTGCAAATCTGCTACCCAGATCAACACAGCATGCACACCAGTTTGAACCTTCACACTTCCATAACCGAAAACAAATATTGAAGTCAATTCTTAATAATCGTCTACCTGTAGACAGGCACTGAAAGTGTGTAGCACAGCTTCTTCATAAGCCATGTGGCCAACCCTGAAGAGTGTGTGAGTCACTGAGTTGGGTTTAACACCGCTTTTAACAGTATTTCATTTATATCACGGCATGTCAGCTTCATGTGGGAGGAAAGCCCAAAGTGATGCAGACGTTTACCACTTCGGTGAAACCCACGAGCACGGGTATGGTGCTGACAAACCTAGAAACATAATCAGGGCGAACCAGGATTTGAACCCACAATCATAGGTTTCTGGTATGCCCAAGGGACGCAACTCTACACAGCGAATCGCAGCACGTTAGACGACTGGTCCACTCGTGCCCCCCAACCCTGAAGAAACTGGACCAAGCTTGCAATATTTAGTTACACATCACCCTTATGGCACCACAAAGTACAAGTAGCCACACACAATCATGCCTCCATGTTACTATACAAGTGCAATGATCTTGAACGGGACAATAAACTCCATTTCACCTCACCACACACAACAAAAACTAGAAACACGTTTTTGGCACATGAACATGTCAAGTTGAAACTGATACCCTTTTTTATTGGTTTAATGACACAAAACAATGAAACGCAGCATTTGCAATGGCCATATAGCCGAAAATAGTTTCATTGCAATGACAACAAGAAGCAATAATAAGGTTTTTGTTTTCATCAAGTTTTATGCTGGCAGTAAAAATGAAACATTCCCACATAGAATCTGAAGCATGAGTTACTTGACTGCTGATAACAGTCATGCAACAATAATCAGCATCCAAAGTGGTATAATGATAAAAACAATTGGGAGATATATCATCAACAAAATCATTGTATAACCAAATTAATTTCAGCACTTGCTGATATTCAGTAGAAATTATATGTATTAGGGTTAATTAAAACTGTCGATATTTTTATCACCTTGAAATTGATACGGACTTGCTCCATAGAGAAAATACCATGATATAAAATATCATAGAAAAATATTTGGAGACATCCCCTCAGTAAAATCATATCTGTTGCTGATGGATGCATGCGAGGAATATTCAAAAGAGAAGTTTTTGCGACTGTGTACAGTATATCACACAGAGTTGCATGTCATTTTTGCAAGAAACTTGCGATTTACAGCACAGGAAAGTGTTGCAAGCAACACCAGGCTATAAACCTAGTGAGTTATAAACCTTTTTTACCACATCAGAGAAGATATGAAAGTCTACCCACTGATCCAAGGTAGCTAATGGCAAAACAGACCTGTGGGGCTTTCAGAAACTCTCTTAATGCTAACCTTGTGCATCTGAAACTACAGATGTAACACAGTCCTGGAATTTTATTAGAGTGGGATGTTGGACTTATTCTGAAAATTCAGGTGTTCATTAGCTTTTTTGAGTAGCATAATATTAATAATCAGTTAGGGTGGCCTCTTGCCGACACAAGAAGTTCTTTTGCCTGTAAGTTCAGCACAAAAAAGTCAACCTGTAACAGTAAAGTTAGGCAACTGAATGTGATGCCTCAAGGTAATGCCAGTGAGTGAGTGAGTGAGTGAGTGAGTGAGTGAGTGAGTGAGTGAGTGCGTGGTTTTAAAGCGTATGGTTTTACGCTGCTTTTAGCAATATTCCAGCAATATATTTGACGGGGACACCGGAAAACAGGTTTCACTCATTGTACCCATGTGGGGTTGACAGGCCATCGCTTTAACCACTAGGCTACCCCACCGCCTCTGGTTATGCCAGTACTAGTTGATGCAATAGTCCTTGGCAACCTACTATGTTTATACAATGACATCTTGACCAGCCAGACATTTTGTTTCTATTAAATTAATTCTTGAAAAGTTTTTCAGGACAATGAGAATTGTGATGAACAGTCGACAAGGTGATCTCAAGACTAACTCACTATCATCATCACTACAATTAATGATAACTGACAATCTGACTAAGTGGTCGGAAAATAAATCCTGAATAAACTGACTAAAGATCTGTGACTTGTCCAATCATCTGGAAGACCAATTCATTGATACAATTGTCTGGGCCGGTTCGCCCCGATAGTGTTTCTAGGTTTGTCAGCACTAAACCCGTGCTCGTGGATTTCACCGAAGTGGTAAATGTCTGAGACCTGTATCACTTCGGGCTTTCCTCCCACATTAAGCTGACACGCCGCAGTATAACTGAAATACTGTTAAAAGCGGCATTAAACCCAACTCACACACACACACACACAATTGTCTGTGAAGGATTTCAGATTGATGCTATGATTGTTGCTTCTCCTAATTAACATTCAATTAGAAACTCCACATCATCAGGGCAGATAACTCTACAAGTAGTCTATTCCCAAGGTTAAGTTTCCAGAACATCCCAATAAGATTCGACTCATCATCATCATTGTCGATGAAAGTCTCATGCTTATATCGATAATCCTTCAGTGAGTGATTGAGTGAGTGAGTTCGGTATAAGACAGCTTTTCACAGTATTAGTTATATCGCGGCATGTCAGCTTAATGTGGGAGGAAAGCCCGAAATGATGCAGGTCTCAGACGTTTACTACTTCGGTGAAACCCACGAGCACGGGTATGGTGCTGACAACCTAGAAACATAATCGGGGCGAACCGGTATTCGAACCCACAATCATAGGTTTCTGGCGTGCCCAAGGGACGAAACTCTGCACAGCGAATTGCGGTGCCTAAGACAACTGGGCCACGGTGCCTCCTGATAATCCTTGACAGATGATAACGAGATATAGATGAGTTTAACACAACACTCGTAAGTCTATGTTGAAGTATGGAAGTTACGATCATCTTAGTATTAAGATCACTAGGTAGAACAGGTTCCAGAATCGGTCCCTAGTTTTGTTTACCGATACACATGATACACAGATTAATGTGGAAAGGCTGGATTATCGCAGACTGTGAAGTAAAACAATATTCTACGAACTTGGAAAATACTCAATTTTGATTGGTCAGAGGAATCAAATGACTGTCAACTCCTATTTTAAAGTCTAACTTGACATCTGCATTACCTGGGAAGCTAATATCTTGTAGGAAAGCAGTTCTTTCTCAATCATAGTTGGAAAGCACTTTCTGATAATAATATGAAGGTTATGAAATACATTGTTGCAAGAAATTTTGCTGTTCTTACGATATTAAGGTATGTTTGGTAATAAATTTTAATCAGAAGAGCTGTATCACACGCTTGAATGCCTGTTTGATTTGCGAGCAAAATAATATTGTTGTAAAAAGCAATGTTTTAGAATATACTAGCTGCATGTTCGGTTCAAAATTCAATTTACTGCAATCAAATCTGCAGGTAACATGGGGCTACAAAACACAATATGTTCATCTCCTTATTGACACACTCCCACTGGACACTGATGAATGTGAGATCCCCGTGGGGACCAGGAAATGCATCCTCATCAGTCTGCTCGTCGTAGGTGGTGACTTATTTGGATCAGACAGTCAGACCTGGCTGACTGTGGTTGACTTGGTTGGTTGACCCTGATCAAAGGAAAGGTTGATAAAAATACCAACTGGTTTGACTGGCCAAGACTCATTTATTTAAAGGCCGTCATGAAAAAGCTCTGAGCTCCAGGTAAACTGTGTATGTGAATAAAATACACACAATAACTCACCATTACAAAATTAATTTTGAGTTGCTTGTGCATACAAAAACTACCAGTATAACAACACTGCATAACTACCCAATGTATCCTCATCAACTGCACACACACATGATGCACACTACTGCAGTGAATACAGGCACTACATCTCGCTTAAGCCATGTATTCGCCATTGTGCTTATGTGACATGGTACATACTTTGGGCAGCACACAAACAGAAGTCACTTGAGTGAGTGAGTGAGTGAGTGAGTGAGTGAGTGAGTGAGTGAGTGAGTGAGTGAGTGAGTGAGTGAGTGAGTGAGTGAGTGAGTGAGTGAGTGAGTGAGTGAGTGAGTGAGTGAGTGAGTGAGTGAGTGAGTGAGTGAGTGAGTGAGTGCTCTTTTTAACAGTATAGAAGTCACTTGGAACAACACATAAGGCAGAATTGTTTAAAATCAATGTCTAACCAAATTTACAGATAACAATTTATTTAACATAATATTAAAGTGATGATTCCCTATAGATCATTACTCCGTTATCAAGCGGTATAAGGATATACACCGAAACATAGATTTAATACATGTAGTGTAACAAAGAGGTTGTTATCCACTAATTGTGTCTAATTTGTCATCCATCAACAATTCAACGTCTAATCTTTTTTGTAAAAATACACAATAGACTTGACAAGGGGAGTATAAATATATTGAATAACAAAAAGAATTATCACTACCCAATGTGAACGAATACATGTGAGTGTCTACTACTCCATGGCTAAAACATATATCTGGGGCCCTGATAGTAGTATAGTGCTGACTGCAGTGTGAAGCAACAAACAAAGCTGAAGTGAAGGACGCAAGTTCTTCACCCCTTCACTCAGTTCTTCTTCTGACTGACAGCTTCTACCACAACACAATCAACACTATTGATTCCGGACACAGACCTGTCACTGCCCCACTGTGATACTGGCAGTTCTTCTGTAACACAAGCTACTAGGCCTTAAGCTCCATGTTAAGCTAAACGTTTTATGTAGCAAATTATAACTTTTTAGCGGAAATCTCATAAATGAACAATATTACAATTATACCCTTATGGTGTGGAAGCAGTCCTCAAATAGCTTCAGGAGCCATATTGTAATTAAGAAACTTGAGCAATAATTGAAAATGTCTTCCTATTTAATTTAGTGAGAAAATTGTGCAATAACTTCACTGTAAACTAATCAATACTGAGATTACATTGGTGCTTTTTCTGTCGCTGTTTTTCAGTGGAATTGGCCAAAGGCTCACACCAATATCTGAGACGGGTTTCTTATCCCCTTTTGAGGGGAACCTGTCATCATTGTCAACTTGACACTTCACAGATGCTCTTTGAATGTATTTTCAATTTTTCATGTGCAGGAAGATGCTTTGTATTTCTGCATAATTGCCCCTTGAAAGTGTCACAAGACAGTATGAGAAGCAACAGGGTTTAGATCATTTTACTCTGTTTGATTATCACATTCAAGGAGCGATACTTGACTGAAAACATATTCGGCAGCTTTTTAATTTTCTTAATACTCTGTCAAATTTTCAAATAACTGCAACATTATGTATTGATTTTCTGAAAATTACACATTAAAGTCTTGAAGGAATTGAAAAGAGAGATATTTACAGTCAGTGAAATAAAATATGGATGAAACAAAATCAATAATTTCATCACTAGACTGCAAACCTCAACAATTAATAAAGATGATGGTTTTATGTCAAGTCTTTTGCTCAGTACACTCCACCACACCACAACACGACCAGCTCCCATCCATCCAAACCAACACAACAACATGACCAACTTACACCCACCCAAACCAACACAACACAACACAACACGACCAGCTCCCATCCATCCAAACCAACACAACAACATGACCAACTTACACCCACCCAAACCAGCACAACACAACACGACCAGCTCCCATCCATCCAAACCAACACAACAACATGACCAACTTACACCCACCCAAACCAGCACAACACAACACGACCAACTCCCATCAATCCAAACCAACACAACAACATGACCAACTTACACCCACCCAAAACAACACAACAACATGACCAACTTACACCCACCCAAACCAACACAACAACATGACCAACTTACACCCACCCAAACCAACACAACAACATGACCAACTTACACCCACCCAAAACAACACAACACAACACGACCAACTCCCATCAATCCAAACCAACACAACAACATGACCAACTTACACCCACCCAAACCAACACAACAACATGACCAACTTACACCCACCCAAAACAACACAACAACATGACCAACTTACACCCACCCAAACCAACACAACATCACACTACTAACCACACACACACATCACACTATTAACCACACACACACACACACACACACACACACACACACACACACACACACACACACACACACACACACACACACACACACACACACACGGCCAAACCTACACAACAAAGCGACCAATTACCACCCACCCAAACCAACACATCATCACTTAAAACCAACAATACATCACTACCCTCACCCCCAAACCAAAACAACAACACTATCCCTCCCCACCTGCCCAAACCAACAAAACATCACTACCCCCTGGCCAAACTAACACAACATCACTAACAACTCCCACCCACCCAAACTAACACAACATCACTACCCCCAACGGCCAAACCAACACAACATCACTACCCCCATGCCTAAACCAACAAAACATTGCCAACAACTCCCATCCACCCAAACAAACACAGTACCACTACCCCCTCACACACACACACACACACACACACACCCAAACCAACACAACATGACCAACTCCCACCCACACAAACCAACACAACATGACTACCCCCCACACCCAAACCAACACAACAACACGTCCAGCTCCCAACCAAGTAGAAACTACTTTCAGGCTTTGTACATCAATGCAATAAGTGCTTGTTCAATAAACTATTGATTAACGTTCCCAATAAGTTTAGATTGGATTTCCCGATGTGTATGTGTAGACAAACATGCCTACAAATCATGAATGGGGCAATTTACTCAAATTTAGTGTAATTACACAGTTTCTACACACTACTTTATTTAATAAACAATGTTTATTCCAAATATATGACATTTATGCTACAGAACACACTCAGCTAATAATCCCTGTTTACAAATACTGAAAGTTTTTTGGTTTTTTTTCAAAATTGATTAAACAGCTGGGGTTTTTTTATTAAAGAATCGAACTGTCAGATCATCAAACTTATCTTATTTTCATTTTTTTACAATGATTTTATACAATTTATAACATCAAATGATCGCATAAGTTATTCTGCTTTTAACAACAAATAATGAGACTCCCATATGCTCGTTTGTTTTCAAAAGTCATTGTGGAGGGAAGTCCATTTACTGGCGCCAAGACATCTAATCCAGTAAGGGGGTCCCACTCTTTTAATTGTTAACCACAGATCTGCAGCATTAAACTAAAAAAGCATAGCGACACAGAGTCTGAACATTCAACAGATTAAATATATAACACTTGTGCCGCCAACTTTCCGAGCAACATCAAATGTGCTTTCCTTTAGAACTAGCAAAGACTGCTTTCATTTCAAAACTGAACATCCATCTTGCTGTAAGAATGCTGGCAATGAGAGTCGTCACCCTAAATAACCTAACCTAAATTCCAAGGATGAACATCATAGCACTGGAATGTTTTATTGTGTTTATATGGACACAATTCTTTTGAAATTTGTCCTTTAGACAGTTTCCATTCATCTTAGTATCAAATTAATGAGCAGTAATCATGCATTTCACCTTCTAAGATCATGAATAATGTTGGCCAATTCATAAAACAATATAAAAAGTGTCAATTAGTAGTTTCTTCAGTCACACACTTAAACTGTCTTCCAGTCTCCTAAGCTCATATAAGATATACATGGCAAGGCTTGCTCCAATGATAATTATGCAAATAGACAAGCTCGGCCTTGCAGACTCAAATCATCTTCCCAAAGCTAGGGAGTAAACTAACTTTAACAGTTCAGTTTTCACCCTTGCCGAACCAGGCTGGAATTATGGAGTTAAATTTTGGCTGGACTATGCATAGTCCAATCAAATTCCCGAAACGAAATCAATATCAGGTTCACAAACAACATTGCAACTGCCGTGCCAAATTCGTTCAATCGCAGGATTTGTCGTAGCATGTGAACCATCAAATGGGCATTGACAGATATTTATCAAATCTTTTCATGTTTTTAATCCAGGTACTCAAGAGATCTGATGCACTTTGTGAGGTTAAACCTGTTTCATTACAATAAAGATCTTTATTATGGAAGTGATCGTCTTAAGTGGGGGCCACCATTTTATTTGAAATGCAAGTGACATGAGTGGTGAAATCTGATTGGTCAGAAGGGGGGACATGGAAGGGACTTAACTCCTGATAGAAACTGGTGGCGTGAGAATCAATCCATCTTCGTTCGGCAAGGGTGGAAACTGGAATTTTAAAATCAGTTAACTCCCTTGCCTCGGGAAGATGGACTCAAATAGTCTGGCACAGGCTGTATAACATGACTTCTTCACAAATGAAATGAAAAACAAGACTACAGCAATATTGAATTTGGTGAAACAATACACAACACAGTTGGTTTTGTATCAATACATATCATGTCCCTCTTTTCAACTACATTGTTCACACTACGTCATTCACAGAAACTGACCTTGAACTACCTTTTATAAACATTTATGGAAAAGTCCAAATACATAATAAAATGTCTCATATGACGTGTCTTTGGCAATAATAACACGTCCGCCACACATTAACCAGTCTAAACATGCATCAAGTTTCAAGAATAGCACTAATCTGAAATTCAAGTGACAGCTGACTTCATTGATGTGATTTTATATCCAAATAGTGACAGCCGAAATACAAAAGCTATTTCAAAACAGTGCTTCAAACTTCATCAACGAACAACCATGACTACAGGCATTGGAACTTCTGCCAATCAGGAGACAGATGCCTTCATTTACAGTCACACACTTCCAAACAAATCAGCATACAGGGAAAAACGTAAAATTTATTAAGCTTTGATCCGATAAAGATTCCTATTGACAGGAATTAAGGAACATTAAAGATCCAGTCAATCAGGTGTCTGATTAATGGCTTTCTAAGCACAGGGACAAATTTCCAGACAATTCTAGTTCAATTTTATTGAAAAAAATAATTAAAACAGCAATATGGTCTGAAAAAAAAACTACTTTCAGAAAATTTAAAGGTGACAGCTTGGCTGCCATATTTGGTTGTTGGTTAGTTTGTTGTTTAACGCCCCTCTCAGGAATATTCCAGCTATATGCATCGGTCTGATAAAAATTGAGTCTGGACCAGACAATCCAGTGATTGATATCATGAGCATCAATCCACGCAATTGGGATTGATGACATGCATCAACCAAGTCAGCGAGTCTGACCACCCCATCCTGTTAGTTGCCTCTTACGACAAGCATAGTCGCCTTTAACGGCAAGTATGGGTTGCTGAAGACCTATTCTACCCCGGATCGGCTGCCATATTTAATTTCAGATGTTGATGTAATGAGGAGACTCAGAAACACATAAAGCAAGTTTCAGCTCAACCATCATGAAACTACAATATGTTTCCAAAGGATGATGTTGTTCAACAGCAAAATATGTGGTGACAGGAGAAGAGGTTTACAGATGAAGCTGACAAGCAGGCCATGATATCAGCTCACTTCACTTTATCCTCACAAGGGTACAACATGTAGTGAAGTCCATTTCTGGTGTCCCTTACAGTGATATTGCCGGAATATCATAAAACCACGCACTAACTCAGCTTTACTCAGTCACTCACTCACTCAGCTTCACTCACTCAGCTTCACTCACTCACTCAGCTTCACTCACTCACTCACTCACTCAGCTTCACTCACTCAGCTTCACTCACTCACTCAGCTTCACTCACTCACTCAGCTTCACTCACTCACTCAGCTTCACTCACTCACTCAGCTTCACTCATTCAGCTTCACTCACTCACTCAGCTTCACTCACTCAGCTTCACTCAGCTTCACTCACTCACTCAGCTTCACTCACTCACTCAGCTTCACTCACTCACTCAGCTTCACTCACTCACTCAGCTTCACTCACTCAGCTTCACTCACTCACTCAGCTTCACTCACTCACTCAGCTTCACTCACTCAGCTTCACTCACTCACTCACTCACTCAGCTTCACTCACTCAGCTTCACTCACTCACTCAGCTTCACTCACTCACTCAGCTTCACTCACTCACTCAATCAGCTTCACTCACTCACTCAATCAGCTTCACTCACTCACACAGCTTCACTCACTCACACAGCTTCACTCACACAGCTTCACTCACTCACTCAGACTCACTCACTCAGCTTCACTCACTCACTCACTCACTCAGCTTCACTCACTCACTCAGCTTCACTCACTCAGCTTCACTCACTCAGCTTCACTCACTCAGCTTCACTCACTCACTCACTCACTCAGCTTCACTCACTCACTCAGCTTCACTCACTCACACAGCTTCACTCACTCACACAGCTTCACTCACTCACACAGCTTCACTCACTCACACAGCTTCACTCACTCTAACAGCTTCACTCACTCACACAGCTTCACTCACACAGCTTCACTCACTCACACAGCTTCACTCACACAGCTTCACTCACTCACACAGCTTCACTCACTCACTCAGCTTCACTCACACAGCTTCACTCACTCACACAGCTTCACTCACTCACACAGCTTCACTCACACAGCTTCACTCACTCACACAGCTTCACTCACTCACACAGCTTCACTCACACAGCTTCACTCACTCACACAGCTTCACTCACTCAGCTTCACTCACTCACACAGCTTCACTCACTCGCTCACTCAGATTCACTCACTCACACAGCTTCACTCACTCACACAGCTTCACTCACTCACTCACTCACTCAGCTTCACTCACACAGCTTCACTCACTCACACAGCTTCACTCACTCACACAGCTTCACTCACACAGCTTCACTCACTCACACAGCTTCACTCACTCGCTCACTCAGATTCACTCACTCACACAGCTTCACTCACTCACACAGCTTCACTCACTCACACAGCTTCACTCACACAGCTTTACTCACTCACACAGCTTCACTCACTCGCTCACTCAGATTCACTCACTCACTAAGCTTCACTCACTCAGCTTCACTCACTCAGCTTCACTCACTCAGCTTCATTCACTCACTCACTCAGATTCACTCACTCAGATTCACTCATTCACTCAGCTTCACTCACTCACTCAGCTTCACTTCAAGTCAGGTGAGCTAAGATCTGTTTGGGTAAAGGAGCCAAACTGAGATTGATACAGCCACTCAAAGGGAGATAACTGTAAACAAACCATAAACCTGCTATTCATCACAGTGCCATTCTTTTATTGTCAGACCAACGCCTTGCATGGGAAATCTCACTGTAATGGATCTCTCAATATCACCATGATCTCCACTTTTGACTTTATTTTTCAAACGTAATAAAATGATTTCAATGAATCCTGACTTAACTTGATGTTGCTTTTGACAGTGAATGTTTGCAAAGAAGTGTTTAGTTAAATTCATTTTGAAGCATCACATAGCAGTTAATGCCTGCTTAATGACGACACTTTGATCCTTTGATAAGAACATTAGTGTCATATATTGCAAGGAATATTCAATTTCACACTGTTTAATCACAACTGCTGATCACAAAGATTTTTCTATTTCATGTCCAAATTTCTTTTTTCAAAAGAGACAATGCTGTAATCAATAAACTTCAAACAAAAGCCTCAAGAAGAGGTACATAAAGTGAGTTCGAGGCTTTGAGAAAACTTTCCTCAAAGCAATCTACCATATCAACCAACAGTCACTTTGTTAGTCAGTGACATCAGCACACATGCTCCACACTTATGCACCACTTTTTAATTAGCACCTAAACTGAATATCTTGATTTTTTTTTCCTGTTTCAAAATATCAATTTGTATGGAAACAAAATCAATATCTCCCACTCTAGTTCTCAAGTAAAGTTCTGCCAGGTGCAGCTGAGTGGAGACTGTTGATAAACAAATTTCAATATTAACTTTAAGATGTTGTTCTTTTTAATTCCAACTCAAATGAGTGAGTAGTGTTTTACGCCGCTTTTAGTAATATTCCAGAATACAGCAGAAACATGCTTCACACATTGTACTTATCGTGGGAAATCGAACCCGGATCTTCGGTGTCTACTCAAGTGAAGTTAGAGAACACCTGATGACTTCATATGACTATGGTTAATCTGTAATGGCTAGTGGGTATAGCAACACACAGCCTTCCAAATTGTGGATGTTCTTTAACTATTGTTTAAGTAATACTCACACGCACACGCACACGCACACGCACACGCACACACACACACACACAGCACAGGCATATAATAAATGCATACAATAAATGCATGTTTTAATAATCAGATTTCCTATGATCTGAGACTAATTGTCTGCTCTAAAGAACACATAGCCTGTAGACTGACTGTTATGTAGGCTCACATCATACCTCACTTCCTTTGACCCTACATCACAGCTGAGTTGGTTGGTTGGTTTGTTGTTTAATGCCGCACTCAGCAATATTCCAGCTACATGACGGCGGTCTGTAAATAATCAAGTCTGGACCAAACAATCCAGTGATTAATATCATGAGCATCGATCCACATAATTGGATTGATGACATGCATTAACCAAGTCAGCGAGCCTGACCACCCAATCCCGTTAGTCGCCTCTTACGACAAGCATAGTCGCCTTTTTCAGCAAGCATGGGTTGCTGAAGACCTATTCTACCCCGGATCTTCACGGGTCAATTACACCAAATGATTTCTGGAAATTTAAAAAAAAATTCTGTTTTATGACTGAACAGTGGATAAAGATATAGATATTTCCCTTTTGATAAACGTCATCTATTCATTACGAAACTGTAAGACTGTCAGACGCCATCACTGCCTTCAGGTAGCCAGTGCCAAACTGTGGATCTGGTGGACAGTATGGTGACCTCACTGATGGTATATCGTCAATCACTATCGGACTATCTTATCCACTTCAAAATACATGTTCTGCAAATAAATGTGTGGTCCTTGGATGACTCCTAGTGCCCTGCGTCAATCAACAAATCTTCCTATCTCACCTTATGAGGATCCATGACGACAGTGTGGAATGTATTAGACGAGACTTCGACAACGCATACACTGGTCTCAGTTTTATCACAGGTAGAGGGGGCATAGGTCAGTGACCGCAGAGAACGGCCGGCATGACCACGGGTGAAGTTCAGGATAAAGGAGGCTGAAACACAAAAACAGAAATGGAAACCAGGCTCAAAAGAAAAACACCTAAATCATTTTCTGTTGTCTGGGTTAATAAGTCATTGCTTTCATGAATACTGCATGAAAACTGCATGAATACTGCATGAATCAGTGGAAAACCTCCCGTGACAACGTCTCATTCCTGCTTGTCGACCAAAACTAACAAATTCTGACACTGGTATAACATAATGTGCCACAAGCTTAGGGCTACAGTCCCTATACCAGTGGTCTGAAAATCTCGTCTCACACAACCTAGGATCTCAAAGTCTACAGTCCACCAATGACGAGTCCGAAAGTCTACAGTCCAACAGTGAGGAGTCCGAAAGTCTACAGTCCCACAGTGAGGAATTTGAAAATCTACAGTCCTACAGTGAGGGGTCCGAAAGTCTACAGTCCTACAGTGAGGGCTCTGAAAGTCTACAGTCCCACAGTGAGGAATCTGAAAATCTACAGTCCCACAGTGAGGAATCTGAAAGTCTACAGTCCAACAGTGAGGGGTCTGAAAGTCTAGTCCCACAGTGAGGAATCTGAAAGTCTACAGTCCTACAGTGAGGGGTCTGAAAGTCTACAGTCCAACAGTGAGGGGTCTGAAAGTCTACAGTCCCACAGTGAGGAATCTGAAAGTCTACAGTCCTGCAGTGAGGAATCTGAAAGTCTACAGTCCCACAGTGAGGGGTGTGAAAGTCTACAGTCCTGCAGTGAGGGGTGTGAAAGTCTACAGTCCTGCAGTGAGGAATCTGAAAGTCTACAGTCCTACAGTGAGGGGTCTGAAAGTCTACAGTCCTGCAGTGAGGAATCTGAAAGTCTACAGTCCCACAGTGAGGAATCTGAAAGTCTACAGTCCTGCAGTGAGGAATCTGAAAGTCTACAGTCCCACAGTGAGGAATCTGAAAGTCTACAGTCCTGCAGTGAGGAATCTGAAAGTCTACAGTCCCACAGTGAGGAATCTGAAAATCTACAGTCCTACAGTGAGGGGTCTGAAAGTCTACAGTCCCACAGTGAGGGGTGTGAAAGTCTACAGTCCTACAGTGAGGAATCTGGAAATCTACAGTCCACCAATGACGAGTCCGAAAGTCTACAGTCCAACAGTGAGGAGTCCGAAAGTCTACAGTCCCACAGTGAGGAATCTGGAAATCTACAGTCCTACAGTGAGGGGTCCGAAAGTCTACAGTCCTACAGTGAGGGGTCTGGAAGTCTACAGTCCCACAGTGAGGAATCTGAAAATCTACAGTCCTACAGTGAGTGGTCTGAAAGTCTACAGTCCAACAGTGAGGGGTCTGAAAGTCTAGTCCCACAGTGAGGAATCTGAAAGTCCACAGTCCTACAGTGAGGGGTCTGGAAGTCTACAGTCCCACAGTGAGGAATCTGGAAGTCCACAGTCCTACAGTGAGGAATCTGAAAGTCTCCAGTCCCACAGTGAGGTGTGTGAAAGTCTACAGTCCTGCAGTGAGGGGTGTGAAAGTCTACAGTCCTGCAGTGAGGAATCTGAAAGTCTACAGTCCTGCAGTGAGGAATCTGAAAGTCTACAGTCCTACAGTGAGGAATCTGAAAGTCCACAGTCCTACAGTGAGGGGTCTGAAAGTCTACAGTCCCACAGTGAGGGGTCTGGAAGTCTACAGTCCCACAGTGAGGGGTCTGGAAGTCCACAGTCCTACAGTGAGGAATCTGAAAGTCTACAGTCCCACAGTGAGGGGTGTGAAAGTCTACAGTCCTGCAGTGAGGGGTGTGAAAGTCTACAGTCCTGCAGTGAGGAATCTGAAAGTCTACAGTCCTGCAGTGAGGAATCTGAAAGTCTACAGTCCTACAGTGAGGGGTCTGGAAGTCTACAGTCCCACAGTGAGGAATCTGAAAGTCTACAGTCCTACAGTGAGGGGTCTGAAAGTCTACAGTCCCACAGTGAGGGGTCTGGAAGTCTACAGTCCCACAGTGAGGGGTCTGAAAGTCTACAGTCCTACAGTGAGGGGTCTGGAAGTCTACAGTCCCACAGTGAGGAATCTGAAAGTCTACAGTCCAACAGTGAGGAATCTGAAAGTCTACAGTCCCACAGTGAGGGGTCTGGAAGTCTACAGTCCCACAGTGAGGAATCTGGAAATCTACAGTCCAACAGTGAGGAATCTGGAAATCTACAGTCCTACAGTCCTACAGTGAGGGGTCTGGAAGTCTACAGTCCAACAGTGAGGAATCTGGAAATCTACAGTCCTACAGTCCTACAGTGAGGGGTCTGAAAGTCTACAGTCCTACAGTGAGGAATCTGAAAGTCTACAGTCCCACAGTGAGGAATCTGAAAGTCTACAGTCCTACAGTGAGGGGTCTGAAAGTCTACAGTCCTACAGTCTAATCTGGTATTTCTTGTTCCAACCCATTCAGTGGTCAACAATTTCCTTTGGATTCACCACACATTGTGTTCAGGACATCCTGTATGTCCACACATTGTGTTCAGTACATCCTGCATGTCCACACATTGTGTTCAGGACATCCTGCATGGCCACACATTGTGTTCAGGACATCCTGCATGTCCAGTGAACATTATTTTGGGCAGTCAAACCTGAGCACAGTGTCAATGGACATTCATTATGTGCTGCCTCTCCTTATGATACTGTTTTGCTGAGGTCAGCTTTTTTTCACCATAACATGGGAATATCAAGTTCAATCAATGATCATGTTTTGTTTGTTTGTTGTTTAACGTCACACTCAGCAATATTCCGGTTAAATGTCTTTGGTCTGTAAATAATCTTGTCTGGACCAGACAATTCAGTACATGACATAATGAGCATCGGTCTTTGCAACAAGGATATAATGACATGCATCAACCACCCGATCCTGTTTGTAGCCTTTTATGACAAGCATGGGGGGCTGAAGACCAATGTTTTCATCAATTGAACACAGTGGGTATCATGAAAGGCCTCTCAAGTAGTCTTGTTATGGCTAATGTGTATACATAAATTGAGAGGAGTACACTTTCCTCACATTAGATTAGGTCCTCAGATTAGGTCAGGAACTGAACTGAAGAATCTGGTTAAGATACAATTTGAATTTAGACAAAAGTTTGTAAAGACTCCATTCCCATAACATTTGGGAAAACTCTTTGGGCAAGTCTTAATTTAAGCTCATGCCTTGAAATCCTTAAACAGTCAATAACTTAATGTGTTAAAAAACATACTGTCCAACACTGTATCTCTGGACTTAAAACCTTGAAGAGAGGGCCTTGAATTTTTTAACATTATTTCCAATTCTTATCTTCACATTGTACAGTCGTTCAATAACTGGTACTTAGAAATAATAAAACCAAATGTGAATTCAATATCAAATCATAAACAGTTTCAGTTTGTAGCCAGAAGAAATAATTCAAAGTGGGATGATATGCTTAAGGGGAAATAACTCCTGTCCAAAATTCCGACAAAGCTCATCTCTCAATGTGTAGTTTCAGGCAATGGTTAAGAGGCAATAACTCAGGACTACACTTCACGACAAGGCTCCTGTTACTTTCTAAAATGACTTGAATAAGAAAAATATATTTGCCAACAACTCACCAACATTTTTGGCTGTAAAATTTTCTTTGAGCAAGTACTGTTCTTCATTCTATAAGTAAAACATATGTAAACTGTTGCTGGCAAATTCCAAACCAAAACAACACATCATGCATAAAACACATATTTCAAATTCTATTCTACATATATTGTACAAAACAAAAATCTGCTGGAATGTTTCTCCTTGTCATTTAAATTTATGCACCTTCACTTTGGAACTGTTGAAAATATGAATGTCATTGAATGATTGTCTCAACAGCAAGTTCTGTCGCTCTAACATTGGAAGAGATTAGCCAGAGAAACTGTCTGTAGCAGAGATGCTGAAAACTAACCGTAACATACACACAACATGTATAGAAACTGCAATTGACTGGAATAATATTAATTGTATTAAGCACTGAAAGAATTTCATTATCATCATCATCATCATATGTTTCATACTTACTTCCTTATCAAAAATAACAACCGCTGGATTCTGTGGTAAGGTTGACACATCCACACCAAGCCTCTCAGCAAACACAGAGTGCCGCACAGCATCCATTGCATAGAAGTTCACAGTCCGGTTACTACGACAACCCAAACCCGTAAAATTGACTGGAAGGGACTCTTCAAAGTTATAACTATTTTCATAAGGCACATGGCCCTGTAATTTCTGTAAAGTCAACCTTTTACACAACCGTTTTGGCTTATTTTCAATTTCTTGCCACACATACCTATCAGTCACTCTACGCTTCCCTGATCTGAAAGACATGGGTAAAAAGTCTGACTGGAGGACAGGCACTATGGAGGCAGTATCATCACCACACCACTGACAACAAAGACTATGATATTCATTAACATTATAATTCCCTATAGAGTTCCTACAGAAGTTGGTGTGCATCATAGTCCACTCCTCTACTTGAGGGTCAATGTCTAAACTGGAACACCCCGGCCCCATCTGTCTCGGTCGGTGGACACAGTATTCGCAGACATTGTGTGCCTTGCTGGACATCTCCTCCAGGGTTTTGGAAGCAAGGGAGACACAGCATTTGAAGTCGTAGAGTCCTACGTTACGTTGCTTGCGGTAGTTTGCACAGAACTCGACGACCTGGTGGTACTGGACCTGGGCGGACCTGACCTGGCTCCTCCAGTGTGAGATGGCATCCTCTAGGTTGTGGATCTCTTCACAGCTGTGGTACTGCAGCGCCAGGTCCTTCATCTGGAAACAAGGGACGAGCTGTGGGAGTGGGATTCACAGACACACGTACTGTTTCACCTTCACTAACAAACCTGGGGATCCACAGGACCCAATAATTATTTTAAGGGTACTGTAGTGTACATTTTGATGATTACTTTAATTTCAGGACCCTTCAATTTCTTGTCAAGAATTTGGTACAATGAATATTTTTGTGTGTCCCTCAGGACGCAACATATTCATTTATCTACATCCATTCAATATATTTTAACATTCTGGGTGCACATATTTGCGTCACGTAAAACCCTGAACACGTTTCCAGACAAGTCTCATTACTTAGTCAACTTTCTTTGTTCAGTTTGTTACATGTACCGTGGCTGTGCACAGTAAACGTTGAGGTGGGATACCGAGGTCCTTGTTAGGCCCACTGGATAGTTATGTTTCTTAACTATCAACTTTGAAAAAATGGTGGGTGGGTGAGTTGGGTTTAAAGCCGCTTTTAACAGTATTACAGTTATATCACGGTGTGTTAGCTTAATGTGGGAGAAAAGCCCGAAGTGATGCAGGTCTCGGAAGTTTACCACTTCGGTGAAACCAACGAGCACGGGCATGGTGCTGACGAACCTAGAAACATAATCGGGGCAAACCGGGATTCGAACCCACAATCATAGGTTTCTGGCGTGCCCAAGGGACGCAACTCTGCACAGCGAATCGCGGCACCTTAGACGACTGGGCCACCGTGCCCCCTTGACATGTACAAATTGCTGACAAAACTAGCCTTATTTCATTCTTCTGACATGATCAAATGCATGAGTTTGGCAAAAACGAGTGAAATAGGCTGATTTTTCTTTAAGAGTAGCTGTAAAGGGTGGTAAAATTAACAAAGTCTAGTTATCATTCATATGAGCAAGCTGATAAGTTATATATTTCTCAATTTCTAAAACATTTTGCTCAATTGATAACTTTTACAGAACCTGTGGCCAATCATTGCCCTCACAGTACCACCACTGTTGTTCAACAACCTGCATGTCTGCAGCATGAGGGCTAAGTATGCAAAGACAAATCTCATCATTCAATATAATGAGGCATTCTTTCTTTCATGGTACATCTCTTGTATTGAGATCTCACCATCATGATACTTATTGCATCATGAATTTGTGTATCCTTCCAAGTGAACTGGGGTTTCATGTTACTTTAAAGTACAGGATAAATCATGACTCCATTTTCTTGTTTGAAAATGTAAAACCGCGAGCGAGCTCAAGGTTTTACACTTTCAACTAAAACCAAAGTTGAGTGTTTTATCCAAAAATACCAGAAAAAAATTGACATACCTTGTAGTGAAACAATACAGTGTATCGCGGTATAAAAGGAACTCACTCAAACGTCCGAGAGAAAAACCATGTGCAGCATGGACTAGCTGGAGTCATGACATGCTAAACGGAACAACTTCTCATCACCTCCCTCGGTGGCTCAGTGGGACAACAGTGGTTTACAAAGCTTAACACGATATGTGAGGTTGCAGGTTCAATTCATGTTTACAGAATTTTCATGTTTAAAAAAAGAATTTGACCTTTAACCAATCACCAAACACAATTATGTTCACATCAACAGGAAAGTTTATAAAATGTTAATTGTAAAACCAAGGTTGAAATTGAAATGTATTCATCAGGTCCTGGGCATTCCACCGACATCAACATTCGTCAACGTACGTTGTACTCCATGAGGAATCAAACACAGGCTTTCGGAATGATGAGAGGACACATTGACCACTAGGCTACCCCACTGCCCCTGTCAGGTCCGGAATCCCCATGAGTTAGCAATGTACACACAAGGGAAAAGTTGATTATCAATAAGTTGTCCCCACATTATAAATGTTGTGACATTAAATCAAATCAGTCTCTCTGCCCACCATCACCCCGAGTGTCTACAAAGGAATCGGGGCGGTCGGGTAGCCTAATGGTTAAAGCGTTCACTCATCATGCCGAAGACCTGGGTTCGATTCCCGACATGGGTACAATGTGTGAAGCCCATTTCTGCTGTCCCCCGCCGTGATATTGCTGGAATATTGCTAAAAGCGGCGTAAAACCATACTCACACACTCACTCATTACAAAGGAATCATCACAAAGTATCTAATTAAGTTATAGTCTACTTACCACATGATATGGTTGGTTGGTGTCAAACAAGGGATTGAGGGCATAGAAGGCAATCACGGCTGGCCCCTGAGCCATCTCCTTTGACAATATCAAACTCTTCACTCCCAAAGGTGCCAGAGACCTTACCATAGGCTGAAAACAAATCAATAATTCATTCACATAAAAGTGTATCTTTGTTTTTTGTTCACCAACCTGGTCTCTGTGTGTTTAACGTGTCATGAAAGAATACCTATCAGTTTAAGAGATGACGCTCATTCAACCAAGTCACTGAGTCTGACCACCCAATCCATTCAGGCGCTGATTGGTTTTATTTTGTTCACCCTATGCTGTCTATGTCGAGCTATAAATAACTATCCTGAACACAATCTGAACCTAATGTACAAGAGTCATCAGGACATATTTCTTCCTCCCACCCGCCCCAAGTCTGATGCAGTTCGGAAATGGAGTTTGGCTACTTATACCCCCCTTTTGCTTCATTGTCATTGGATACCTTCAGGTAAGGGAAGAAAAAAATAATCCTGTTCTGTATTTTTCAACATCCTAGATCATCAAACAGTGCCAGTTCACCACTAGACTGTTCAGTATAGCATGTTCTGCTCCAGAAAACGAACACTACCATCATTTTGCAGTTAAGTGTCGTCATGAAAACAAAAAGACAATATAATAAAAATCCCTAATCATCAAAAGGCACCAGTTCTCAACTAGACTGATCTGTATAGCAAGATTCATCTAAACATATTCAACTGTTTTGGATTTGTGCTCCTGAAAACAAGCACTACCCTCATTTTCAGTGAAGTCCAACTTGTCATCATGGAAAAAAAATACAGATCCCATCATCAAAAGGCACCAGTTCACCTCTAGACTAATCTGAATAGCAAGTTTCAAAATGGGGGATAAAAATGGAAATGGAACAGAACATGATCTTGAACATTCTCCAATCAACTATTTATGCTTCTTACACTGTGTAGAGAATACTCACCATTGACGTTTCCTTGAAATGAATAAAAAATATAATACCTCCTTCCTCACAGGATAAAATGGATGATAATCTAATTATTTATCATATATATCTTACAAACCTATCATAATTATCCCAAAAAAAAATCCAAAAAAGTCACTTTGATCATTAGAGCAGAGTGTGATCAAGGTGTTGTCAGCAGTTGACAGGAACATACTTTTTGTCGATGTTGAAGACTCCAGGTCACAAGCTGGGAGCTGGTCAAGTTAAATTCTCGAGGATATTTCTGAAAATTAAACATTTCTATAATTATTTTATGTACACTAAAAGAAAATTAATATAAGAGACAACATATCATTATGATCAAATCATAAATATTATTGGTCTCCATTAATGAACGGAGGTAAAAAATCAACTTTGCCATGATGTTTTTCTGAAAGACAAGCATGAGTTTCAAACCACCCTCAATGGTTTGTTTATTTATGAAAAATCAGTTATTCCTGATGAGAGAAACAAAAACAACAAACAAAACAGAAACAAAAACAACAAATGAACATTCCGTATTCTGGTTTTGGCAAGGGTACATTTATGTATACAGAACGTTTCTTGGGTACATATCTGTAGAGCATGTGCCGACAACAACCCCTTCAGCGTCACTGATACACCTCAAATATTGTTTTGTTTGTTTATTGCCCCACTCAGCAATATTCCAGTAACATGACCACAGATTAGTAAATAATTCAGATTGGACCAGACAAATCAGTGATAGATATAATGAGCAATGATCTATGCTGCTGGTGTATGTTGACACGGCATCAGCCAAGTCACAGTCCGACACGACCTTTTTAGTTGCCTTGTACGACAAGCATAGGACCAACTGTAACCCAGAATCCAACAGGCTGCTCACATACTGGTAACAGGCATTATGTACTACTCCAAGGAAGTGAGTGAGTGAGTGAGTTGGGTTTAACGCTGCTTTTAACAGTATTACAGTTATATCATGGCGTGTCAGCTTAATGTGGGAGGAAATCCCCAAGTGATGCAGGTCTCAGACGTTTACCACTTCGGTGAAACCCACAAGCACGGGTATGGTGCTGACAATCCTAGAAACATAATTGGGGCGAACCGGATTCGAACCCACAATCATAGGTTTCTGGCGTGCCCAAGGGACGATACTCTGCACAGCGCATCGCGGCGCTTTAGACAACCGGGACCCCGCACACACACACACACCCCCCCCAAGAAAGTGAAAGAAAATAATACACCAAACACTCAATAAAAGTGAAAATAAGCAGTGAAAAATGTAAATATTTTCATCCATTGTGCCATACTTGACACTTCCAACCGTAAATTGTCAGTGTGCCAGGTATTTGGCCATCCCATCTATGAAAAAGATGGCTTTCAGACCACAGATAAAGAGCTAATGCAAGTATCATGATATGTATCGGATCGTGCATCTTCCCGAGGCAAGGGAGTTAACTCACTATAAAAGTTTCATTTCCTCCCTCGCCGAACTAGGCTGAATTTTCTGGGCTCAATCGAAGCACCACCAGTGGCTATTTTTAAGCGTTATGTCCCATCTATGTCCCTCCTATTGACCAATCAGGTTCCACCTCTCATATCATTTGCATTTGCTTCAAACAAATTGGCCACGCCCAGTGAAGATGATCAGATCGAATATCAAGATCTATGTTGTAACAAAACGGGTCTCACTTCGTGAAGTGCATCAAATCATGTGAGCACCTTGATTAAAAACATTAAAAGATTTTTAAAATATCTGTTGACGCTAATTAATGGTACCGGTACAAATGTTTAGCAAATATGCAGGGCATTTTACGGACAGGATGTTGATTCTTTAACTTCTTTTGAGGAGTATACAACACTCTGTCTTGTCCCTGATTGCTGTCAGGCATGTTACAGTCCTCACCAGTGTGGAGTTGGCAACACGCAGTAACATCACATCGTTACTTTGTGTCAAGTTGTAGGACTCTGCTAAAGACTTCCCCGGGAAGATGCAGAACTTGATCTGGTTGTAGGGATCTAATTACAGAAACAGTCATTGACAAACATTATCACTGCATTGATAAATGTCAGTTATCAAACAACTTAATCACAGAAATAAATGTGCTAGGAGCCTGTGTGAGGCTACACCAAATTCAGTAAAGTGCCACTGTTTTGAGACAGTATCCGACATCATTAGACTTATTGTCAAGCTATAGTTTTCTATTTGAAGGGATGGATCCAAGTTGACGAGCATCAATACCCCACATTTCAAACTCCTACTGGCATAACTGAATAGATTGAAATGTTAAGCAATGTTAGTCTCTGCAGTGCTTGATGTCAGCAAAGTGTTCATTGATTCCAATTGTATTGTGGACATATTTGATGGTGCAGAATGCAGCTAATAACGCTTTTTCTCTGCAAATATATAATTTTGATAGAAACATATAACTACATTTGAATAGAAAAGGAGCCCCAACAAGGTGGGAGATTGCACTTGAGGAAAATCTAGACTTGCTTCATTTAGGGCTCTGCATCATAGAAAGGGCTGGGCGGAAGGGAAACCAATTTGACTCAGAGAGTGTGAGACAGGCTACTAATAAGGTATGTCACCTTGATTGTTTTCACAAATCAGAAGCAGAGATGCCCAGGAAAGATTTGCCTGTATGTAAACTTGTGAACCTCTGAGAACTGTAAATATGTTGACACACTCTGCATTCCAAGTGTGTACATACATACAGGATGTGTGTACAATTAGCAGGATGTGGCTAGTGAGGACAGATAACTGATTCTAGCCTTCAGTCAGTTCAAGATTCTTAACTTTGTATGTGGTCAAATCTATTATAGCTAAAATGAATAAAATTATCATTAAACCCCCTGTTATCAAAAATGAGCGTGCCACTGTAACTTGATAATTGGGTATATTCTATGCCAGGCCAGAGGAAGGCCAAGATAATCAGTAAATAAATGTGTATATTCTATGCCAGGCCAGAGGAAGGCCATAATTATCAGTAAATCACTGTGTATATTCAATGCCAGACCCAAGGAAAGCCATAATTATCAATAAATCACTGTGTATATTCAATGCCAGCCCCTAGAAAGGCCATAATTATCAGTAAATCACTGTGTATATTCAATGCCAGGCCAGAGGAAGGTCAAGACTATCAGTAAATCATTGTGTATATTCAATGCCAACCCCTAGGAAGGCCATAATTATCAGTAAATCACCATGTATATTCAATGCCAGCCCCTAGGAAGGTCATAATTATCAGTAAATCACTGTGTATATTCAATGCCAGCCCCTAGGAAGGCCATAATTATCAGTAAATCACTGTGTATATTCAATGCCAGCCCCAAGGAAGGCCATAATTATCAGTAAATCACTTGTGTATATTCAATGCCAGCCCCTAGGAAGGTCAAGACCAGGGGTCCGGAAAATTTAAAATCAATTGCATTTAGGCCACGTCCCCTTCAAATATTGTATTTTTGTACGACTTTTCACACACATTACAAGTTGTTACGTACAGTGTTCCCTCGTTATTGCATGCTTCGGTTATAGAGCGCGGTAAAGCATAGCTCCCAAAATTTACTAACATTTTTGATAAACTCAGGTTTTCCAATGACAGCATGTTTTTCCCCCATCTCAGAAAACATTATCAGCTGATCACCGCGATCATGTAACACCGGAAATACCAGTCAACAAATCCGAACTGAAGTGTGCTAATCCTATCATTATAATATCTGGTGATAAAAAAATTGTTCATTGTTTATCTGGACTAGAGTTTGCAATATATTTTATTAATTTTATTCAATATTTCATTCAATAATTAGATCTATAATGATGTTTAGAAAATAATTTCGGCGAAATCGTATACGAAGTGATCGGTAGATCGCACAATTCACCGTTATTTACAGCAACCACGATCAGATTACCGCTATTGACGCCTTGAAATGAACTTTTGTTGCAAGAGAATGGATACACATATCATAAATGCTGTACCACGACTCGCTAAATGTCATATTTGAGGCAGTTTGACTATTAAATGTCAACATAACGTTTTCGCAGTTGAAATACATGTTGCGCGAGAAGTCCCTACGGTGACTCGTCAAAATCATTAGATTGGGAGCAAATGTGTGCACAGCTGATTGCTATTTCCGGCTTAGTTTACGAGAAAATACACACTGTAATCTTAATCTCTGCATATAAAACAATGCCTTGGAGAGCAGGAAATACATTTTTAATGGTAAATCATAATAACTAGTGATGTCTTATATCAAATTTCATACTTTTATTGACCAAGTTTGTTAAACCTGTTTATTCACCTGAATTCGCTGAAGGGATACAATAATGCTCATCAATTATTTGGACCCTGAAGGTAGCGGTGTTTGTTTTTTAAAATGTCCGGACAGAAAAATTTAAATGTCCGTGAAGCAATATTTTAAACCGGACGTTTGAGATTCCCAATCGGACATGTCCGGCGCATATGACCGTTTCCAGACCCCTGGTCAAGACTATCAGTAAATCAATGCCAGCCCCTAGGAAGGCCATAATTATCAGTAAATCACTGTGTATATTCAATGCCAGCCCCTAGGAAGGTCAAGACCATCAGTAAACCACTGTGTATATTCAATGCTAGCCCCTAGGAAGGTCAAGACCATCAGTAAACCACTGTGTATATTCAATGCCAGCCCCTAGGAAGGTCAAGACCATCAGTACACCACTGTGTATATTCAATGCCAGCCCCTAGGAAGGTCAAGACCATCAGTAAATCATTGTGTGTATTCAATGCTAGCCCCTAGGAAGGCCAAGACTATCAGCAAATCACTGTGTATATTCAATGCCAGCCCCTAGGAAGGTCAAGACCATCAGTAAACCACTGTGTATATTCAATGCCAGCCCCTAGGAAGGTCAAGACTATCAGCAAATCACTGTGTATATTCAATGCCAGCCCCTGGGAAGGTCAAGACCATCAGTAAACCACTGTGTATATTCAATGCCAGCCCCTGGGAAGGTCAAGACCATCAGTAAACCACTGTGTATATTCAATGCCAGCCCCTAGGAAGGTCAAGACCATCAGTAAATCATTGTGTATATTCAATGCCAACCCCTAGGAAGGCCATAATTATAAGTAAATCACTGTGTATATTCAATGCCAGCCCCTAGGAAGGTCATAATTATCAGTAAATCACTGTGTATATTCCATGCCAGCCCCAAGGAAGGCCATAATTATCAGCAAATCACTGTGTATATTCAATGCCAGCCCCTAGGAAGGTCAAGACTATCAGCAAATCACTGTGTATATTCCATGCCAGCCACTAGGAAGGCCAAGACTATCAGTACATCACTGTGTATATTCAATGCCAGCCCCTAGGAAGGTCAAGACTATCAGCAAATCACTGTGTATATTCCATGCTAGCCACTAGGAAGGCCAAGACTATCAGTACATCACTGTGTATATTCAATGCCAGCCCCTAGGAAGGCCTACCTTGTTCAAGCATCCTCATGGAGGCGAAATAGAACTGTTGGTAGCCTGGTGGTTGTGGGGAAGCGTTGAGGTCAAAGTAGCCCACCACAGCACTCTGGAACATGGAACAAGAAACAAGACATGAGATTTGTGACAAATTGTTGGATAAAATAAAATGCCAGAAAGTCATTTGACAGAAAAAAACTATTGACAAAAATCATTAAATTAGATCTTCACTTGAAGAAAGTAACGATTTGGGGATTCCGGATCAGAATGGGTCCCCAGTACATGATGCTCATCGCCATGTGTGAATTCCAGGTCAGAATATCAGGGTTTTACTTGACACAGAATGTGCCCCCATTATGCCCAAATGTATGAAATGAACATAGAAAAATATATATATATTGCATTGCGAGGGACGTAAATAATATTCATTGTACCAAAATTCTTGACAAGAAATATAAAGTTCCTGTAATTAAAGCAATTATTAGCTCTGACAGTACTTTACACCACAGTATCTCATTACTTTACAGGACCATCCTTTTTCCTGTATGGCCCTTTGGAATTAGTAGGTGGGGGTCCTCTGGACCCCTAGTTTTGTAGGTCAAGGTAAGACCCTGGAATATGTCCTCAATATATCAAGCTTGTCTTAATGTGGGGATTCTGGGTCAGAATAATTCCCCAGTACCTCATGCCTATCCTATCATGTATCTAAAGCTGGATCAGGATCTGTGACATGGCAAATCGTATGTCATAATGCCTTGACTTTGTTGCAGCTAGCCTTGATATGGCTCAAATGTTAACAGTGACATTGAGCCCGCTCACTCACAAGAAAAAACAAAAGACACAAGTCTTCTCCACAGTAGCACATGGAACACACTTACCTCCACTTTGTACTGTTTGTTTGTCGCTTAAAACCACAATCAGCAATATTCTAGCTATACCACAGCAGCCTGGACCAGACAAACCAGTGATTGATACAAAGAGCAATGCCACAGGGGTATTGACGCCATGCAATCGAAGGACCTTTACAGTCGGACAATCTTAGGAACATCATGTCGCATTGTTCAACTTACATCATGCCTGGCCACAAAGGCCTTCACCTGGTCATGAGAGTGGAAGGCTGTGATTGGATAGGTAAGGTCCTCCACAAACGTCACCATGTGCTCGGCCGCCATCTCACCTGGAATATGGTAAATGACATCATGAACAAAGACGAATCAAATAACACATATTGATGGTAAATAAGTTTCAAGAATTTCAGGTTTCATGAAGAGGAGTGATATCTTCCTCCAGAGACCAACACAACATACATGCATGTGCATTTCATTCTCCATCTATCCCCATCTTTTAAAGTATCCTGTGCCTGTATAGAGAAAGAAATTTCATTTCAAATGTGCCAGAGCATACCCAACAATGGTGGCATGAAATGGGGTTCAAGATTATTGCACTTATATAGTGACATGCACTCACACGTGTTTGTGTGTGTGTATGTGTGTGCATGTGTGTATGTTTGAGAGTGTATGCATGCGAGAGCGTGTGTGTGATTGAGTGTGCATGCACATGTCTACTTGTACTGTTCAAGACTAAATGCGACTTTAAAAGTGATAGTCCACTGAGATACCATGCTGCAGTTTAACCATCTTCCCGAGGCAAGGGAGTTCACTGACTAAAAGTCTAGTTTCCACTCTTGCCGAGTTAGGCTGGAATTTCTGGGCTCAATTTCGTTTAGCGATTTCGAATGGACTATGCAAAATATAACTCCATAATTCCAGCCTAGTTTGGCAAGGGTGGAAACTACACTTTTATAGTCAGCTAACTCCCTTGCCTCGGGAAGATGCAGTTTAACATGGATAGTATACCCCACTCAGACACAGTATGCTGACCCCAAGCTGACCTGTCCTTGTTTTATGCCTTTCACACCCAACAAAGTCTTTCAATCCATCTTAGATTTCAGTGAATGTCAATTTGCAGTGAATGGGATGATAAAAAAAAGTTTCCTTCCTTGTCATCGAGGTTGAGAATACACTTCAGCTTCTAAATCACAATGATTACGGTATTCGTCCCATTAAGCCCCCAGGGCGCTTAAAAAAAAGATGCTTATTGGGGACAAAAGGGTGGGCGCTTATTGGGGACAATTCAGGTCAAATTGGCGTAAATTCATCAGTAAGCCTTACCGTATTTTCTTGAGAATAGTGCACACCTTTTTTCCAAAAAACACAGCTGTGTAGAAGGGGGTGCGCATTATACACGAATTAATGAGTTTAGATGTTTTTTTCCCCATGGAAAGACATTACTGTGAGCACGTAACACCGGAAATACCATGTCAACAAATCTCTACTGAAGTTCGCAAATTATTCATGTTATTACACTGTCTGGCTATAAAAAGTGTTCTTTGTATATCTGGACTTTTGTTTGTAACTTATTTCATTAATTTTACTCAAAATTCCTTTTAATATTGTTTTAATTAATTTCGGCAAAATCGTGTGTGAAGAGATCGGAAGATCCCACAACTCACCGTTATTAACAGCAACCACGGTCAGATTACCGCTATTGACGCCTTGAAACGAAATTAAGTTGACAGAGAATGGATACATATATCATAATTGCCATACTTTGAATCGTTAAAAGTCATATTTGTTTTTGTTGGAGGATTCTATGTCAACACGTAATTCTCACGATCACGCTATCAGGTGCACGAGCCTTGACGGTGACTGGTCAAACTGGTTCCATGTAAAAAATAATACCTGGCAATAGCGATCAGCTGCTTCGCTTAGGGTTATTACTATTTTAAATATGTTTAGTAAAAGCTGCATCTAAATTAACAAGATATTGGAATATATTATTCCTGATGAAAAAATAGTTTCAGATACAACTTTTGCCGATCCTTGCATCTAAAATCCTGTAAAGTTATATCATTGGTGTGTCTTGACCGAATCACCGGTAGATTCCAAGAAAACGTGTGTACAGCTGATTGCTGTGTCCGGCTTAGTTTACGAGAAAATACACAAGGTAATCTTAATCCCTGGATATAAAACGATGCCTAGCTGAACAAAAAATACAATTTAAACGGTAAATCAACATGTCTGGTGATTTTTTTTATCTCAAATTTCGAATTTGTATACTGACGAAGTTTCTCATCACCCGTTCGTTTGCCGGACGCTCGGGGGGGGGCGCTTAATGGGTCGAATACAGTATTTAAGAACACTTATCACTGACTTTCTATCATAAACATTTTGGTTAACAAAACAGCCTTTCTAAGTGTGTCATTCAGGCACTGAGAACTTATTTTAACATGTTATTACAATAATACACAAACAGCATCTTTTCCCATCTAAGTATCTGAACCCATCTAGATGGGTGTGATACACAAACAGCATCTTTTCACACCTAAGTATCTGAACCCATCTAGATGTGTGTGATACACAAACAGCATCTTTTCACACCTAAGTATCTGAACTCATCTAGATGTGTGTGATACACAAACAGCATCTTTTCCCATCTAAGTATCTGAACCCATCTAGATGGGTGTGATACACAAACAGCATCTTTTCCCACCTAAGTATCTGAACCCATCTAGATGTGTGTGATACACAAACAGCATCTTTTCACACCTAGGTATCTGAACCCATCTAGATGGGTGTGATACACAAACAGCATCTTTTCACACCTAAGTATCTGAACCCATCTAGATGGGTGTGATACACAAACAGCATCTTTTCACACCTAAGTATCTGAACCCATCTAGATGTGTGTGATACACAAACAGCATCTTTTCACACCTAGGTATCTGAACCCATCTAGATGTGTGTGATACACAAATAGCATCTTTTCACACCTAAGTATCTGAACCCATCTAGATGTGTGTGATACACAAACAGCATCTTTTCCCATCTAAGTATCTGAACCCATCTAGATGTGTGTGATACACAAACAGCATCTTTTCACACCTAAGTATCTGAACCCATCTAGATGTGTGTGATACACAAACAGCATCTTTTCACACCTAAGTATCTGAACTCATCTAGATGTGTGTGATACACAAACAGCATCTTTTCCCACCTAAGTATCTGAACCCATCTAGATGTGTGTAATACACAAACAGCATCTTTTCCCACCTAAGTATCTGAACCCATCTAGATGTGTGTGATACACAAACAGCATCTTTTCCCACCTAAGTATCTGAACCCATCTAGATGTGTGTGATACACAAACAGCATCTTTTCCCACCTAAGTATCTGAACCCATCTAGATGTGTGTAATACACAAACAGCATCTTTTCCCACCTAAGTATCTGAACCCATCTAGATGTGTGTGATACACAAACAGCACGGGGAACATCAGGAACTTGTAGCGTTTCCGACACTGCCCATCCGGCCACCAGCAATTCACAGCCACAAACTTCACCTGCAATAAGATAAACACACTATACCAACTAATTCAGCAGTAGAAACAAACAGTTTTAATCCACTAGTCCTTATCGTCAGTGAGTTTGATTTTACGCCGCTTTTAGCATTATTCCAGCAATATCACGGCGGGGGACACCAGAAATAGGCTTCACACATTGTACCCATGTCGGGAATCGAACCCGGGTCTTCGGCGTAACGAGCGAACGCTTTAACCACTAGGCTACCCGACCGCCCCACTAGTCCTTATAATGATAACATATAGCAAAACCCTTAAAAAGAGCAAATTTCTACTAGTCCTCATGATACCATTACTATTGGGCAGTTTGGCAAGGACTATAGGACTAGAGCCAATTACTACTGTTGAACATAGTCATGTATACAACTAACAAAACAAACCTCAAATGCAATTGAAAAAAAACTAAAAACTTTGCTGCTCAGAACATTCAAAGGGACATATGTTTTTTATTTCAAGTCAATCAAGAATTATTGAATGAATATATGTATTTGTACATTATGTATGTTACATTTGCCACAAGACACAATAGCAGCTCTGAATATGCTGAAATCGATTACTTATTTTCCGATTTCCACAACTAGTTAATGACATGTTTATAGCCAGAAGTGAAACTTAGGCAGAGGTCTGGTGTACCTTATGATTTACGTGTATACTGTAATTGCATGTATAACAAAAGTGATCCTTGACGTAAAATATTCTAAGGCCTAGTAGAATTTTAGGCCTTATAGTTTTCGGGGGTGTTCTTATACATATTAAAGATGTTGGACACAATAAATGAAACCCGCTACAACGCTCTGAGATGTAACATGAAGAGAGTGTATATAGTATACTTGTACCGAATAATAAACCCAATATTACCTTTCCATGCTATATTTTGTTGTAGGTGGCACCCACGTATAGTGGGGTAGGCCCCAAATGACATGATTTACCATCACTATTAAAAATTACTTAAGTTGACTCCTTGAAACACATTAACCTAATAGTGTAATTAAAACTTACTTTGTAGTATTTATTACTATTTAAGTTTGTTAACTACATACAAGTATTGTGAAAAAAGGACAAAAAATAGAAACAGTTGAGGAAAAACAGCAACAAATTCAATGTGGCTCGGGTATCAAAGGAGCAAGTACTCATGTAAATAGTTATTAAGAAGATCAAAACCCACCACAAAGTCACCATTTTCACGCATTACGTACAATATCCACCAAGCAACATAAATTCAGAAAAAAAATCTGAAAATTCAGAGATGCATTGAAAAAGTTATTTTTTATTACTTATCGGCTCATGTTTGGGAAGTATAGCAAAGGTACATGTTTCAGGTTTCCACAATCATAAACAGACATGTCATTGCTTCTACCACCAATTATGTAGAAGACGGCGCATCAAGGGAGGTCATTCGTCACGGTACAGCGTGAACTGAGGTGTGCACGAACTCTTGTATCCAACGTCTTTAACTATGTCATCACTACTCTGGTTAGTGAAGCTCTCAGGTTAAGTGGCATCTGTGTCTTATATGTTATTAATGTCTATCTTCTCCATAAATACTGTTAATGTCAACGTGTATAATATCAGGAACAGAATATGTGGATGTCAACTTCTTTATTATGAGGAACACCATGTTTCGTAGTATATGCTTAGTCATTCATCAGGTGAATGAATATACTCCGAAACGTTGTGTTCCTCATAATGAAGAAGTTGACATCCACATATTCTCTTCCTTATGTGAATCACTTATAAATGCCTTTCAAAGACCTGATATATAATATCACCACAATATTGTGTAGGTTATTTATAACAGGAGATTCAATGACAATACTGGGTAAAATATTAACAATGACAAAATAGACAACACAGTCTCAACTGATGCAACTTTAGAAGTTAATTGCACATTTGCAACACAACCTTTATCAAATACCCAGGTTTAAGCGACAGGGTGAGCCATGCATGTCAAATTGGACACTGAAACCTCTTCTAATCAGCTGGATAGTTCAATGTTGAAAATCAATGAGAATTGTTCAGGTACGCATGCATTAGACTTAAGCAAAATGGATGCAAGAAATAATTCATTTGAGTGATCATTTATTCATCAGACTCCAATCCCAGATAAAAGAATCAATTTCACAACCCCGATGCATAAAGCAGTCACTGTGTTTAAACTGTCAACTTCAGACCTCAAAAACACTTTAAGTGTAGTGGCAGCAATAAGGCCTCGTGGAGTAGGTTCATAACAATAATAATGAGTACATTTCTGTGGCTCCAAATTCAATACCTGCTGTCATGCTCATAGCGAGTCAATGGATCACTGTACTCTCAATTTTCATTCTCAGCTCCCTGGGGAGTACACAACCCATGCTATTAGGCACTAGAAGGTCAAAAATCACTTTACCATCTCGCCCTACCATGTACCCATTTGCTGTTGAGTGAGCTGAGGCATATTTCAAACAAAGCTACCTTCCTAAGGACAAAACCACATATAACATCTGTGTCAGTGCAGGGCCCTTGAAACTCTCTGGAGTAAGGCTTGCAGATGCTCACCCATCCACCTACTCTCACCTGATTTGTGACACGTGAGCTGTACACATGACCATGTAACACTTGTGCACCCAAAAGGTATTCAAACAATAAAACTCTTGTTCTTAGATCAATTAGTCCCCAAGAAGAAATACTAGAATCAGGACAAAGGAAGAGTGAGTTGGGTTTAACGCCGCTTTTAACAGTATTACAGTTATATCACGGCGTGTCAGCTTAATATGGGAGGAAAGCCTTAAGTGATGCAGGTCTCAGACGTTTACCACTTCAGTGAACCCCACAAGGATGGGTATGGTGCTGACAAACCTAGGATCCGAACCCACAATCATAGGTTTCTGGCATGCCCAAGGAACGCAACTCTACACAACAAATCGTGGCGCCTTAGACGATTGGGCCAAACATGCCTCCTACAGGTTCTACTACACCAAATCAGAACTGGTTGTGACAGTGCGGTTTTCGTAGGGAGCCTTCAGTGCAGATCAAGAGACATCTGCAGGCTGTGATTGGATGATATTGTGTAAGATTTTTATGTCTTTTAAATGTACATCCATCCAGCAATTAAAACTGCCCATATTTTTCAATATTTGGTGCTGACTTTTTTAACAAGATGACTTGTGCTTTATGTGAGCACAGATATTTTCAAGTAGGCGACATTTGGTGCGGAACTGGGGTTGGTGTGTTCAGCTTCCTGTACTCGGAAAAGGAGCTGACTAACCTAGCCAAAATTTGTGTTTTTATTGCAGCTTTAAGGCCAGACTGTGCATATATGTAAATGTAATGGCTGTTGAATGCCTAGTTATTTTTTAAAAAGATATAACGTTACTATAGAAGTCTATGGGAAAACATTTGGTTGTGTGTAACCTACAAAGGAATATAATTTATGGATGTCAACATCTTTATTATGAGGAACGCCCATTTCTGGTGTCCCCCGCCGTAATATTGCTGGATATTGCTAAAAGCGGCGTAAAACCATACTCACTCACTCACTATTATGAGGAACACAACGTTTCGGAGTATACGCTTACTCCTTTATTAGATGAATGAATGCTACGAGGCAGAGAGCATGTATATGTACAGGTAAGAACAACAAAAGTAAAAAGATAACAAAAGGTGGAAACTCACAAGGGAAGCCAACAGATAATTGGCACTGATCGGTGAGAGCAATAGACAATGAAAGCCAACACTCTACAGTAATTAGCATGTATAATGTATATTGCTTCTAATTGCCTATAAAAGACAAGAATCAATTCTTTGAAATGTTTGATAGGCATTTCTTAGAAGTTGACGGTTGACAAAGTGGACACAATTTATGGACAACAACTTCATTATTTTACTGTAATGATAACGTTTCAGTAAAAATCCTCATACCGTTATTAAGCAAGTACAAGGGAATAAGGAACTATACCGAAACGTCGCCATTACAGTAAAATAACGAAGCTGTTATCCATAAATTGTCTACTAAGAATCAATACACATTCCCCAAAAAGTTCAGATAAATAAGATTTACAAAATGTGCCATTACTTATACATCATGCACACATTCCATAGACAGTTCTTGACCTTAAGTCAATGCATTATGTTCATCAATAAATGATATTTTACATGTTTTGTTTACGTAGTAAGGATCGCTGGAAACATGAAACTTCCAATACTGACTGTACTGAAGCAGGACAGTACTGCATTATCTTCCACATTATGACCAAGGACTTGCCCTTATTAAACTGCAATCACACTTCTTTCACTGGGGATCGACCATCACGTTTCACTGGTCTATTGTCTCTCTTTGATAAGCTAGCCTGAGCCATTATCCTTTCTTTAAGACACATTGTACTTAAATGCTGTCCATCTGATCCCCAACAAAACCCTGCCTGGGTCTGCTTATCTCTATAGTCAAAGTCATACCAAAGTACTGAAGCCCATGTGTAACGGCAGACTAATTCTCCAATCTTAGCAGTGTATGCGAGATAGCCAGTGATCTGGTCCCCTTGCAACTTATCCTCAACATCCTTATCCTTGACATCAAAAGCATGCGGTTTCTGGGTTTCTTTTTTGGCAGCAGCCGCACTATCAAAGAGCTTACTCATACGCAGCGCCCCTCAGCGATTTATGTATAGACTTGTTCATTCGTTGCCATGATTAATTTTTTCCATACCTCATGTTGCCATGATTAAATTTTGCCGCCACTGTATGCTTGCCAGCCACCGGATATGGAAGTACGCTAAACTAAAAACCGGACAAGCCTGTCCTAGGGGAGGTAACTCCTACCGTTTAAATTTTTTTCACTCTGGAAAAACACATTATGACCAAGGACCTGGAATACTTTCAGTGCTTAAACATTGCTATCAGTGCTATGATGTAGTAAAATATGCTTTAAGTGAACAGTTGTCTGAAACATAATTACTTAGGCTAGGTCTTTGAAAGGCATTTAGAAGTGATACACATCATCACACATTCTGATGAAGGAGTAAGCATATACTACAAAACATGTTCCTTATAATAAGGAAGTTGACATCCATATATTCTCTTCCTTACTTAGGCTAGCTTCGAATATTCAGGGATTTCTCAAGGATTCCAAACTTCGTGCCCTTGGCAGGCAAATTGGGTAAAAAATCTTGATATGTTCAAAATTGAATGTTTTTACTCAGTAATGTTCTTATTTTTGTACTTTCTGAGGAACAGTGAAATTTCTAATTAAAATTGGGAATTGTTAGTACTATTTCCTGCAGAAATTAACAAAATGGTGAACACCTGTTGGAAAAAAGCCTTTAGGGATACTCTAAAGACAGTCTATCTGTTGCCCCCTCAGCCTGCATCCTGACACGTACATGTCTCTGGGCAAAGATCACGATTTCCAGGTTACAAGCTGATCAAACACGATACAATACTACAAAAGGATCTTAGCCTTCTTGTTCCAGCTGTATTGTAGGATAGAACATGTTGGGAAGAATGTTGACCGAACATCGATTGTATCAAACATTGTATCAGATCACTTGTTTGATAGGCATTACTTATTGTATCAGATCTTAACATGTTTACTATCCTCATTTTTCTGTGAAAAACAATATTCTTACATTCGTTATCATGTCTGAAGTTTACAATTCATGAAACATGTTAAATTCCATTTGTTCACTTTCTTTAGTTTTCAAGTCATTTGATTAGGAAGTTCTCAAATTTGATCGTATTCACACAAACCCAAAGACAAATATCATCAACAAATCTTGTACATTTAAAGAAAATATATAAATAATGCTGTGTCAGGAAACTTTAAAATATATTGTATAATCAAATACTTATCCTATCTCACACTACACATTTCTTCCTTCTTTTTTCAATCCTATGTGGAAACTCGCATGAACAAAGTTTCAGCTTCAAAAAAACAAATCCTGGGGACTTTCTGAATCCCATCGGGGAGAAGAATTTGGGAGTGAGGGAAAGGATTTGGGAGAAGGGAGGGACTTGGTTGAAGAGAGGGGTCCTTACCTGTCCTTGCATGTGTTTTGCTGCCTTGTGGAACTCCCAGCGAGTGGCCATGGACCGAGAACACCATGGAGCATAGTACATGAGGAATATAAGCTCCTCCTTGGCAAGAAGACGGACCACCGGATCAAGTTCTCCATTAAAAAAATCATAAACTGGTGAGTTGTTTGGGAAAAATTTCTTCGGTGGTTTTGGTGGTACAGTGATAGGCTTCGGCCTCAAACTGAAAAGAAATGAACTGTTCACATCACACCCCAGCCTGTCTGGGTCTGCACAAAGTGTGTATGGGATCTTATATATCATTATGCATTGAAGTTTCAAACAACAAAGAGGGATCAATACACCAATCAGAATTATCATCTAAATGTTCAAGTTAATCCACAAGGTAGAAAAAGAAGACAATGTCATTTTGTTTTGTTCCTACGCCTTGTGAATAATTTGAGAGCATCATGAGACTGATTAAAGGATAAACAACATCGCCTTTTGCACTTCACAGTACTTGTACAACATATCTCAGCAGTGGTTGTGGATGAAATTACCCCAGAAAGGCTCATCAGCCAAAACAGTGATAAGAACACCTGCTTGGCCTGAAATTCTACCAGTGCAAATTTGTATCCCAGTGACAGATCCAGATTAATATCATCAAAGTCAGTACTTTTCGCAAGGCCGTAGTTAACTTTTTTTGACAGGGGAGGTGCAAATATTTGTACAAGTATCACTTGTCCCCAACTCGATTCAAATAAAACTGTTTTCTATAAAAAATATAGGGTGGCAATTGCCCCCCCTGCCCCCCGGCTGGCTACGGCACTGTTTTGTAATATTCAATCTTTAGGAATTTTAAAACAGTAATTCTAGTCATAAAAAAGAAATAGCTTCAAAATTTGCTATGTAATCTGACCTAAATACAAGGCCAAAGTAGGCTAAGATCCCATTAAGCTTAATAAATGTATAATGTTTACTATCTGATAACTGAGAACACCCCTAATCAATTCTTCTATAAGACGTTGCATAAATGGAAACCGCACACCAATGGCATAATTCAAATATTATTGAACAGCTGTCAAGGTATTGCACTTGATGCCACACATGAAACATCACTCGACATTCAAGAAGTGAGCTCTCTTTGAATAAACTTTCAAAACATTAAACACGTGAGTTTATCATGCGTGACAGGCACATAGATAGTCGATCATGTATAAAATCTACCTGCTCCCATATCGTGAAATGATGGTCAGCGACAAGCCAATAACAATCAGAAACAATTCTGGGTGTTTCGCCATCACTCTTCGAACTACATTTGTCGGGGCAGTGAGATCCGAATGAACTGCCACAACACTCGCCATTGGTTTCACTCCACGTCACATTAATTAAAACTACTTGCCTAAATACTAACTAGGGTAACTTGCAAATATATGTTACTAAATTACCATATTTATGACTATGGCTAGGTAATTTCATAATAAAATTGGAATTTTTTCATGTACGGTTTTAAATTGTTATATGTTTCAAACTCAGTAGATGTAACGTTCTCAAAACAAGGAAAATGCCAAAACACGTAGCCAATAACGGTGTAAGTTGTGTGGAATATAATATATTATTCCGGGATGCGTCGTAAAATCTCAAATACTAAAAGAGATCTTTTCTGTAGCAGCCGACGCAAAGAATTTTTCGGCTTCTTCTGTACCTTTTCAAAATTAATATATTCATTTACATATATAAATCCGTTGAATCATTATTACCTAATGACACAATACTAAGTGGATACGCGGGTATCTGCTGCAGAATAACTGTTTTAATAGGCGATGATCAAAGGGGGCGTGGCCGACCACACCTATGCCGGTTCGTGGATGAAATCGATATTTTGTTCTGCATTTTGAAACCACACGCGTGTTTAATTGACATGAACTTGGATTTTTCTAAGAGTAGTTTAATAGTGTATGAAATCGTAAGATCGCATATATTCTAAGTTAACTATAGTCTAGACAGGGTTTGGTGATTCGATTGCTGTGGCTGCAATAGTCTGCCAATTAAACAACGTTCAAAAAAGGTACTTATTGCCGTTTCGTTGCCTGGTGCTCGGCATTAAGGAGGTAAAACAGGGAGTGGCTGTCTCAGAGTCTGTATAATATGTTTGAGTGGGGTATCCAAAACTATCCATGTTAAAACAAAGGTGTGGTATATATGTCTCAGCATAGGACCATGTAGTCGTGCACCATGACCGTGGAATATATATATTTTATGAAAAAATAATAATCTAGATATGCATACAAAAGCAAGTCTAGCCAGCTCAAGCTAGCTCTATTCCACATCAGCATGCATAAGGATTTTATTTTATTTTTAGAGTCAAGAAGGATATTGTGTAATATAAGATTTCGGAGACTAAATGTTAGTCTAAGGACCATGTAACTGATAGTCTTCTAATGTAGAATATTAGTGACATTGTCCTGTGGTCTCACGAGTTAGCGCTATGAAACCGGTCGGGTCCGGCCTAGTACGACCAAGTGAAAGAATGCCAAACACCATTTCGACCTCACCTCATCTCAATATACATGTATATATGGGCCCAAGAATAAGATATATATCATGCTGGGAAGTGTAGTCTGACTCGCAAGGCAAATCGATTATTTGTTGTTCCGACTGATAGTATGCCAGTATTTGGAATTACTTAGAATATAACATTTGACCAGTTAGGCAAATAAACGCCAGTGTGATAATTACTTAACGAATTGTCTTCTTCGACATTTAGCATATATACAATAACAATTTGGTTCTCTAATATTATGGCTATGTCTGTGATAAACAGGTACCTGGATGGCCAGGTTGGCATCTGAGTATCCTTAGAATGTTGGGAATCAATTAAGTGGAAGATGTGTGGGCGGAGACAACTGCTATAAGTCCAAGAGGACAGAAAGAAGATATGTTGATTGACTACATAGTCATCCCTTTCTGGATTAAGTTGTGTATATCAAGCCTTAATGCAACCGTTCTCAGGAACAGAAGATGACCTAGCTGTATTCAACACCTGAGGGATTGAACGATCATTGTGAAACACGTTTGAGGATGACTAACACCATTCGAACTTTACAACCGTGTGGGTTGACACAGCGTACAACATCTACCAGATGAGGCAAACTTTTGTTTGTTTTATTTTGTTTGTTGTTTGAGGCCGCACTCAGCAATATTCCAGCTATATATGACGGCGGTCTGTAAATAATTAATCGTGTTTGGACCAGACAATCCAGTTATTGACATTATGAGCATCGCCCCCACGCAATTGTGATACGATGACATACATCTACCAAGTCAGCGAGCCTGACCACCCGATCCCGTTAGTCGCCTCTTACAACAAGCATAATTGCCTTTTACGACAGAATGGGTTGCTGTATCTTCACGGGTCCTTTCATGAATGGACTTGATTGGCCAGAAGAGGGTCAAATGTGAGGAAGTGAAGACAACAATTTGATGGTTACCAGACTGTCCCAAAAGAAAGTGAAAAATAAATTAGGTCGCTGATATGGAAGTGAAGAAACAACTAGATGCCCCTGACAGGCAAGGAAGAGGCGACTGGGTGGTAACTAGATGCCCCTGACAGGCAGGGAAGAGACGACTGGGTGGTAACTAGATGCCCCTGACAGGCAAGGAAGAGACGACTGGGTGGTAACTAGATGCCCCTGACAGGAAGGGAAGAGGCGACTGGATGGTAACTAGATGCCCCTGGCAGGAAGGGAAGAGGCGACTGGGTGGTAACTAGATGCCCCTGGCAGGAAGGGAAGAGGCGACTGGGTGGTAACTAGATGCCCCTGGCAGGCAGGGAAGAGACGACTTGGTGGTAACTAGATGCCCCTGACAGGCAGGGAAGAGGCGACTGGGTTGTAACTAGATGCCCCTGACAGGAAGGGAAGAGGCGACTGGGTGGTAACTTGATGCCCCTGACAGGCAGGGAAGAGGCGACTGGGTGGTAACTAGATGCCCGTGGCAGGAAGGGAAGAGGCGACTGGGTGGTAACTAGATGCCCCTGGCAGGAAGGGAAGAGGCGACTGGGTGGTAACTAGATGCCCCTGACAGGAAGGGAAGAGGCGACTGGGTGGTAACTAGATGCCCCTGGCAGGAAGGGAAGAGGCGACTGGGTGGTAACTAGATGCCCCTGGCAGGAAGGGAAGAGGCGACTGGGTGGTAACTAGATGCCCCTGGCAGGAAGGGAAGAGGCGACTGGATGACCACTGAAGTGAAGACAACAATTTGATGGTAACCAGACTGTCCCAAAAGAATAGTGAAAAGTAAATTAGGCCTCTGACATGGAAGTGAAGAAAAGACTAGATGCCCCTGGCAGGAAGGGAAGAGACGACTGGATGATCACTGGATGCCCTGGGTAGGAAGTGAAGAAACAGCTGGATGATCACTGGATGCCCTTGGCAGGACGTGAAGAAACAACTGGATGCCCCTGGCAGGAAAGGAAGAGATGACTGGATGATCACTGGATGCCCTTGGCAGGAAGTGAAGAAACAACTGGATGATCACTGGATGCCCTGGGTAGGAAGCGAAGAAACAACTGGATGATCACTGGATGCCCTGGGTAGGAAGTGAAGAAACAACTGGATGATCACTGGATGCCCTTGACAGGAAGTGAAGAAACAACTAGATGATCACTGGATGGCCCTGACCGGAAGTGAAGAAACAAATGGATTGTCACTGGATGCCCGTGTCAGGAAGTGAAGAGACTTTGATTAGAGGAGGCCAATGACAGGGAGTGAAGAAACAACTAGGTGATCAGAGGACGCCCCTGACAGGGGATGATGAGATAATAGGATAATAGGCTGAAGGCTGTTGGATGGCACTGCCAGGAAGTGCAGTCAGAATAGCTCGATGACCACTGAAGAGACCGCAATAGAATGTAAAGCCGCAAAATGTGTCAGTGACCCATGACAGGAAGCGAAGGGCAACTTAACGACACCAGATTGTCCCTGCTGGTATTAATTGAAGGGACACAACTTGATGGTCAGAGTCGTGTCTTGTCATAATGTGAGATGGCAAATAGAGGGGGATTCGGAGGCTACTACTGGAAACGCAGAGACAACAGCATATCTTCAGGGGAGGGTACTGCCGCGCAGTGAGGTGAACAGTTGTTGCAAGTGAGTGCATAGACAACTTGACTGCCACTAGATCCCACAGGTCTTTACGTGAAAAGATAAAGCTGAACCGTTGTTAGAGAATACTGCAAGGAAATAAGGAAACTTCAAGTTGATTGTAGCTTGAGGCTCCTGACAGGAAGTGAAATGACTTCAGATTGGTAGACACTGGAGGGCCAAACAGGAAATGAAAAGACTACAAGTTGATGGTTACTGGAGGCCCCAACAGGAAGGGAAAAGACTACAAGTTGATGGTTACTGGAGACCCCGATAGGAAGGGAAAAGATTACAAGTTGATGGTTACTGGAGGCCCCCGACAGGGAGGGAAAAGACTACAAGTTGATGGTTACTGGAGGCCCCAACAGGGAGGGAAAAGACTACAAGTTGATGGTTACTGGAGGCCCCAACAGGAAGGGAAAAGACTACAAGTTGATGGTTACTGGATGGCCCCAACAGGAAGGGAAAAGACTACAAGTTGATGGTTACTGGATGGCCCCAACAGGGAGGGAAAAGACTGCAAGTTGATGGTTACTTGAGGGCCAAACAGGAAGGGAAAATACTACAGGTTGATAGTTACTGGGGGACCCCAACAGGAAGGGAAAAGATCACAAGTTAATGGTCACTGAAGGGAAGTTTTATGCATATGATTACAACTATGATATCTCCATTAAATTATAAATCAACAAATTTAACATTTATGCCTATCATCATCATTTATCTCAGTGGTTTGCAATGCAGATTTCCCAAAATATCCTCTGGGTTCGTGAAGCTAGACCTCTCAAATGTTCCCTCAGAATTCTGATAATTTTCACATTTTGACTTATTATTTGAGCAAAACATCAGTGCAAACACAGCAATAGTAAGTTCACCATCTATTTGAGGCTAGTTTACTTATACATCAACTCAGTATACAGTGTGTTACTATTTTGATGAAACATATGGTATGCTCTTTGCTTATTTGACATTATTCATCTCTGTGTAGACTTTGAATCTTCTACTTTTTAAGACTCTGTTCTTCATTCAAAATGTAGTAGGTACTTTCACAACAGATATATAAAGAGGCAACTAATGGGATCGGGTGGTCAGGCTTGCTGACTTGGTTGATGCGTGTCATCGTATCCCAGTTGCATTGATCGATGCTCATGATTTTAATCACTGGATTGTCTGGTCCAGGCTTGATTATTTACAGACCGCCGTCATATAGATGGAATATTGCCGAGTACAGAGTTAAACAACAAACAAACACAACAGATGTACTCACTATTAATATGTGATTTTATTGTAAAGAACCAAATTACATTTTCAGCCTGCATAAATTCTGAAATTCTGTGAGAAATGTTAAGAAAACCATTGTTAGGGGTGGGGAACTGTTAGAGTTCTCCATCACTTGAGGTTCTTCATTACCTGGAGTTATCCTTCTGCCAAAGTAACATCAACTGGATGTTTTCATCAGTTGGACCCGAGTGGGATTCCAGGTTAGAGAAAGGTCCCCAGCAACATGTTTGTCATCTTCCCGAGGCAAGTGAGTTAACTGACTATAAAAGTCCAGTTTCCACCCTTGCTGAACTTGGCTGGTATTATGGAGTTACATTTTAGCTGGACTAATGAGTCTATGCATAGTCCAATCAAAATCGCGCACCAAAATCGAAATCCGGTTTGTAAAATGCAGATTTCGGTCGACTGCATAATTTGCAAAGCATGTGGAAACTTGACTTTTAAAGTCAGTTAACTCTCTTGCCACAAGGAAGACGCATGTTTGTAGTAAGTATGGTAAGACTTGACTAGACAGTCTGGGTTGTCAAACTTGATGTCAGGTGATTTGGTGCAGTGCATGACATCATAGGGCATTGCACATAACATCAATTACGGGTTTGTCTGGACCAAACTCACTTATTTACAGGCCACAGTAATATATAGCTGATATATGTCTGAGTGAGGCTTTACCAACGAACACATCAAAGCTGATGAAGAGCTCCAGCTGAGGATATCTACCTTTATGAACAAAACAAACCAAATCAAAGAGCGTCATGACATTTATTCAATCAGGATTTAAGTACACTGTACATGGAACACTTTGGTAATGATATATGTACCACGATTGTAATATGTATTTATGTATATATAGTTATATAACAAATATATAGCCCCACACCCTGATTGCTATGTTGGAAACCTCTCCCTTCAGTCTGTCTCTTGTACCTTTACTGTGTGAACTTGTACATCAGTGACAAAAGCCGAACAACTTCCTTATTTCCTGTACATTTCTCATTAAATTTCATTAATGGAGTATTTCAACCCAATACATTTTTAACATGAGTATTCCTAATGTGATGGATGTTATTACAGATACTAGTTCCCTTCAACCGTGGGTTTCAAAATTCAAAGAAATGTTCGTCTTGCCACGTGTGAAATTGAAATGTCAAGGCAAAGCAAATGTTTTTTGGCAATACATACAAAAGCACTTGTATCACAAAACTTTCAGGAGAGAATCTGCACAATATATATCTCAGATTAAAACAGACAGCTTCACATAATTGTAAATGTGCCAATTCATACAGTATATTTACAAAAAGAATCAAAACATTTTTCAAAAAGCATGAAAGACAAAAGTCTTCTGTATAGGCACTATGATATTTCAGCTTTCACAACCATTCACACAAACTAATGGAAAGTAATTCAATAAAATCTGTCTAAACGTTTCGTTAACAATACATGACCAATGTAAGGTCAGGCAACGTATTGGTGAACTTCATCACACTAGATCACAACAGATCATAATTTCACTCTGATACAAGAATCCTTGAAATCTATATGATCATAACAGAATTAAACACATTTGTTTACTAAACATTGGACGAATGCTCAAGCTGCTGTTTGAAATAGACATTATAGAAAATTAACAGCTGCTTTGTATAACTGCTTTCTGTTTCAGCAGTCAGGACGGTCTGTATTCAGGATGAAGATCGGTCACAGTAATTCAATCCACAATTCAATATGACAAATATACACAACCAGGTTTGTACATACATATAAAAAAGCATGTCTCAATATGAAACTTCAGTCAATATTATCGTCCATGCATACAATTTGACAATATTATAAAGAGATGTTTGTTAAATTTATATTCAATGGATTATGAAACCAGCAGAAATGTATTCGGAATGAGTGACACTTTACTTAACTTATAAACATACTTTGACCTCACAAGAATGTTTCAAAACAATTTTAAGCACAGTAGGATCTTAATCACCAGTAAACATATTGGGAAATGTCCTGTTAGGCAAAATGCCTGCAAGAAAAACATGATTCACTTTACACAAACCATGCAAATAGCAATAAAACTTCAAATGTCAGCATTTTGAGACAAATGTTCTTTAATTGTTTTGTATTTTTGTGACAAAAGACGGTAACACAGGTTTATGTCTGGATAATGAATTTCAACATTTACACATATTTATACTATGGTATATACACAATGAGATACAATCTCATTAAAATCAGATCTTAGTTCTCGCTATCGCTAAACAAAGATCTGAGGACATCCCATTACGGGTCACGTCAGAACAACCTTTCATCTGACCAATCAAAGCTTCACTTACCAGATCATGAAAGTGACAGTCGGTATGTGTTTTCTAATCATGCAACCTCGACATTAACACAGGGTATTCGGAACGACAGCTACGGCACGCACGACTGATATCGTCAAAATTATTGTCTATCTTTTGCTTCCGTGGGATAAACATTTGAATGGAGGAGGCGTTGCATAGTACATGGGAAGCACTGCCATACAATCTCAACTATATATTAGACATTCTGGAATGTTCGTTTGTTCAGTTTTCAAAATTTTAATCGAGAACTGTGTCAACATATTTTTCAAGCGTAGTCTGAAATGGAAGTCGCCAGGTTGAAACGAGTGCCGAAAATTTGAGAAGGCTGCTTTCTAATTGGCTGATGTCGACTTCGTGTTAGTCGTTTCAGTGGTCAGTCAAAATTCGCGAAAGGTCGTTCTGACGTGACCCGTAATGGGATGTCCTCAGATCTTTGTTTAGCGGCAGCGAGAACTTAGATCTGATTTTAATGAGATTGAATCAGATATATCAGGGCTGTCAAGCACACTCATGCCATTAATACCACCTTGGTATTGTCTCAGCTCAAAATAACCAGAGGCAGATCAGGGGGGTACGAAATGCCCATTTTTAAGTTATGGAGTAGGGTGAGTCCCATTTTCATATTTATTTCTTGTAGTTTCAGGAGTTTTTTAAGGGGTGTTCACATACGAATTACATTATGTCATTTTCAAAATGTGTGCTTCATCATGGCTAAATGTTAGGCTGATGTTTCAAGTCAGTCGTGCTGTAACAGTTGACCACAGACTTTGTGTACTGTGATATTCACCTCAAGGATCCTTCATTCTGTATTGTTTCCCAAACTGTATGCATTACTTGCACATCAGGTTGTTTTCAGATATTCTTGATATTCAAGCTTCATCATTTGAAATTCATGTGAACTACTCAAAAGTCGTGCCATGACAGATTATCTACAGTAATATGAAAGATCGGGTGTTCCTTAACCTTTTTGGAGTAGAATATAATCTGACCATGTACTGGAGATGTCTTAAAATAACATGAACGTTGATTCCAAAAATCTATATCAAACCTATATCAAATTTATGCACTAATACTCACAATAGAGTAAAATATTGTGATAAATTATGCCAATATATGTCAGTTTACTGTTTCATCCCTTTTCATTTACAAGAAAGTTTCAAAATATTTTTCAAAGACCTTTCAAATTAATTCAAACAAAACCCAACTATTTGAATATTAAAAAATTATATTTTCTTAAATATTTTTACTGAAATTTGAATAACTACTCCTACACACATATTCAATATTTGGCAGTGTTTTTTTTCCTTCTGACTTCACACGACAATATGTAATGTTTCATGATTTTAATAGAGAAAAACTTTTCCAGGCATTATGGACCATCTCTTCGGAAAGAATTGATGTGTCTTGGGACTTTGGCTACAACATTCATTAATAATGCATGATCTTAAAGGTTTCTCTTTGTATTATTAATTAACATTTTAAGGTATCAAATTAAAAAAAACTTACAAAATGTCAAATTTATTGTTCTGAAAAAAAGCACACTATGAATTCGCAATGTAACAGAGATAAATCTGGGATTCCAAACTAAGTGCCCTTGGCAGGCAAATTGTGACTTTGTTAAAACTTGGATTTTTATAGCTCTCATTTTCATAAATTTATTAGGAATTGGGAATATTTAATGACATTTGCTTCAGATTTTGGGTTGTACATGTATATCAGCCACTGAGCAGATCTTGATAAGTCCCTCTCATGAACAGTGAATGAAGTTCTACCATATTGTCCTCACAACCACACAATACATGTATGTCATTCTCAAATGACAGGTTTGAGAACCACAAAATGTAACCCCAAAGCGATTCCAGGTTAGAATGGGTCCCCAGAAACCTACATGCTGGTCGTAAGAGGCAACCAAATGGATTGGATGGTCAGGCTCTGTGACTTGGTTGATATCATGCCCTGACAGCTTGGACTGTTGCTCACATCACTGGATTGTCTGGTCCAGACTGGATTACTTAAAGACCGCCGTCATACGGCTGGATTATTGATGAGTGTGGCTTTAAATAACAAACAAAACAAACAAAAATACACATGTGCAAATATCAAAAGCAATAACATGAGCTCGATGCTTTGTCCCTTATGGATAACATGTAACTTGAAAGTGTTCATGTCACAATATGTACATCCATACAATATCAATGTAAGGATTAGCATTGTTAATGGCAACAGAAAATGTAAGTTATACACTTGTAGAGAGCATTCACAAATCATCAGTCATGTCAACATGATAACAGCTCACAGTAGACGAGGCATTATTACAATATATACTCGCTTGTAACTTGGAATTCATCTAATTTCAATTAAAATATATGTCTAAGGCTTAATACATTTCACATCTGAACTATTAAAAGTCTGCACATCATATGATGAGTTTTGAGCCAGACTACCTACAATGGAGTAAGAAAGTGAGTAGGGCTTCACACAGCTTTCAGCAATAATAGAGTTGTAGACATCAGAAAGGGGAAACACATTGAACAAGGGGATTCAAACCCAGGCTCAGGCATGATCAGCGAACACTTGCACCACAAGGCTATCTCACCCAATCCTATACTGAAGTGGATGATCATAGGGGTTAAGTCATTTCCTGGAGCACCATGGGATACCATGAATCCCTGAATGAAGTGAATGATTAGGTGTACAAGGGTTTAAGCAATATTGCAGCCATGTCAACTCGAACAACAAGCTAAATGAATAATAATTAGTGTTCAAATTTAAGTGGGGTCCTTGAGATTATCTCCTATAGAATTTGAATCTGGGGATACCTTCAATATCTAACATTGAACATCAAACAATGATTATCATTGTAAATCATTCTAAGAACACTACCTCTATTACATCAGGACACCTCCAAAAATATCTGCTTAAAGATAGCTGGTGTTGGAAATAAGTGGGGTTTCCCGCTCGCTTTGTGCATGCACAAGAGGCCTAGCAGCAAGATACTATTACTTGCACAACTGATTAAAGATAGTTGACAGTGAAGAGGACTTCTGTTGAAAATCTGAACCACTAGCATGATACACTATGCATAGAATCAACACAAAAGTAATATGATACACTGTGCACAGCTTCATCATAGCCTCAAAACAGCATCATCACCACATGAACACAGCATATATTACCAAGGCATCACAGACGCAGAAGTTTCCATTCAGGCACTTAGTGAAAGTCGGACAAAAAAACAAAACTATAACATTTCACAACTACTTACACAAGTACTAGTATTACAATCATGTTGTGAGATTGTTGTTTCAGAAGAACATAAACTCAATACGGTTTGGACAGCATATCACATGATATCATTGTAGCTTGAGGTAGCAACAGCTTCATCACATAGAATTAGTCCCTTGGGCAAAAATAGGGTTGAGTAAGCCTCTCTGACATGTTTTTTTGTTTCAACACGATAAAAAAAATTGAAACTCATATCCATTCTTGGATACCCAGGAGCCACTTGCACAAAGAAACCTTAGCACTAAGACTGATGTTCTGTTAAACATATGGGAGTTACACCAGCCTCAATGCTGAGATTGCTTTGTGCATGTGGGCCCTGAACACATCTATTCACAGATGTTGTGGTCGGCCATCTCTACCATTTCAAGATACAAAAATAATATGAATCGAGCCACAACTGTGTATACAATTTTTCAAAATATGGTCCCTAATTTGCTAGAAACCTCTTAATATGACAAAGAGTAAAGTTTCAAAACAACTTGTAAAAAATTGTTTAGCCATAGCTTGTCCGACACCATGAGGTTTCACAACTTCAAAATCCTTGCTGGGAATTGAACTTTTCTCTTCAGTGTCACAAGCAAGTCCACTAACCACTGCACTACTGGGAGAGTGAGTGGGTTATCAAACACACAAGAGAGACAATATTGCCAGGTTCTGCAGGGTTGAGAAGCAAAGATTCCATTACCGCTCTGTTCTATAATCATGTGACAAAGGACATGTGAAGGACAAAATGGCTATTGTCAAAGTCTCAGTCAGGTGATAAGCAACAGTTAGAATCACAGGAGATCTCGCAGAGCAGATCATTTCCTGTCACGTGATTAGCAACATGGGAGATCTTGCAGATTGGAATGTGTACTGCTCACATACTACATCCCACACAACTGACAAGACAATGTTCACTTGCTGAGAACTTAAGCAAATTAAATAATGGCAGAAATCCAAGGTTGATACTCCTCCTGTGTCTCTTAATGACAGGAGAAAAAGTCATACATTGTAGAAGACATCAGCACAATATAAGAAAATAATCCCTTTTCTTCATGACCTTGGAATACAGTTTGTATTACTAGTGCTGACGCTGTGACTTGCAGTGATAAAGAATACTGAAGCAGTCCCAAATCTAGAATACTAGTACATAACAGAACAACAAAAGATCGGGGAAAAGATACTGTGAAATGGAATACAAAAGTTTGGTCGGACAAATTAATTTTTTTGTTTTAGATTGTCATGGTCAATATGCTAAGATGTCGTCGGAAATTAGAACATTTTCAGGACAGAATTGAGGATAACTGGCTTTAATACAACCTGATTTAATGTTTTTAACCAAAAAACAAACAAATATTTTTAAAAAACATATTTTTCACTCAAAAACAGAATTCTAATCTTATATTTACTGTTTGAAAAAAAAATCAGTCATATATAAAACAAGAAATTATATAGTCTGGTCTTATTATGAACATGATTTGAGATTATCAGTCCAAAGAATGATTTGTCAAAATATTTCAAATGTGTAACTTGTAACATGTAAAATGATTCAATTTTTACAAAGCAAATAATGCAAGAAACACATATTCACAACTGATGTCCACAATGAAACAATAAAGCACATAAGTTGAAACATAGACGCCAATATTTACTTGTGCAAGTGCATTGTATAGAAACTGGGGCATGAACAGTTCTAAGGAATACCAGATAGTTAAACAAGCTAATCTCCATTATTCAAAGCCCTGGTAGATATTCAAGTTTGATAAGCTGGGCATATCGTCTTGAATAGAGTCATATCAGTCACTTCTACGTATCTAAAATATTCATGACCAGTCTGTCCGTTTCCCTACAGATTCTAGTTACTGGAAATAAATATCCTGGTGAGATTCACAAAGCAATTGGCATAACCATATTTCCGCATGATGAATTAAGAATTTCATTGCAAACTTATCATCTACATTACACACAAGGCCTGTTGTCAGACTAACAGTATCTATACAGTATGACTGACAATGTTCTTGCAACTGGGATGTCAATAACAGTTTAATTCACTAGTCCTTGGCCCAAGTTCTAAAGTTCTAAGAAACTGTAAATTGTACAAGCACTCACATTTCATTTAAGCATTTTGATTTGGACTAGCAATATATTGCTACATAATACACTGAATTCAACAGGCAATTCAACTCCTGATATACATCACGTACAGCGTGGATCTGGGGCCGTATAAACCCACTGTATTAGCAAATAACTTTAAAATTGTGTTTGATTTAACCATTTTTGACTAGATCCAAAAAAGTAAGACATGACTAATATATTTAACAGGCATTAAGCAGCTAGGCACACTTATTAAATACTACTGTAAGCTCTCACACTATTGCAAGCATGTATAAAGTTAAGCTTAAATATATGAACAGGAACCGTCATTTCCTTACAAGGTTTACATCACAATGACATGCATGGAAGACAGAGCATGACCATTTGGCAACAATGTAACAAAGCACAGGTAGTACGTCCCGATATTGTCAGTCCCAGACTGATAAAGCTCGCACAAGCATTGAACAGCATCATGTCATAGGTACCTGTATTACAAGTCTTTTGGCTAAGTATAATCTGGGACTAACGTCATAACTCAGCACAAAATACTGGTAAAAGTAATGTACAACTTCTTGCTGGGTTAATATTAACAGTAAAACCACATTAACACCTTTCACATGTCAAGTTATCCGTAGAGGACAAGCCATGATTTGAGATAGTGCCAACCCAAAACTAGCAATTGACAAACACAGGGCACAGGGCACAGGGGACAGGGGACAGGGGACAGGGGACTGGTCATTTGTCATTGGGTGGGTGGGTGGTGGGTTGGAGCATGCAAAAAAGTTACACGTAAGAGGGGGGGGGGGGGGAGGAATATGATAAATTATAATGCGTGTGGGGGCTTGGTTGGGGGCATCAAAATATGATGCAGTCCTAAGACCAATCCCTCCCTAACTACGCAAAACTTCTGTAATACATTACGTCATTTACAAGCCTGTTGTGCAACAGCAGGGATAAACATGGCCTGTTAGATTACATAATGTTCTAGGTCTTCAAGCCTTTAGGTTGCTCTATGGTGACTTTTAAATGATATATATCAGGTTCAAGGGGTGCGAATTAATGGGTTTCACTGCAGATATTATCTATTATGTTAACTATCACCATGGAGAACAACTTCGCTGATTGAGCAGCAACAGAACCAAGGAATGAATGCAGGGATATGTATACACATCCTGGATTATCAAGCATATCATCTCCCTTATCAATACCCTTTCACCACTGTAACTTAGTTACTTAATGTCAGAGATTTTATCTTGCACATCAGCTTGAATAAAAAAGCCAATCAAAATTACACTTCTTCACACGAGTTCGTAAGATTCTCGCTGACAACTGCAGAGCCATAAGATATAATTCGTAGAATCAGAAGACTATTTTTATTTAACTTTTAGCTAAAAAGATTTTTCAGATTTACTGAGACCGGGGAGGGAAGACTTTATGCTGAAATTAATATACTTCCCTTAGGCAAGTACTGGTGATAGAGCATCTGTTGCAATAATCAGGATTAAGACAGAACTGGAGTGAATGAGTGATTGGCTTTAACGCCGATTTTAACAGAACTCCGTCATATCACGGCGTGTCAGCTTAATGTGGGAGGAGAGCCCGAAGTGATGCAGGTCTCAGACATGACAGAGCTAGAAAATGGATGGCTACTTTAGTGGGTCCAGGGTATCTATCACAATAGATAACATCACACAGAGATACTTGATAATGAAGAATGATGCATACTTTGTACATATAATCAGGAATGTTTCAATATACACAAAATACACAGCCAACCTTTGCCGTTCATATAAATTCAGATACGCAAACACAGTGAATGTGGAAATGGAATGTGTACATCATGCTCGATAAAGCAAAGAGAAAGTTGTGAAGTGTTGCTGTGATATGGGATATGTCTTAAGGTATTTGGTAACTAACTTATATAAAATGGTGACAAATACTTGACACACTTCTACTCAAACTAAATACCATGACAGACAGGTAATACATCATAGGGTTACATACTGCTACCACTGATAACAAGGTTAAAACTTAACCTAGTAATACTTGACTACATATAAAAACACAGTAACTATTAAAACTAAACATTGCCTACACTGATGAACACATCATCAAGGTAATACAAAAGGAAACAGGTTATATAAGAACATTTTACAAACTACTCCTACAGTAGAAGCTCATAGAGCAGGGACAGAAGGCTGCATGAGTGAGTGAGTGAGTTTGGTTTTACGCCGCTTTTAGCAATATTCCAGCAATATCACAGCGGGGGACACCAGAAATGGGCTTTACAAATTGTACCCATGTCGGGATTCGAACCCAGGGCTTCGGCTTGACGAGTGAACGCTTTAACCACTAGGCTACCCGACCACCCCGAAGGCTGCACGAACAGCAAGATAACAGATTGTTAACTTATTCAGACAGAACACCTTTATCCAGGGTATAATATTAAATAAATAATTGCAAAAGTTTCTGTGGCATTTGATTGCTAACAAAGCAATTGTTATTTTGCATTTGTTTCCACAAACTGAAATAAATAAAGAGGCCATGCCTACTAACGGACTACTTTTTTCTGATAATAGAATGGCTTATGTTTCATTATTGCACTGACGATGTCACAGATTCCATATTGTCGTCTACAGAATTTTGCGTTAATGATTGAATAAGCAGTCGGTGAAGTTAGTATTGTTGTCGTATTTACTTTGACTTCAATATATTTTGCGTTTCTGGAGTTATATACGTAAAAACAGGTAGGCACATTTTGCGAAAATTTATAATTGTCTCCACGTCAAGGCTTTTATTACTCTAGAACACGAAAGGACAAACCATATGAATTATTGGGGAGAGGAGAGATACTTGTTGCTCCACACAATGATAATAGAACTAAACTGTCAGGTGAAGATCTGCCTTCTTCCATGTGGTCATTGGTAGCGTGGTGGGCAGGGATGAAACATTATTATATCATTACTTTATTTAGGCCTTTTTGTCAGTGTCTGACATTGAGGGAATGCGATGATACCATTCAATCAAATGCCATTAGGAAGAGTAATATTCTGGTATAAACAATACTACAGAATGACTGGACTTTTACAATGCAAAACAAATTTCTTTAACTTGAAGCTGGCTTCCCATAACACATAACATATCCCTGTCATTGGATAAGGCAGTGTTACATCTTGAGAAAAAGTATATTTCACTTTTTGAAAAAAATTAATTTCTATCAATTGAATAGAAAAATATGAAAAACATATATACCCTGGAAATCTGGGGACGTGTAGAAATAAAAACTGTTTCCTGTCACTAGCACTTCACTGAAATACAGAAGTTGGGTCTCAGCGGAAATAAAATGGATCATACAATAAAATCATACACAAGTATACAATAAAATCATACACAAGTAAACCAGCTGACACATGAAACCAGCTGTGGTGCCAACAAGCCGGCCATCCTCATCTTTCAGGAAATTAAAACTTGTACACTTTTTGAACATAAAACTCAATGATAAAAGTATACCTTGTCGCAGACAATGTTAATTTCCCAGATTGAAGAAAGCAGGGTTTAGATTAACAGGGAGCTATGTCAAACACGAGAGGTCGCTTGTAGGTTCAAAAGAAGAGTAACTTGTAACAAGAAATCCCTCAGAGTACCATAATATCTAACATTCAAACACGATCTGACTGTAGCATACATAAGGCTAAAAACAATAAAACAACAAATGGATTTATATTTTTTAAGGCAATGATTGTTTTAAACCCATTGTGAGCATTGTGATTTTTCCTTTGAAGTATAAAAATGTACGCAACATGAATAAAAAAAATAATATTTTCTCGTGGAATTGTCTTAGCTCTACGACCAAACAAGGAGTTTCTCATACAACTAAACATGCCCTTGCTCTAGTTGCACTGGTTCTACACCATGTGAATTGTGAGACAGATTCGTAGTGTCGCGTACCTCTCTTCAACACAAAGAAAGCATGACGAGCCTCTATAAGCCCGGGGGGCTGCAGTGCCATGTATAACACAGGACGATGGGTCTCAATCCACAGGCTTCACCACAACAGTGGAACACTGCCATTGAAAACAATAACTTGGATATCAATAAATGGACACGTTGGCAAACAAAGTAGAATGTTGCCTTCATAAATTAGCAGAATGAAACCATGCATGAAACATGAAGGACGGGAACTCAAGATCTTCTCATGTTCTGCATGAACCCTTTGCATGGTCAGCATTAGGTACCTCACTGAATGAACCATCTGCAGTAAGCACCTTGTATCTCACTGAATGAACTATTTGCACAGTCAGCATTTTGTATCCCACTCGATGAACTATTTGCAGTCAGCATTTTGTATCCCACTGAATGAACAATTTGCACAGTCAGCATTTTGTATTCCACTGCAAACCATACACAGATGGCATTGTGCCATACTGCATGAATTGCCATTTTCACACAGGATTCAGTAGCCATCTTCAGTCTGCCTTCCAGTAACTTGATATTCAGCAGGGGAGATAACTCTTTCCTTGCTAAACTTCTACAGGGTCTGTAGCATCTCGAGGGTCAAATGGGAAGGGGTCAAGGTCACTTAATTTATCATCATCTTCATTGTCTCCACTGAAATATAAATTTGATATAGTGAGTAATACAGCTCCGAACATTATTTCACGGTGTGTCAGCTTCATGTGGGAAGAGAGCCCAAAGTGATGTATGCTATGTTTACCATTCGGTGTAACCAACAAGCAGGGTATGATGCTGACAAACCTAGAAACATAATCAGGGTGAAACAGCATTCAAGCCAACTCTAGCCTTCTGGCCTTAATAAGGGACGCAACTCTGCACTCTCCAACCTGTGCCCCACTAAATTTGATATAAAAGGCCTGGGATCAGTACAAACCAAATAAACTAACTTTCAATAAAATATGAATGCAGTTGGCTTCGTTTCCCTTATAACTCTCACAGGTAATTTAAATCACAAGAGTGATTGAGTGAGTTGGTTTCAAAACACTGCTTTCTTAATTATACAGCAGGGATGCAGATATGTTGACACAGATTCTTGGATGTTGACCACTTTGGTGGTGGGGAGACCAAACTGTAAGGGTATGGTGTATACAAACCAGGGATCGTAAATTTGGGATTTAAACCCATGATCAGTTAACACTGGCCCAGCTCTGGGAAACAATTCCTCACCTGGGCCATCAGTAACTCAAATATCGAAGAAATATTTGTCATAAACATTAAAAGTGCATTTTCATCAAATATAATTTATATATTCTGCAATGAAAAGGTGGCAGGGCAAGCAGAAAAGGGGATTTAATATTGCATTCAAGGTTATTGCACTTACATAGCAATGTGCATGCAGATGTCTGTTTGGCTGCTTGTACTGGTGCAGACTAGTTCTGGTTTTATAATGCTAGCCCAATCAGGTACCATACCACAGTGTAACATGGACACCCCAGACAGTGTGCTGACTCCGAGCCAACCAGTCCTTGTTTCCTCCCCTTAATGCTGAGCACCAGGCAGGGTAACAACAAGTACAGTCTTTCCACATCTTTCGGTATGAGTGAGTGAAGGAGTTGGGTTTAACGCCTCTTTTAACAGTATTCCAGTTATATCGCAGCGCGTCAGCTTAATGTGGGAGGAAAGCCTGAAGTGATGCAGGTCTCAGACGTTTACCACTTCGGTGAAACCCACGAGCACGGGTATGGTCCTGACAAACCTAGAAACATAATCGAGGTGAACCGGGATTCGAACCCACAATCATAGGTTTCTGGCGTGCCCAAGGGACACAACTCTGCACAGCGAATAGCGGTGGCTTAGACGAACCCGTGCCCCCTTCTTTCGGTATGATGCATACGGGGATCCTACCACCCACCTTCAGCTCTCGGTCAGATTTCTATCCACTAGACCACAAAGGTGGTCTGCAATGCAAAGAAAGTACTTACGCAGAATTTGAGTTATTATCACTTCCTGAAAATGATCTTGATCTTTGAAAGTCCCCAGTGAATGTTGAGAGTGGGCCAGCGCTTCTGTCGCTATAGGAGCTGGCCGGTGCATATACAACTGGCTGAGGGCTGGGGTCGTAGTACCGGCCATTGGCGAAGTAGCCAGCGTTAGTAACAACACGGGACCGGGATTTCACATTGTTCACTTTCTGCACAGATCCGGGTTTGGAAAGAACATTCTTATTTGAGCTATACAAGGTGGGATTGGTGGGTGTTCGGTTAATGGTAGCATATCCAATATTGTTCATCTCAGGCAAGGGCACAGGGACACTGCTGTAGTAGCCGGAGGTGTTGCTGGAGCTGAGGGGGTGTCCGGGCTGATCCTTGCCCACAGGTGTAGCGTAGACAGGGGAGTTCATGTGCTCCAAGTCCACGTCGATGTAGGAGATTCTACTGATGGGACCCTCCGTAGGTTCTGCTGACACATTCTGCTCTTCCTGTAGGAGAAAAGGTGAAATAAGTTAGAGACACATTACTTGTAAATGAATTTTATGGTCCTAACCGTATGTTCAACATGTCCTAATGATAAATGCCTTATGACCTTTTTCACGCCAACTAAGTTGGTTATTTGTCTAAAATCATATATTTCCACCTGTATCTCACATTTCCTGATAATAAGCTTTCCAACTTTTTCCCCTACTCATCTTACATATCCAATATCCCCCAATCCCCATCCTGCACACTCACAAACTTTCCCAATACTAATTTCCCTAAATCTGCTGTGCCCACCACTCTACCCCCCTTCCCCGCACCACCCCCTGCCACCATCACATCCTCCAGCATCTGTTGTGCCCACCACTCTACCTCCCATTACCCACATCACCCCTGCCCCACCCCCACCCCCTACCATCAATCACATCCTCCAGCATCTGTTGTGCCCACCACTCTACCTCCCATTACCCACATAACCCCTGCCCCACCCCCACCCCCTGACACCATCACATCCTCCAGCATCTGTTGTGCCCACCACTCTACCTCCCATTACCCACATCACCCCTGCCCCACCCCCACCCCCTACCATCAATCACATCCTCCAGTATCTGTTGTCTCCACCACTTTACCCCCATTCCAAGCACTGACCCGCCACCCCCTGCAATCACTTACATCCTCCAGTATCTGTTGTGCCCACCACGCTACCTTCCATTCCCCGCCCTACCCCTGTCCCACCCCCTGCTACCACTCACATCGTCCTGCTCTCTGTGGTCCTCCAGCATCTGTTGTGCCCACCACTCTACCCCCAATCCCTGCCCTACCCCTGCCCCACCCCCTGCCATACCCCTGCCCCACCACTCACATCCTCCTGCTCTCTGTGGTAACCCAGCATCTGTTGTGCCCACCACTACCCATAATCCCTGTCCCACCCCCTGCTACCACTCCCATCCTCCTGCTCTCTGTGGTAACCCAGCATCTGTTGTGCCCACCACTCTACCCCCATTCCCCACCCTACCCCTGTCCCACCCCTTGCTACCACTCACATCGTCCTGCTCTCTGTGGTCCTCCAGCATCTGTTGTGCCCACTCTATCAGACCAAGGGCATCTGAAGGGATACTGACTGTGGGATCCTTCTTGTGGAGCAACACCAAGACTCGACACAACTGATGAATCACACCCCTGACACAGAAGAAAATAACACCACACTGTTAACAACGAAAAGAGTGAGTGAGTTAATTAGGAGATAAACATACTGTGTTTTCAAAGCAGAGCTAGGTTACCTGTAGATTTAACCGCACTAAATTGAATTTGGAACCGAACACGCAGCGTGAGGTTTCAAATGTTAAATTTAGAGCGGTTGAAAGAGTATACTGGCTCTTCAAGCCAACTTTCTTAAAACCTATTTTACTTTTGTCAAAGTTTACGCCATTGACAATGACAAAATACTGTTAACAAGGTCTGCGATTGGCTTACGTTTCTGTTTCCGTTTTGTAAACCAATTAGCGATGCCATTATGGACACGTCATGGGATACTTCAGTTTCCCGCTAGCTAGCACCAGAACCCAGCGAATATTGGATACACATTATCACATGGGTTTTGGGAGCGAGAGAAACTCGAAACAAAACAACAATAAGTTATGCCTAAAGCAAACTTTTTTTCAAAATGAAAAACGCGTAAGGGGATGCATGTATGTTATTTTTCAGTGCATATTTTTGTATAAGGGATGCTGTAATTGCAAACACTGACAATGAAATCATGCTAGGCATAGTGCCTGACCACCCATTTCAGAAATCTTTTACAAGCACAGGTTACTTGGATACTAGTCATAATCGTACTGAGAAAGTCTGATTATGTGATTAAAGATCATATTTCTCATGTTACTTAATGTTGTTAAATCAACTGTTGCTCTTTCTGCATCATTGCAAAGTTGTGATTTGTGATTTGAAACTTTACCACTTTGTCGCTCCTGACTTCTTTATGTGGAAACAGATCTCAATTATGACTGCCTACAAGGAACAGAAACAACTGAAGCAGCCTACTTGTATGTCGGCACTCTTGGGTCGGACTGATCCATGCTGCGCAGCTTGCGGCGTATCTGACTCAGCACCATCATCAGCGTCTCTGTGTGAGGTCGCAACTCCTCCAACTGCTGCAGGTATACGTCAGAGTTGATCACATTCTGACGGACACTCAGCTGGCTCTCGCTCTCTGAAGAAACACAAACAGGACTTAGCTGTCTCTCTGTGTGTGCATTAACACAAAACAAACTCTCTTTCTGCCATAAGCAGTACATCTCATGATACAAAATTTGAATATACCAAACAGTCTGTTTTTTCCACTAAGACCCCGGATCCTAATTCATTTCAGGTTTCTATCACTTTTAGATCCTGCCTTCATCAAAGCAGGCTCCTTATTCCAACCATATTGTGGCGAGAAAGGGAACTTAATGTTAGTATACTTTATGGTATTCTAATCTTTTTGGGGATATGACTCTGGCCTTATGAAAGGACTGGTTCCTATTTCAAATAACAGAGTCAATCATTCCTCATACTCCCAATACTCTATTAGTAGTTGTTACTTTCTGTGTCATCTGAAACCTCTCATGTTAGAAAAGTTTGATAGGACTTCAAGTACTTTAAATACTTGATTCTTTAAATAAGACTTTTCACAGTTTCTTACCAAATCCCTTGTTGTCATAAACAGGAAACTGAAAACGAAATTAACATCATTGTTAATCAAAGTTATTTGTATTAAAACAAATTACAGTATTTAATGACTATGTGAATCTTTACGCTTTAAAAATTAATATCTAAAGCCAATTCGAAAACAATATACTTAACAAATTTGACAAAATGAAAACACTGAACAGTAACATTTCACATTACCAATTACCAACAAATGTCATCAGAAGATGACAATCCCCCCGGCCCCAACATATTCGAAAGCACAAATCATCTGACTGTCACATTAAGTCCAACTTGATAAGAGTATTTCTCTAATCTGTCTGTCCATATACAAGAGTAGTTATTGTGCTATCAAAACAATACCATGGAATTGGGAATCAGAACTTTATATTTCTATGTCAGGTACACACCAATATGAACAGTCAAAATCAAAGTTGTTGCCATGGAAACAGATTTTTTCTTCTAAACTTCCCTAAGTAGCAAAAGGCAAACTGGTCTTTGTGTGTGCAAAGTGTCATGGAAGAATACCTATCAGTTTTAGAGATATGGTCTGGACAAGTCCAAGTCAAACTTGTTGCCATGGAAAAAGGGATTTATTAAAAAAAAATTAAATTCCTAAATAACAAAAAACACCACTTCAGACCTTGGTTAATACATGTACCAGGTTAGGATGAAAAGTCTTGTGCTCCCGAAACGACACCTACCCCTACCTTTTGAGACTAAGTCCAAATTGTTTCCATGGAAATTAAGAAAAAGAAAAATGTCCAAAATCCGCAAATAACAAAAGGCACCACATCGGGATCTGTTTGATATATCTGCCAAGTTTTGTTGAAAAATATAGAAAGGTTTTCGAGTTATGCTCCAGAAACCGAAAAAAAGTCGTGCAAAATTATCCATGAAACCAGCAATCATGTCCTTGTCCAACTTCTTTCCATACAGATTTTTAAAAATAATTTTTTTTTAAATTACAAAATAGCAAAAGGCACCACTTCAGCATGTGATGGATACATTTTTCAAGTTTCGATCAAATATACTGAATGGTTTTCGAATTCTGCCCCGGAAACGAACCCCATCCCCAATGGAGTCTATGTCCATCTTCTTTCTATAAAAAAAATTAAAAATAAAAATTCGAAAAATCAGACAGACGGACAGACAGACTGGCTGATCGCTATATCCCCTCGCATTATATCCTGGGGGTATACTAATTAAACATGTGAAATCAAAGTAATCAAGCTTCACACGTTGCACAACCTAACGATGGTGTGACACAATGATCCCTGCCATCAGGGTGTAGGGACGAACATTTAATCAGGCCACAGCCAACAGTAAGTGAGTGAACATTGTTTAACACAGCATCTGCAATATTTCAGCTATTGGAGTTAGTTTTCTAGGGATATCTTGAGAGCCCAAGTATAGATTTATGAAACCGATCGCTTAAACATTTTGTAATTTGAAAAGTAATCATCGTTACCAAGAGTTGACACATTTTTCAGCTTCATTTCATATTAAACATAAATACACATTTTTCAAGTGGTCCTGAGCTTTGAGACAGTATGAATATCTCATCCCACCTTCAAAATTTGAGTGGTGTATTACAATATTGAGGAAGTGGCGCCATCTGCAGATCCCTGACATGAGGACAAAGCAACGTCCACAACGCATCATGAACACTGTCCCTTACTGGACATAGTTTTCATCATTAATGTCAGCCTCGTTTATGATTCACTCACCTGTTTAACTTTGCCCATCTCAAGTTCTCTGGATTTATAATTCTTCTCTTGAAGATTGACATTCTTCCTGAAAACAGAGAAATGTCAACAGGATTAAGGGAATGAATGCTGTCAACATTATGCAGAAGATATCATGTGGTTAAATAAATAGTTCTTCACTTCTCTATACCACGTGTGAATAGTCATGACTCACCGAAATGCAAAATCTCCTCTGACACAATCTGTCCAAACACACATAATCTCCTCTGACACAATCTGTCCAAACACTCATAATCTCCTCTGACACAATCTGTCCAAACACACATAATCTCCTCTGACACAATCTCTCCCAACACACATTATCTTCACTGACATACTCTGTCCCAACTCACATAATCTCCTCTGACACAATCTGTCCAAACACACATGATCTCCTCGGACACAATCTGTCCCAACACACATAATCTCCTCTGACACAATCTGTCCAAACACTCATAATCTCCTCTGACACAATCTGTCCAAACACACATAATCTCCACTGACACAATCTCTCCCAACACACATTATCTTCACTGACATACTCTGTCCCAACTCACATAATCTCCTCTGACACAATCTGTCCAAACACACATAATCTCCTCTGACACAATCTGTCCAAACACATAATCTCCACTGACACAATCTGTCCAAACACACATAATCTCCTCTGACACAATCTGTCCAAACACACATAATCTCCTCGGACACAATCTGTCCAAACACACATAATCTTCACTGACATACTCTGTCCAAACACACATAATCTCCTCTGACACAATCTGTCCAAACACACATAATCTCCTCGGACACAATCTGTCCAAACACACATAATCTTCACTGACACAATCTGTCCAAACACACATAATCTTCACTGACATACTCTGTACCAACTCACATAATGTCCTCTGACACAATCTGTCCCAACTCACATAATCTCCTCTGACACAATCTGTCCCAACACACATAATCTCCTCTGACACAATCTGTCCAAAAACACATAATCTCCTCTGACACAATCTGTCCAAACACACATAATCTCCTTGGACACAATCTGTCCCAACACACATAATCTCCACTGACAATCTGTCCCAACACACATAATCTCCTCTGACACAATCTGTCCCAACACACATGATCTCCTCGGACACAATCTGTCCAAACACACATAATCTCCTCAGACACAATCTGTCCCAACACACATAATCTCCTCTGACACAATCTGTCCAAACACACATAATCTCCACTGACACAATCTGTCCAAACACACATAATCTCCTCTGACACAATCTGTCCCAACACAAATTATCTCCTCTGACACAATCTGTCCCAACACACATAATCTCCTTGGACACAATCTCTCCCAACACACGTAATCTCCTCAGACACAATCTCTCCCAACACACAAAATCTCCTCTGACACAATCTGTCCCAACACGCATAATCTCCTCTGACACAATCTGTCCAAACACACATAATCTCAACTGACACAATCTGTCCAAACACACATAATCTCCACTGACACAATCTGTCCCAACACACATGATCTCCTCTGACACAATCTGTCCCAACACACATGATCTCCACTGACACAATCTGTCCAAACACACATAATCTCCACTGACACAATCTGTCCCAACACACATGATCTCCTCAGACACAATCTGTCCAAACACACATAATCTCCTCTGACACAATCTGTCCAAACACACATAATCTCCTCGGACACAATCTGTCCAAACACATAATCTCCACTGACACAATCTGTCCCAACACACATAATCTCCTCTGACACAATCTGTCCCAACACATAATGACTTAGTGGGCAGGATCTCCTACACCAGAAGCAGAACTGACCTTGTTTTCCTCAGATGGCAGCACACGGCCAAGGTGATGATGAAACAGAGCAACACAGCTGCTGCCACCCCCGCTACGATGGGGATGATGATATCCTTTGTGTCATTGGACTCTGCAACATAATGTTTCCTTCGTCACAAGCCATTTAAAATGTCACAACTACGACAACTCATACATTCATAAGATGAACTCTCGACATTGATCAACCTGATTACGTAAGGTTGTACCACAAAGGAATTGATAGATGCTGCGATATTAACAAATAGTTTGCTGTCTACTGATTCTGATAAAAATGAGATCTTTAATAAATACTTAAGGCTGTGATACATTCCTGTGGATATTTTATACACCCTTTCGTTTCTGAGCACAATGGCATTTACACCCTAAAGCACCAGTACTATTGAGGGAATATCTGTGTTTTGTTTTGGTTTTTCCTTTGTTAAAATAGATATATTTATGTATCGAGGCGGTAAAGAAACGGAGCCAAATCATCTTAGTAAGCTGACACAACTACCCCTGCATCCTCAATTTGGCTGGGTAGTCAAAGTTTGCTCTGGGTTCACTTGACTCGACCTTGATGAATTTGTTATGTTCTGTTCCAAAAACATGAAAGAAAATTACCAGGTAACATATATATAACTCTTCTTATGTGGCAGACATATCAAGCATTCCACAAGGCACTTGGAAAATACTCCATTGTGATTGGTCAAGCAGAGATTTCATTGCACTTGGAAAATACTCCATTGTGATTGGTCAAGCAGAGGTTTCAAATGACAATAACCACCCCTGGTTGAAAGAGCTGATCTAATGGCTGTATCACCATGGAAGCTAATATATATAGAAAAGTGCTTTTTTTCTAAATGATCGTCAATAAACATATTAAAATAACGATTTGTATAATCATAGCTTGCTAATTAAAGTGTTGCACTTACTACAATACTTGGTTCCATGTTCAATTTCACATGGTTAAACCTCCAGGTAATTTAGCTTTACATTGAAAACACCTCATATATTTATCTCATACCTAACCAATCCATTGGGCAATAGTTGGGGCACAACTATCATATTGACTCAACCTGACAGCCAAATTCATTGTTAGCTCCCTATTATATACAATGGAAAGGGCTTTTTAATATCTCTGGCTGAACTCCACTGGCAGAACATCACTGGCCGCCATCAAGTACTGACCTGTGCAGACATTGCCGAGGAACGGCCCCTCTTCTGATATTTCTGCCTTGCCTTTACAAACAGAGACACAGCTTCTAGTATCTTTCAAGATGAAACTCACACATCTGAAAAATATAAATATTGATTGTTCAAAAACGCAGATAACATTAACATGGATCGAGGAAGTGGACTTCAAAGACTCTGTCATGACATTTTAGAATCATACATTATAACTGGTTTGCCTGTGTTAAGCCCTGTGGCCTGGACATGTTCAACCATAATTTTGAAAGCTCCTCTTTCTCAAAACTTGTATGAAATTTCAAATACTGATTTAATTACTAAACATTTGTAGTCCTTGTTGTGGGTCGTAGATAATCTAAAACGTAGAATAATGACGTAATAACAGTGGTGTGTGTCGTGAGAACTAAACTTCGCAAGACTTGCTTCATCTTCTCTGAAGAGAACCATCTAAATAATGCTTACTATGCATCTGTACCAGATGATTTTATTGTCACATCCAGTAAACTACGTTTATAACGAACACGCTTATAACAAACTGTCCGATATAACGAACCTATTTTTTAGTCCCGGCTATTTGTTGTATATATAAAATATGTATATATGCTTATAACGAACTACGGTTATTATGAACTAAAATTTGTGGTCCCTTTGTGGTTTGTTATAACCGTAGTTTACTGTATTTAAGTCATAAGAGACTTACAGTTTGATTAAATGAACCCCGAATTCAACCTTTCAATCAACTGAAAATATCCCTCAAGCTATCCCACATCACTCCTCACTAAACAGTTCTTTTGTCATTTTGTGATGGTGCAATGGGAATATGGAGGTTCATTATTCTATTTAGAAACATGTGAATGCATTCTGTTTCGAAACTAAATTACAGGTATCAAATCTACATAATCTAAAACAAAGTAGGTTCATCTTCTGAATGGACGTAACACATAACATAAAGAAAGAGTGAAACTTATTAACCTCATACAGACATCAGCTGATGAGCACTCAACACAGTCACTCACACCGGAGCAGCTTTCTGAAAAATAGAGAATAACAAAGATAAGCTGACTTGATGGATTGGCATTCTAGAAGTTGGTGAGTAAATAAGAAAAAAACAAAACTTTATGGATGACAACTTCTGGTAAATTGCATTTAGTGACATTTTAATGTAGAGTCTAACACCATTATCAAGTCACATGAGTCAGTGAGTTTGGCTTAAGTCCCCTTTGAAAAGTACTTCAGTTATTTCGGTCGGATTCATTTCTTTACAACCTTGAGTCGAAAATGGCAATCTTAACAAAAGAAAACAGATACAAATATACTTCGACAGTATTCCTGAAGTTTTCAAGATACAGAAATCAGATCGCTTTGCTAGCTCAGACCAAGAATTTAAAAGCTTTGACATGGAATTCTGATTATAGAGGGTGTGTCAGATCTTCACAAAGAGGCATGGTATTGAAGAAAAAGATCTCAGACAAATGAGATTGGTGAAAATCTTTACTCACCATTCAAACAATCTTTGCTATTTCTGTGAAGGATGTAGCCGGAGGTACAGTAGCACTGGGAGCTTGTCGTGTTACAAGACGACTTCCAGCCACAGTCAGCAGTCTTGGAGCAGTTCTTTCCTGACAGTGACAATATAGCAAATAGTTTAATCGTAGTGGATAGAGTTATTGATGGCGATAAACCAATCAGATAAAGTTGGTATCACAATCCAATAAATAGTCAATGAGGTTACTTTGTGGAAACTATTAATCTCTATGCATCAATTCAATGTCTGATTTATCTCAATAAACAATTGACTTATGTCCCCAATAAGTTAATAAGCGGTATACATACCACTGAGTAAGTTGGGTTTAACGCCGCTTTTAACAGTATTCCAGTTATAAATGTCAGCTTAATGTGGGAGGAAAGCCCAAAGTGGTGCAGGTCTCAGACGTTTACCACTTCGGTGAAACCCACGAGCACAGGTATGGTGCTGACAAACATAGAAACATAATCGTGGCGTACCAGGATTCGAACCCACAATCATAGGTTTCTGGTGTACCCAAGGGACGCAACTCTGCACAGCGAATCATACATACCACTGAGTGCAGCTGACACAACTTGAGAGGCCGATACACTGAAGAAGCTGGCTATCACCACTGTGGCTATGTGACTCTTCATCTTTGTTCACAACAAACCCAGCATCTCAGCATCTCTGGAGAAAATACACATCATCATCATCATCATCATCATCATCATCATTCATGGAATAAGGCAAAAAAATAAATACCACTCACCAGGTGAATTTATATCTATTTGTTTCTATTTCATTTTAACTATCATCTAATTGGTACAGTGCTAATGATAGAGGGAAGTTGGTTCACTAACTAAACAAAAATTAATAATAATTTAATTTAATAGTAAATTAGTCGTAAACCTTTTCCCAATTCACTATAATGTCATTCCCACAGACCCACACAAAAACATAAACGTCACTGTATTTGGGGTTTGAGGGCAAATGCCAAGATTCTTGTAATGGCCGCTTGCACACTGAAGCAGGGATGATACCAGGAGAATAAGGAATGTGTCTCATGCTGGGAAAGAGGTGGATCGTTGATGCTAATCATCTTCCTTTGTACATTGCTCCACAAGCTCCTTCCCAGCAAGTGACACCTTCGCTACACTCTCGGTAACAACGCTGCAACCAGTGTGGCTGAAGCCATTACAAGGATCTTGAAATTTGCGTTTTAACCCCAAATCTAGTAACGTTTATACTTCTGTTTATGTTTTGGGGAATGCCATCACAATTATTTTTTAAAAGATTTACAACTGACCATATTTCCAGGATGAATGAACCTTTTCATTTGTTTGATTGGATTGGTCAAGATTGCAGACGAATCCATAAGTTGGAAAATCAACCAACTTCTCCATTACACTCTTACTATACCAATTACATGATAGTTGTAATGAAAAAGAAATTCAAATTGACAAACAAAGAAAACAATTTAGTAGGGGTAAGAGTATTTGGCGTCATGGCAGTCATCACTTGTTTGTAAACAAAACGGTCAGTCAGGTGCGAGTTCAACTCCAAGCATGGTTGTAACCATCTATCACAGTGGGGAGCTTTGACTGGTGGCAGCTACAGTATAGAGAGGAGGAGGCTATGTTACATCCTTGTGTTAATTATCTCCCTTTGATTATTGTTCACACTTGTTAACATATCACCAGGTTCGATAATATAAGGCAGTTGTGTCCTTAGTTTAAGTGACGAATAATTATTCAAATGACTGTGATATCATGATCATGTAACACCCAACTTTTTTATATGACTAAAGTTAATCTATCACTGTCATAACAAGCAAATCAATTAAGGTAATGATATTATTAACATTGGTTTAGGCATCTGACCACCAAAAAATACATCAGAAGTGGAAAATAATAAATCTGAAAAGCACTTAACTTCTGCTATTCCACAAAATATGACCATACACATTTACACATTTTCTGTGTATATTGTATATTTTATGTATTGACCCCAAAGAAAATGTGTAAATGTGCAAGACCCACAACATCAGCTTGACATGATGTCCATGGCAAATTATTCTGATGAAAAAAATTGTATTTATGTCATGTTCAATTTATTTTTAAAACCCATCTACCAACATGACCAACCAAGCTATTTTTCACAAAAAATCAATAAAATATAAAAATATGGTCTGCTCAAACTACTAGTATGTACACAGTGTTAGAAATTGGCATTAGTCCCACAGACCTTGCTAAACTGCCCAATAGTTAAGGTATCGTAAGGACCAGTAGAAATTTGCCATTTTTAAAGGTTTTACTGTATGTTATCATTATAAGGACTAGCAGACTAATAGTAGTTTCTTTGCTGGTATACAAAATCAATAATTATATGGAAACATATAAACCTGCTCCACCATGTGTAAACATATTCTGATTGTGCAGCAGTTGCCATGCTAAGTGAACAAAACCATCATATTCATTTCTTTTGGAGTTTGTGCTTTCATATGTAGCCATGATCACAACAAACATTGACTTAAGATCTCCATGGCAACAGAGCAATATGTCATACCGTGATCTGGTGTAGTCAGTTCTTTCAGTTCTCTTAAAAGGCTGAAATGCTCATAAACAGAGCTGGAGAAAGGTCTCATGTTCATACATACACTGATACATATTGTATATGCTGTCCCATGGTATGATCTTTGGGTTAAACGAAGGGAGGCATTCACAGGTTAGATCACTCAAATACTCAATATTATTCATATTTCAGTTAGAATTGTCACAAATACTTATGATATCTTGCAACTGATTTCTTTAACACATATTCCAGAATGGCATTTTCCCCATGACCAAATATGCTTAATCCTTTATGTAATGGTCAAAATATGAAACATAATTTAAAGAAGTTGTACAATTTACAGACAGACACAAATATAAGTTGATACAAGAATTGGCACCAAAACACTCTCAGCCCAGATATATTTATGCGCATTTGTGTATCTTCTTCATCATATTTAATTGTTATTTACTTGGAATTTTCTGGCCACTATATGATCTGTTCTATTGGTTTACTGTGTTGACACTAGGACATTCAGTCAGTCGTTTTGAATTGATATTCTTGCGATACGTGACACGAGATATAGTGTTACCACCGTGTGACAACTGAGAGAACTCAGATGGACAGTATGCTGGGATTCAAATTCAACAAGGTAAGCAGATACAAATACCAGAAAGACATTACCTTTGACATGTGTGTGTGTACTAATGTCAACATATCTAGACAGACAAAATGTAATTTTTGACATAATCGTAGGTTGACAATTCTGAAGGAACCTGTAGTCTGCATGTTTACACATAGCCATAAAAAATCACCACTTATCCTGTGATGCCGCTTGCAATTTTTTTATGTATGGAAAGTGAGTTGGACCATCTCCTGTTTTTGTGAAATTAGAAATGTGAGACATAAACAGAAATCCCAAATGTAAGTTATATTTAAGGTTTTGACGGATGGTCTGCCGACTGAGATAGGAAAATACCACCAATATTCTTCCGAGATCACGACGGGGGACACCAGTAGTGGGCTTAACACATTGTACCCATGTAGGGAATCGAACCCTTTAACCACTAGACTACCCCACCGCCCCTGATTACACGAGGACAATACTTTCAAGTGTACATATGATATACTTGACAATATTACTATTATATCAGAGATACATACATGTCAACATTATCAAATCTACAATATCATCTGCTGTGTCAGGAAAAGATAGGAACTATAAAATAATTATAGATAACTACAACCATACATTATTACATTGGTCTACGGTGATTAATCAATTACCGATGTAATGGACCAAAGGACTCAATAGTCAAACTTGAACACAAGTGCATGTCACCTCCTCCCCATATATAGGATATCAGTGACAAATTATCCAATGAATATGCACCGTACCTACACCTATGCATGAGCATTTGGTAAATAATTCGAAATTAGGGGGAATTAGATTTAATCTGCAGTGGTTGCCGCATCTTCCCCTGTGCAGAGGGCAAAATACGTTTGTAAACATTGCCGAGCAACATCTTAATCCATCCAACATTTAACATTCCTTTCTAAACTAAAATAGACTGAGCTACTAGAGCACTGAAAATACAGACAGGGCTATCTAAAGCTCCTTAAACAAATCAAACCTGAGCGTTTTGTTGAATAGTAGTGATATAGACTTGTGTCACGTTCATCCGTGCCACTTATCTCACTCTAGGGAGAGGGAACTTTCAGACAGGTTCTCGCGAATATCAAATAAGATATGGGGGACGACAGTTTCATATAAAAGCAAACTCACAACTTTGTTTACATCTACTTTCTTGTTAAAATATGTTCACGTGGTTGGAAAATATTTATCGAAATCAAATAAAATTATCTAAAATGAAAAATGACAAATGTTTTTGTCTCACACGATCCAAATGTAACGTAATTCGGTAACGGTAATCCCGGGCTTGTAAGCAGTAGTATAATTGCCGTTCTGACAAACAGATTTACTGTTACTAAAATTAAACTTGTATTTGTTAACTATCACATATAGATTAAAGTGTGATTTTATTTTATGGTTAAATGATATCAAGTGTGACTCATTATGATGTTTCCTAGATGTGTTGAGGGACAGGCGTACAGAACTTGATTAAAAGTGGCTGTTATCTTTACCTCCCTACTGGATTAGTCACAGGAAGTGGTATTTCGCCATTTTTCTTCTCCAGGAAGGACGAAGTCGGTGTCTTCAGACAAATACTTTTGAGATTTGAGGGTAATTACGTACTTTATGTGTAGTAGGTAAGATTCAGTAATCACATAATAGTTTTAAAGTTATTACATTATAGAGTTTTGGTTTTCAGGGAAAGATAGCGACTCAAACTTCAGTGAACCGTTGTTTGTTCATGTCAGGCAGAAAAACAAGACGTCGGAAGTTATCTGAAACATCTGCATTTCACTCTATAGGTTACTTCCGCCTCTATTTGTAGGGCGGCATGACTTTCATTATGGAATTTATCATTTCATGTCATTTTATTTAATTTAATTTAAAAATGGAATGCTTAAAAGAGATAGTATGTAAGACTGAAACTTCGATACTGTCATAACCTAGAAATAGGCCTAACCATCCTTGAACAGGACTTTCTACTTGTGAAATAAGCCAAGCCTTAATATCATGCACAGGATAGCTTGTTACAATAACAAGAAAGTGCTAAGTCCTAGCTTAGCTATTTTTAGGTCACCATGGCAGTTTCATTAATCTTTAAATTTAATGTCTGGCTAGGTGCTTGACTCAGGCCCCTGAATCTTTTTAACACAGGTTGTGTAGGAATATGGTCCTGTGTTTATAGCCTTAGGCGATGTCCAAAATTCATCTACTAAGTAACTATAGAAAAAAAGTACCTTACCTGGAAACTCTTCGTATTCTGTGATAATTCTATGGTTATCTCTGTTTGAGATTTTGACTCAAATCTTGAAATACCCTCTGTGGTATTTATGGGCCAAAATACATCTCTGGTGCCCCAGCATATGTCATTAAAGTTATTTAAGAATGTTAGACTTATGTGCTGCTAGTTACAATGTTTGACTCAACTGATATGTGATTGTGGATCAATTGTACCCTGACAGTATGGACTACCACTCTATGAAGCTATGAATAACTGGTTTTCAGACTTTCTTCATCCCGATTTGATTATTTTATGCAAACTGATTTGGTATTATTGTGTCCACTGTACGTGGATAATAATTTTTACCCCAAACCTTAGTACAAGTGTGCTTATTAGCCATTGACAGTATTTGAAATTACAGGGTGTCCTTGATGTGTTTTTATTAATAGTGTTATAGTAGCAACCTGGAAACCGCTTTGTTATATTCATTTTATTGTAACATAAGCATCTTAGGGTTATGACGAAGTCTTATTGTATCAAGCTGTATATTCATTAATCCCATTCACTAATACAGAGTATCTTCTTGGTTTCAGATTCTACCATAAAGTTATGAAGTTTTAGCTTAAAAAGTACTTCACAGGAGTGTTTGTTGTTTTAAAAAAATAGAGACTGAGACAAGATGCCAACTATACGCCGAACACTAAAAAATGTGGTTAAGAATTACTCTGACGCTCAAGTTAAGGTCCGGGAGGCCACCTCTAACGACCCGTGGGGTCCGTCAAGTACTCTCATGTCAGAAATTGCAGACTTGACATACAATGTGGTAGCTTTCACGGAAATTATGCAGATGGTGTGGAAGCGTTTGAATGACGATGGAAAGAACTGGCGCCATGTGTATAAATCGTTGATGGTTCTAGACTACATTATCAAAACTGGTAGTGAGAAAGTAGCACAGCAATGCAAAGAAAACTTTCACGCTGTCAAAACTTTGACCAGTTTTCAATACATTGATGCTGGAAACAAGGACCAAGGGATGAACGTGAGAGAAAAGGCCAAGCAGCTTGTGGCTCTTCTCTCTGATGATGAACGTTTAAAAAATGAACGTGCAAAGGCTCTGAAAGCCAAAGAACGTTTTGCACAAAGTGCGATGGGTATAGGAAGTACAGGAGGAGAAAGGGTAAGCACGGGGCATGATTGCCATTTACATAATTACTGAATGAAGTCTTTGATAGGCATTTAGAAGTTGGGAGAACATGAATACATGACACTTTGAATGGACTTCTTATATCCTTTGTCACAAGGTTTCATCAGGTGATGAAGGAGCAAGAAGTAGCTCTGAAACATTGTGACAGAATAAAAGAAGTTGCTATCCATAAAAAGTATCATGTATTTAAGAACTGAATGTTTCATTCAACTGTTATATTTTTGCATTGTCGGTTGATCCTGTTTTCATACCAGTATGCATTGTGTGTGTCAGAAAAAGTCAGGGGGCATGACCGACCCAGTGGTACAGACAGGCGATTCACTGAGTTGCTCCCCTTTGCATGGATCAGACAAGTCTGCAAGTACAGAGATTTATTTAGGATTCCAATCTGAGTGCCCTTTGCGGGCAAATTGGGTAAAAATGTGATGTTGTTCAAAATTGGATTTTGTTTAAAGTTTTTATTTTTGTAAATTTTGTTAGAATCGGGACATTTTTCATTCAAATTGGGAAGTTTTACTGACGTTTGATATTGGCCTCTGAGCACTGAATTCTCGCTTTATTTTGGTTGTTATCCATAGTTTTTAGACCAGAGTGGTAAACACTGGCCTTACCTATCATTTAGGTATGGTAAGCTAACACATCATGATGAAACGGAAATCCTGTTCATAGTGGGGTTGAACCCAACTCTCATCAGTAAAATGGTTGCATACATATATTTCTATAATTGGATCAAATAATTCTACTGAGCATGCTGAGTAAAGTTGATAAATCTGCAATATATACTACTCAAAAGAAATGAGAGAACACGTGATATTACTATAGTTAATCTTTCATGCCATGTCAGTTTAACTTAGTTATATGAATGAATTGGGTGTTCTTTAACTTCTTTTGAGTAGTGTATTTTAGTAAGGTTGCATAGATGATCAACCTGTTTTTTACAATTGTAAAGATGTTTCGGATATTCTGACATTATAATTTATATCTTCTTTGATAGGCATTTAGAAGTTGGAGTACTAAGTAAGGATAAGAATTCATGGATGAACAACTTCTTTATTACAATTAAGAACGATGTTTCGGTGTAGGTTCTAACACCATTATCAAACAAGTGACAGAACCTACACCGAAGTGTCTCGTCACGCCAAAGACCCGGGTTCGATTCCCGACATGGGTACAATGTGTGAAGCCCATTTCTGGTGTCCCCCGCCGTGATATTGCTGGAATATTGCTAAAAGCGGTGTTAAACCATACTCAATCACTCACTACACCGAAGTGTCACTCTTAATTGTAATAAAGAAGTTATTCATCCATAAATTCTTATCCTTACTTGTATAATTTATATGTTTGTTTGTTAGTGAGTTTGACTTCAGTTGTGTAGAGCTCTGACGTAATCAAGACTCATGTTCAGAATATACACCATTGTACACCAAACTGATTTCCTGCCCAATCCTCATTGAAATAAGTTCCACTTCCTGACAAATGAATAAACCACTTGGAACGAACTTGAACGGTACAGTGACCCTTGCCCAATGGCTTGAAGGTGGAAGCATTATGTGAAAAGTGCTGTGTCATCAGTTTCAGTGTTCGGCGTTCTCAGTGTTTGACTATGGTCTCCTAACTTTTAATTGTTGAATATTGTCATTCAGAAAATAATCTTTTCAACTCAGTTGTGCTTTGGCTGAATGATCATGATAGCATTAGTGTGTATTTAATATGTTGTGGCCATGTCAGTACACGTTGATGTTGATATTTATCTTTTTGCAATGGAATTGGTTGCAATTATTGTGTTATTTCAAAACGGGAAATACTAACATGTATGTGTTTCGTGGTGTTTGCACATTTTAATGATTATGACGCCAACAATGTTAAACATGTTGAAATCCAATTGTTCATTAATAATGGAAAATGTAAATGATGACAAGTACTTTGAGTAAGCATTTCTCTGGGTTGTTTCACAAAACACTCTCAAACTCCAGTGGTCCTGAAGATTTTGAAATCATAAATTTAAGTCGGCCAATGACAGACTGCTCAGAGAGCATAATATTGCACAAAATATAACGTCGCATCAGCATTATTTCAGTCATATAGTTACAACAAAACTTCAGTAATATTACTAATATATATTGAGATATATAATCTAAATGGGTCGGTAAAATATTATGAAAAATACTTACAAAAGCTTATTTCTTTGGGTTTAATCAGTAATCTATTCAGTACTTAAAAGACTTCCTGGTACGGCTCGGATGAATATTCTTTCGAGTACACGCTTTTCTTTGTCATTGTCACATCTCTATATCAAGCCTCTCGACTAAACATTGCTCAAGAAATCGTTCCCAACAAAAGGGCAACAGCTGAGGTATAGTGCTATTTTGGTATTAAGAATAAAAGGCTGTTGAAAAGTGGAAGAAGACGTAGTGATGATTTATGAGAAAATAAGGATGTTGTTGTACACAACATTACAAAATGGTGGCTGGATGTCCTTCTAACAAGAAAATTGACATATATCTTTCTTTGAGTTAACAATTCACAAGACCTCATCACCCCCTAAATATTTTCTCATCAAAATTACGTGTTTCACGAGTATTAATAAAATTAATCATCCATTGAGAAGGGTTTAAATTTTTTGGTTTCCAAGTGAGCCATCTACTTTAGGTTTCACCAAGTCCTTTGTAATTTTAACTGGTCAAGGGCCAACAGGCCAGCAGTTAAATCAATCCCTGGATTTATGAATGGCATTTAACATTTTGCGTACTTCAGTATGGACATGATGGATTTGTTGACATGGTATTTCCGGTGTTTCGTGCTCACGGTAATGTCTTTCCATGAGGGAAAAAAACATCCAAACTCATAATTCGTGTATAATGCGCACCTCCTTCTACACAGCTGTGTTTTTTCGAAAAAAAGTGCGCACTGTACTCAAGAAAATACGGTAATGAGATCTTGTATCTGTGACACAAGACCAGGTCTGTGTTTCACAGAAGACATGATAAATAAGAGCAGAGTATGTATTTTTCTATGTTTCTTCTTGTGGCATACAGAAAACGATCTTCAGTCTTATGTGAATATCATTCATACTGTTCTGCCTGATGTGATTTAAGAACGTTCTGATGTTTTTGTTTCTAGAAAAAGTTCTTGTTTTCCTTGTAGACCAGATTTGATGCAGGTAGTCCAACCCTCCAGTCAGGATCTGGCGGTTATGCTGACCCTTACGGTGGTGCAACAGGCTCAGGATATGATGATGGTACGTTTGGAACTGATAATCTTTGATCTCCCCATACTTGGAACTTGGAGAGTGTCTTTTTTGTCTGTCATGAGGCTAAGAGCTAATTCAAGTTTAGGCTTGTCAAAATAGATTTCTTGTTTTTCGTGACTAGTTTCTATTGCCACTATTTAGAAACTTAATCTCTAACTTAAATTTAGTTTCTGCACATGTCATTCCATTCATGGGGATGTTCACTGTCATCATAGCTTCTATGTGCTCAGAGACATAAGTGGTGCATGCAAATGAAGTCAAGAGCTACATTAGCATTATTAACACCAGACTACTAATAAGGAAATAAAAACAAAAAAATAAACCCCTCCATCGAGTGATTTTTTTTTTTTCTTGAGATATATGTAATGACATTTTCCTGATCTTGGCAAATATTGGTAGGGCCATTACCAAAGTTGAAAAATATCTTTAGGACATTTTGGAGGACAATCAGTCAGTACCCACGAGGGACGGTCGGGTAGCCTAAGTGTTAAAGCATTCGCTCGTCATGCCGAAGACCTGGGTTCGATTCCTGACATGGATACAATGTGTGAAGCCCATTTCTGTGGTCCCCCGCTGTGATATTGCTTGAATATTGCTAAAAGCGGTGTAAAACCATATTCACTCACTCAGTGTCCAAGAAAACAAACTGAAAAGTCATGAGGAAGAAGAATATCTGTTAAATGGCCTCGGATTTGAAAAACGTTAACAGCTGCCTGTCTGTGGCCACTGTTACAACAGCAAATAAAACACAAAGTTTGTGTGATGCCTTTGGCTTATTAATCAAGTTAATAAAGATAGGAAGGTCCTTGTTTGAAACAAAAACATGGTGTTCCAGTTGAGAATATCTTACATGAACTTGGTGGATACTGATTATTGATTAATTGATTTCTTCTCAGAACAGAAATATCAGATGAATCCAACACACATGCTTCAATATAAATAAACAGTGAAACTATTAAGTCACAGTACCACCTGCCTGATCATGGCTCTCAGTGTCATTTACAGTAGTTTAGTGTTGTTAAATGAACTGTTTATATACTGAGCTTTCTTGTTGGAATAGAATTTTACTTAACTAGTTCTTTTCTTCATACTAGTGGCTAAAGTCACAAACTGCATACATCATTTGGAGTTTGACATTGGGGGTCAGACCCGCTGAATCTTTTCTCTCTCAGCTGTTTCAGTGTCGCCAACCAGTGGTGGGAGTGGTAGCCGCCGCATGTCTGTCGAGCTTGACCATGCTCGGCCAGCGTCGGTCGGGGAGGAGGAACTCCAGCTGCAGCTTGCACTGGCCATGAGCAAAGAGGAACATGATGAGGAACTTCGCAAGCAGAAGTCTGACGATATCAAACTACAAATGGCCCTTGATGAGAGTCGCAAACATGCTGATGAGGTATGAGAAATCCGTTTTCATTCTGAGGAAATTTTAAGTTTTTAACTCATGCCATTCAGCAGATAGGAAGGGTTGTGGTTGGGTACATCTACATGTATTCTGAAACTTAATAAATGCAATGCTTAAAAATGACTAATTTTTGTAACATATTTATGTTGAGTGAATTTCCATGACAAATTTGTATTGTGATGTGGCATATGTCTGGAAAATCTTGTTTGGTCTTGTCAGCTTTAGGAATATTAGTCCACATACAAAGCTTTGAATCCACTGACAGTATGCCAAAAGATAAATTCTTGCCTGTAGACCTGTGTATTAAGAGGGTCCCTGGATTCAAGTATTATAGGTTCAAACCTCAAGCACTCCAGGACTCCCTTATTTTCAAATATTGTACAGAAAATGTTGCTAAAACACACAGTGTCCTTTTAGCTAGTAGGCTGTAATATTCAGCCTGGGCTATATACAGGCAGATCTGCTGGGGACGGTTTATTTTGGTCTTGTGAGCCGCAAATGGTATCGAGACAAATCAAATTGCATTTTCACAGTAGCCACATATAAGGTCAACTTCACATTGATCCTGTGAATGTGCGAAGTTCAATATCTTGTATGGGGTGGGTAGGCGTGTCGTAGGCGTTCAAGCATTTGGGTAAAATGTGTGAAGCCCATTCCTGGTGTCCCCTGCCGTGATGCTGCTGGATTATTGCTACAAGCAGCTTAAAACCAAACTCACTCACTCAGTATCTCTTATGTGTGAAGTCATATGACAATTATTTTGGTCCTGTTTATAAGTCCTAATCACGTCTACAGTCATTGTAAACTGTTGAATGCCCCTCTCCCCTATGTTAGATAGCTTTGTGTTTTCTTGTGGAAGGATGAGATGGAACTAATGGCGTTCTTTAACAACACAGTGTCCCATCCAGTGTTAAGTGATATTAAGTGTGCTAGCTGGGACTTGCTATCATCTGGAGTTGTTTTAGGTTCATAGAGGCTTTTACCCGATGCAGGGATACAAGGTATTTGATGATATGTAATGACCCACACTATTCCTCCCTCTGCATTATGTCTGCAGCTAAAGCTGGTTCAGAACTACTTCCCATGCTTTATCATTCATTGTGTGGCAGCCCATGGTATTGTTCCTATGCACTTTATGACAAGGGCCCCGTTCCACAAGGTGACCTAGGTGCTACGACTATCTTAGTGCTAAAGTATGGGTGTTATGATCATCTTAGCATTGTGATCACTTTGTGGAATAGAGCCCAGGTCTGCAAGATAGAATTTGTTTTAAGAATCATGTGTTATAACTTGTACTCATTGTAAAGATATTTTTGGATAACATTAAAAACATCGCAACTCTCCACTTTAGAGGTTAGAAAAAAACATTTTCTTTTTAGTACATATTATTTTTAATGTGAGCTGTCTGACAGAATGTCACCTGGGGGATTCCGAGGAGAAGATGCTCCTAGTAGTAGGACCCCATGCTTGTTTTAAGTGGTGAGGTGCCTACAATGTGTAACCTGACTGCTTGTATGTTATAGTCTAACTACCTGGATTGTTCTCTAGCTGTAAACGGGGCAGTGGGTTAGTCTAGTGGTTAAAGCGTTCACCCATCACGCCGAAGACCCGGGTTTGATACCCCACATGGGTACAATGTGTGAAGCCCATTTGTAGTGTCCCCCCGCCATGGTATTGCTGGAAAATTGCTAAAAGCGGCGTAAAACCATGCTCACTCACTCTAGCTGTCAACAGATGCTTTTCCTGACCTGGATTCATAGTATTTACAGACCGCAATGACTTGACTGGGATGTTACTTATTCACCAACAAACGGTTTACATTAGTTTCAGCCTTTCAGTATAGAGGTTGAAGATGCAAATAATATATATCAGTTTCCACATTTTGCTTGCATTACTATGGGCACTTATTCTTTTTATCCTTATTTTACAACATTTAAGACTGATTTTCAGGAATGTTTCTTCATTTCTATGATTTTGTTACGATTATAGGAGCAAAAGAAGAGTAACAATAGAGTAAGCCCATTTTGTTTCCACTTTGCATGTGGTAAACACTGTCTCTGTCGCTCTCCATGCGCATTGTTGGTCCGTTGTGTAGCCGTATCAACCTGTGCCATTGTTCAATGCATTTCTGTATACAAGGCATCTTAATACACTCTTTAGTGTGTTGACTGTATGTTGATAACATTTACAGAATGCTGCATTGTTGACAGTTGATCATGCTTATTATTGACCAAGAGACAGTTTGAGGCTAAACTAACCGTCTACTTCAATGAATTATGTTGTCGTCCTTGATTGTGGCATGAATATACCTACCATTTGATAATCCTTTGTTCCATGTGCATTTGCAGTGGCCATAGAAGTGATGAAAAGATTTGATTTGAATATTGATTTCTATTTCCACATTTCTTTGCTATGTGTGACATGATTAATAGACACAATGAATAAAGCATTCAACATGGGTTTTTTTCAAAACAACGTTTAAATAATGTCTTTAGTTTTGTGAATAGGACACTGGTTTGTGAAGCGAAAGGTGTGTTATTTATTATGTCCTTAAAATTTTGAATGAATAAGAACATTTAGTCTTGACTTATTGTTAAGTATAAATTTGCATATCATTAATACTTCCTTTTTGCAAATTGATCTTTGAAAAGGAAATTAATTTTTGTTTTGAAGACATTGGATTGAGTTGCAGAATTTTCATTAGTATTTCTTTAAACATGTTAAAGCTAAATCAATAAACACATGTAGTCTTGTACTGTTGTTAAAAAGTTGAGAGTGACATAGTATAACAGGATTTGTAACGGAAATCAGCAAATGTCTTCTTGTCTAATCATGGCATAGGAATAACCTTTTGGCCACGTACCACATTTTATTTCTCAGCCACATGATGAATATTGTACATATTATATATTCAGTTTAATTAGCATTTGACAGAAACCCTGCGTTTTACTTTACATGACGAATGTATTGCCCAAATGTTAAAGTCAGATCAGTTGTGGAAGCCCATTATATATGGTGTCATTAAGTGTATGTTGAGAGGGAGCTGCTTTCATGATAGGACCAATATTGAAGAAGAGTCTTTAATGCTTAATATACATAATTGCATTGAACGCCATGTTAAAATACCTTTTAGAGTTGGCTAAACAAAGAATTTTTTTAAATCCTAGTTTTGAACAAAATAACAATGATTTTCCTATTATGCCTGCCAAGAGCAATTGCCAGGGAATACTAGATAAATCCCTGTCTTGGACTTATGGGTAGTATAAGCTATTGTCAGTCATCATGAATCAGGCTGGATTAACGACATAAACTTCTGGTGTGAGTGTGACGGAAGACTCCAGTGAAGATTCGGTTCAGAATTGATCTTCAGAAACCTATGCTTGTCGTAAGAGGCGTCTAATGGCATCAGGTGGTGATTGATGCATGTCATGTATCCCGATTCAGTGGATCCATGCTCATGATATCAATCACTGGATTTTCTTGTCCAATCTTAAGTATTTACAGATTGCCATCAAGGCTGGAATATTGCTGAGAGCGGCATTAAACAACAAACAAAACACACTGGCGGAAGAGGTTTGAATACTCCATTGTATTCAGTCTTGGCCTCATAGATAGGTTACTACTTTTCCAGTTTGCAGCACATTTAACTAAAAGTAAAATAGCCCTGTGAAGATCCGGGTTAGAATAGGTCTACAGCAACCCATTCTTGCTGTAAAAGTCTACTATGGTTGTCGAAAGAGGCGACTATTGGGATTTGGTGGTCTCTTGTTGATTTGGTTGATACATGTCATTGTATCCCAATTGAGTGGATCCATGCTCATGATATCAATCACTGGAGTGTCTCGTCCAGACCCGATTATTTACAGACCGCCATCATAGAGCAGGAATATTGTTGAATGTGGCGTCAAACAACAAACAAACTAAAAAATAAAATATTATATTGTTTGACCGAATGATATAGAGACGAAAAGAACAGATAATGGAATAGTTTTTTCACTATTCTGACAGCATGAGTTTGGATTCTGTGGATGATGTTGTGTTAAGTTTCCATCTGGAGTGACTAATACAATGATCTGGAACCTGTCTGACTAACTCAGGTTTGTTATTGAAGCATGGTGTGTGCCGTGGCATCCATGTCCTCTCCTCTGTCCTTCTATGACTGCACTACGAATACAGGGCTAGTATATGTATGATGGTGCAATCCTGACCCCATTGACATCCACTGTCCTCCAGGCCATGCTCACTATTCTCCAGGCCATGCTACTATCCTCCAGGCCATGCTAACTCCCACCCAGACCACACCCACTACCTTCCAGGCCATGCCAACTAGCTCCAATGCTCCATTCCACAAAGCGATCTTATCGCTAAGATGAATGTAACTCCCATACTTTAACGTGGACACCATACTCACTTCCATGCCAGTCACACCCACTGTCATCCAGACCATGCCCACACGTGTCAGTGCTTTGACTGTGCTTTCACATGTTTTGTGCTAGTTTTTGACAAGGACAATTTTGTAGCCCAAATTTTGATAATTTCAGGGTAAAAGCAAAATGGATGAAAAATTCAATATCTATAATCTGTTCCAAAAGACTGAGAAGGTGCAAAAGAATTTCAGGCTAACTAAAAAGCCACATGTTCCTGAGTGGCTGATTACCATTTGAAGAATCTTGAAAAAGGTCTTTTGAAAATGACTAATTTCACATTTCAAACAAGATGCATGGATGAATTGAAAGTAGATATTCCTTGAGAACATGTCTAACATTGATGCGGATGAGAATATGTCCAGTTAGAGAGAAGATTTGCCTTAACATGGACTAGTTCAATATTTAGCATGTGTGTTACATACATGAATACAAAGTATTATAAACAAACACCTGAATGCTTGGATAGGATAGCCAAGGGGTTTTGTTTCACCAAAGTGGGAAACTTTCTTGACCTGTGTTACTGTGGGCCTTCCTTCCACATTAAGCTGACACACTTTGACGTAAGTAATAAGTGAAATACTGTTCAAAGCAGCGTCATACCCAACTCACAGACTGAAAGACCCGTGGAGAACTGGGGTAGATTAGGTCTTCAGCATCCTGTGCTTGCCGTAAAAGGTGACTATGCTTGTTATAATAGGCGACTTACGGGATTGGGTGGTCAGGCTCGCTGACTTAGTTGATGCAGTCATCGTATCCCAATTTTTTGGATCGATGGTCATGATGTCAACCACTGGATTGTCTGGTCCAGTCTCAATAGTTTGCAGACCAGCGTCATATAGCTGGAATATTGCTGAGGGCGGTGTTAAACAACAAACAATCAGACTGAAAAAGAGGAAACAATTGATTCTCAGGAACAGGTAGGCAAGAACTGTAAATCATGAAATTAATGCGAGTAGTGATTCCCTTGAAATACAAAGCTAACCTGCAAATGATAACACCAAGACTGTAGACATAGAATACCATGAAAGAGTACAGATTGATAGTGGTTCAGCTGAATAGTATCAAACTTAACTGCTTGACATGTGCTATATCTTCCATGAAATCAAATGAAATTTCATGATTTACAGTCTTTTTTCTTAGGAATGTATGCATGCAAATTGCATATGTTTTTTTGGAATGTGAACAAGTGTGCCACATGGTGTTTGAATTTAGATAACAGATATTATATGAGTATGTCACCAAGGGCATTTGGTTGACTTGGGTAATGCCTAATATATGCTGATGTTTTTTCACTTTAAGATCTTTTTCTGTGTGATAATGTGGAACAATGATATTTTTTTTGTAAAGATGTACAGTTTAACGAGTGTCAAGAATTGTCTTTGAAAATGTTGTTTTTTTTCCTTTCCTCCAAACATAGGTAATCATTAAACCACCTGCTGGAGGAAAAAAGGTAGATGATTTGTTCCACGAACTATGAACACACCAAACTGCAACTAACACACCACGCCTCTTCCCAGTCCTACCTAGTTTTAATATTCTTAGTAAAGTTTGTCTGATATATGCAGATGATGCTGACATTCTTATTATTAAAATACTCATGGAAAACATCTTGTGTTAATTTTAAATAATACTTAGAATGAGACGCCTTCAGATCCCTGTTTCTAGTTTGAATTTTTATTCTTTGATCTATTTTGTTTATCAACTAGGTTCTTTTCAGATCCCATTTTTCTTAAATTTTGTATGTTTATCTATTCAATTTATTCAGTTCGGCCCTAGGTTTTCATCCTCAATTATCCAGAGTTTTATATCAACCTTTCTATTTTGGTAAACATCCTGGACCATTCGTTGCGTGTGTTTTGTTTAGGATGTGACATCACCACCTTGATCTGTTATGACCAACTTAGCACAGAGTTTTTCGTAAACTTAATGTATGTAGTTGGAGAACTATTTTAACTTGGGTCATATCAAATAGGCTCAAAGTGAAGTTATTGTGAATGGGTCCAGAGTTTTATCATAATAGAATGGAATTATAATACACTGGGTAATATAATCGTGGACGATAATTTTTCTGATGTAAATATTTTCCTTTGAAAGATTAAAAAATTATCTTCAAAGCTTATGCATGAGATTTGTACAAACATTACAAAACAATTATTGCTTACTCACATGATTTAATAGTACAAGACCCAGCATCTGAGCATTAATCCTATAGCAGTAATCTTAAATATTCCTGACAAATGCATACCACTTTCTCTGCTTCTGCATAAGAGCTTATAGAACATAAATATTGTATGATATACAAGTTTGAATTCATCCTTTATATTTGATCAGTTGTGTCGTCATGTAACTGAATGTGCAAATGGTATTAGTTAGGCTACACCAACAGTAGTGTCAAGTTGGGTTTATTTTATTCTTAGGCCTCCTAAGAAATGTGTGTGTGTCCTATTTCAGACCATCCCAAAATAGAGTAGGTTGTTTTGATTTGTTTGTTACTCTTTTCTTTTAAAAGTGTAATTTGCATTCTGTTTTCCAAAGCATACTTTCAAACGGAGAAGATGACTGGATTAACTTCTGTGAAGTGCAACAAATAAATGCATGAAATATGCATAATACCAGGATGGTGATCGAGAGAAAAACAAGAGAAAATGTTTATGTTCTGGGAGCTCCAGATTAGGGTTGGTTGGGAAGATGGAAACACACATATAGGGGGATGCTGCTTATGTGAGGGCTACACCTCTTAAGTGTTCAGTGGTGTCTCATCTAAATATTTCTCTTATGTAGTTTAAATATTTTATGGCTAAACCCTGTGTAGAAATGATACTAAGAAAGCAAGCAAAATTATTGCTTATTTAGCAGAATTAACCCAGCACTGATACTAATACTAACACTTGTTGTCATTTTGTGTAACACTTAAATTTTCTGTCTCTGTATTTCAGACTCACAACCCAGAATTGTTCAGCTTGGCTGACGGAGGACGGAAAGGAACAACAGATCCCTGGGGTATGCCACTGCAACAGAAACAAGAACCAACAGATCCCTGGGGGGCGCCACTGCCTGGCCCAGGGGCACCCAAAACACATGCTGCCTCACCCCAACCAGTTGACCCCTGGGTATCACCTGCTGGGTCCCGGCCATCTCAACCCACCCCTCCCATTCACAATATTGACCCCTGGGGAGCACCAACTGTGAGCCCAGCCAGATCTACACCTCAGTCAGGGTCCACTCCTGGTAGGTGGCACTGTGTGGGGCTAGGATTACTGGCAGCCACATGCACAATACAAGTACAGGCCACACACATTGGCTCACACTACTGTCACTGCTTGCCTAGTCACACCACTGTCAGTACTACACAGTCTTGTATGTACACTACATTACTCCTTCACCCATGAATAAGTTTCGTTTGCAGTAGGTTATATAGAGGTGAGCTGTGTGCAATGTTACGAAACTAGCTCCATCACAATTTGTGACGCCTCCATTACATTCTCATATTATAGCATTGAATACCCATGAATAAACAAGGCCTCTTTACACCGTACTTGGATCTAGTGAGGGCATTGAGACAAATACTTACTTCGCAATAACAGATCCTTTGTCTGTTGACGCCATATTAATCAGCTTATGGTTTCACCAAATTGGTGCGCCAAGAAGATACAGGTCGGTCTTCAGCAACCCATGCTTGTTGTAAGAGTTCGTTTAACGCCGCACTCAGCAATATTCCAGCTATATGACGGCGGTCTGTAAATAATAGAGTCTGGACCAGGCAATCCAGTGATTGACATCATGAGCTTCGACCCACGCAATTGGGATAAGATGATATGCATCAACCAAGTCAGCGAGCCTGACCACCCGACCCTGTTATCATCTCTAATGTCAAGCATAGTCATTATGGCAGGCATGGGTTGCTAAAGACCTATTCTACCCCGGATCTTCACGGGTCGGTTGTAAGAGGTGACTAATGGGATCTGGTTGTCAGACTCACTGACTTGGTTGATGCATGTCATCATATCCCATTTCCATAGATCAGTGCTCATGATGTCATGGATTGTGTTTTCCAGACACAATTATTTACAGACAGCTGACATATAGCTTGAATACTGCTGAGTGTGGCGTTAAACAACAAAAAACAAAAACCAATTCATAAATGCAAATGACCTGCCCCTCTTTCACTTTCCTCCCACATTAAGCTGACATGTCTGGATCAAAAGAGCTCATACCAAACTCGTTAATTTACAAATAGGGACATCACAGTTTGACTAATCTTGAACCTGTTACTTGTCTTTATTACCCAATTAACTGTAGTATTCCGAACATCTACAGCACAATACTGGGTTATGTTCTACAATGTACTGATTGGGACGAGATATAGAACAGGCATCATGTCATTGATAGACTGTGGCTAACTGTGGATTCAGTGTCCCTGTGTAACTATTTCATAGTGAGTACATCATAGTAATATTGAGTTCCATAAACGTAACTGCATAATTTCACACAGGTAAACTAGTGAATCACATTGAAATAGAATTATGTGAGTGCATCATGCGCAGTATGATGCGCAAAATATACCTGGGGATTCAGAATGTGAGGAAGGTCATACATGTCCTCACGAAAAGAAAGTAGGCAACTTTCTACATGTAGTTATAAAAATCATTTTGTAGGGAGCAGCACAGATTGGGTTATTGCAGCTACTTCATAGCCCTTCCAGTTCATATTGTGGCGACCGCCTCCATGGTCTAGTGGTAGAGCGTCCGCCCGGAGAGCGGAAAGGTCCGGAGTTCGATCCCTGACCTCGTCATACCAAAAGACGTTAAAAGATGGTACTTGTTCTTACCCTGTCTGGCGCTCGGCATTAGGGGCTAAAACAAGGACTGGTTGGCTCGGAGTCAGTATTCTGTGTCTTAGTGGGGTATTCATGTTAAACTGCGGCATGGTATCTCAGTGAGCTAGCACTATAAATCGGCATCAGTCCGGACTAGTACAAGCAGCAAAACACATACGTACATGCACGTCGCTTTATAAGTGCAATAATCTTGGACGTTAAACCCCATTTCACCTCACCTCACCTCATATTGTGGCAATAGTAACACTGTACAAAATCATTGAGCTGATCTAGTGTGGCACACCCGTAGGTTAATCCGTGTGTAGTGGCCTCAGAATAGCAGGTCTGCTGAGAGTATTGAGATTGTTTGTGGTGATTACTGATGACTCAACAGTCTGGTTATTTCATTGTCATCCTGATAAGTACTTTTGGAGGAAGGCAAGTGGTTTAATCTGTTGGTCATAATTATGTTCGAAAATTTCCACTATTATTTCTTAGCGTGTCTGTAGACAGTTGTGTAGTTGTTAGGAAGACGTGACAATGTTGAGTTTGTATGGTGAGAAGGCATGCCTGTTGGCGTATGAGGAGGAACAACAGGAGGAGATGGATGAGGAGAATGTCACTCTTCCGTTCACTGTGTATACGATGTGTGCACTTCCTGTCATTGCAGTTATAGGTATTTGGCATGATTTATTTTCTTGAATTGCTAGGTTGTCTAGGTTGAGTTATTTATTCCTGTGCCCCGTTTCGCAAAGCCCTGATCAATGTCATTTATATAACAAGATGAATCTTGGCTTGTATTTGTAGTTTAACAGAGTGTTGGTCAAATTAAAAAATGTTCATAAACTTGTTGATGTAAGAAAACTCTGGACTGGTATCTTGCACTGGCTCTGATATCCTTTAGCAGACTATTCAACAAGATTTTAAGCACATTTAGAAAATAGTTTCTAAAATATTGGGGAAAGAAGAATTTTGTTTGTAAACATACAACTTCATGGAAAACAATTTCTGGTTCATTACAGCGACTTTTGATGTAACAGTATGTAGAAAATTTAGTTTTGTGTGTGAGATAAATGTGGTATGTGGGTCATGAGGTTTGCTGCAGTGGTACCCTGATCAAGAGCACCCCAGGCCTTTCTTTGTTAGCAATAGGCTTTTGCCACGGAACCAATTACCTATCAGTGATCATTCTAGAACATGTCGTCTAAAGGTTGTATATACCTCAACATGCATCATATATCACATCAACATTCATCACCATGCTTCATTTGCTGTAGGTTATATAGAAGTGAACAGTTACAACATTACGAAGCAAGCTCGATCACAATGTTCAACACCTCCATTACACTCTCATATTGAAGCTGTCACAATGTAGGTTATCGCTCTCCTTTTGAAAATGACCCCATATTTGGTCATTCGTGGGCCCAAAAGGCCCTTTATTTTTGTCAACTTGAATGAACACTCCCTTAATGCTTAGTTTCTAACACTGTATATCATCTTATTGCTAAAATGTACCTATGTCAATCTGGTGTTTATTGTTGGACGGTTGAATGTAAACATTAAATGTTTGTTTTATCCAGACAATTTGGTCATCAGTATTGATTGTTAAGCAATGTTTGGATATTTTCTGTTAAAAAAAACCATTTTGTATTTCTTAAAATATGTTCCAACATCCAGAAAGATGAAATTGAAAACACAAAGAAAAACAAGTAAATCTGTTGTACAAATCTTGTAACTGTGCGAAAAGATCGTCGGTGGTGCTGATTCTTGTAGGTTAAGACAGAACTTGCATGTCAGTTCTTTGGTTATATTTGAAACCTTCATTTCAGGATCTCAACCAGATGCATGGGGTGTGAGCCCAGGCCCACAGAGCTCCCCCTGGGGGTCCCCAGCCCCGCCCCAGCAAACTGCTGGTCTGGATCCCTTTGGGTCTCCAGCAGCACCAACAACCACCACAAATGGCACCAACAATATCGACGAAGCATTTGACTTGCTGAGCTCTCGGAGTACCGAAGGATCGCCAGCCAAATCTGCTGGTTCTTCTGCAGCTCAGGCCTTTGATCCTTTAGGTTGGTGGTCCTTTGTAGCATTGCAGGGTTAGACATGACCACTTGTCTGTTAGTCAGTGACGACTTGAATCAAGGAGCTGCTATTTCTACCCCAAATGTAGGTCCTTTGTAGCATTGCAGGGTTAGACATGACCACTTGTCTGTTAGTCAGTGACGACTTGAATCAAGGAGCTGCTATTTCTCCCCCAAATGTAGTTTTATTTCATAAACCTCTAGTCCGGAATGAGCTATAGGCTAGACGGATGAGACCAATAGTGTCTACCACTGTTATGTGGCATCTGTGTGAAATATGGAATAGAGACAGAAAAATTGCACGTAGTAGTGATGACACTGTAATTTTGTGCCTCCAGAACCTTTTCCCCTTTGGGTAGTGCAAGGCAGAACTGGTCCCACATAGCCTATGCTAGTCATAAGAACCAGTGGGAGGATTATGTATGACTTGGTTGATTATCACAGTACCACTGTGGCATGCATCAGTGCTCATCAACCACCAGTCTTCATGGCCTGGACTAGTCCAAATCAATCTTGTATGCTTGTCATTTGAGCTGACGAAAAAGGATTTGTGATCAGACTTGGTGATTTTGCTGACAATATGTTGTCACGCCTATATGACAAAAGTCTTTGGTCATTGTTGGTCAGTGGTTTGTCGGTTCCAGATCTGATTATCTACAGACTGCCGTAATCTCCCCTGTGGCTATTGCAGGTCAGAATAGGTCCTCTGTACCTCATGCTTGTCTCAAGAGGCAGCTTTAGTGGGGTTTTGGTTGTCTCCGTAGCTGCAGAGTTTGGCCAATTCGTTGAGCGAAGACCACAAGGAATATCATCTACAGGTGTTATACTGGAAGGCTCAGTTTAGCTATATTAAACATGCACCAGTGCAACCTATTATTGAAAAATGAAACCTATTATTCATGTCTACATGCATGTGTGTGTCAAGTGCGCGTCAAGCATTTGTGTCTGACTAACCCTTACTCATCCCCACACAAAATTAATCTGTGACCAAACTCAAACCCTCTAAGGTTTATTTATGATACTACAACACTACTCCCTGTATTTTTTTAATTTGTCATACTTCCTGGGGCTTGACATCTTCAAACTGTGGGTTCTTCAAGATTATGTGCACATGTTCCTTTGTCGTTAATTAATTGGACACTGGCAGCAGACCGACCTGTTTCAACTTTGATAAATTTATGGGACCAGGGTGCTACCTGGTTTTGTTTAGTGCCATTTGGTCTTCATGTCAACATGCACCTGGTGCAAGTTAAATCAAGTTCTTTACGTCGAGCCCTGTACTGTCCTGGAGACCTAACAATATGGCTCTCAGTCAACCTCTGGTTGGTCTTGTTCTGATTTGATGATATTAGGCATACTACTCAACTTTTGATACTGACAGTGAGACACAGAAAGCCAATACCATCTTAATTATATGTAATAAGTTCCAGGATAATTGGATATCAGGAAGACTCCTTTCAAGAATTGAGTAGTATGTATAAGATCTGCAATATAAACGTTTACTATTGTGCATGTTTAAAATATTTTGTGTACCTTCCCCCTCTACTCACCTCTCCATCACTGCCTCTCCATCACTGCAATCCTTGTGTATGGAAGTTTGGGAGAAAGTGTGTGAAGGAATGTTTGCTACATGATGGTGATCTTTCTCTTGCTAACAGTGGACTCCAGTGCAAGTGATGGGGCGTGGAACATGGGAAGCCTTAACCAGAATCTACCGCTGGAAAAGAAAAAATCTGCTCAGGATTTTCTTGGCCAGCATACTGGGCTTGTTAACTTAGATGAACTTGTATCGAAGCCTGCACCTAAAGGTTACTGTCTTTTAACAGTCACTGTTGAACTTGGGGAGAAACACTTTCAGTCAATATATACTATGTCAGAATGAGATTGACAAACTAAAATATAACATCCAAATAATAACGAGTACTTATGGATGAATTCAATATTGAATCCGAATTAGATAAGTGAAAAAATAGCATGGTTTCATATGAGATTAGTTTTTCTCTGTAAAAACATTTTGTAATTTTCTTACTTTATGATCCAACCCATTGTCTTATAATGAAATGGCATCGCTTTTCATAATATCTTATTTTGATTCAAGATTAGATGGGTTAAGCTAAGCTAGAACCGTACAAGATAAGGTTTTTATCTGAAAAAACCCTTGTGGTCCTCTTATAATATGATCTAACCCACTTTCTTTAATTAAATGGAATCATGTTTCCTGACTTATTTGAGTTTGAACATGACATGGGTTAACTTTAAAGTTTGAAGAAATGAATGGATGATGTGATGATTGTGTGATGAAGAAAATCCCTTGCTTTCCCTTGCAGGTAATAACCCATTTGCTGCACCATCAGCCAGTAACCCATTCGAACAGCCCGTCACACGAGTACCCATGAACCAACTACAGAACACAGCACCAGGTTTCACACAGCCTGTTAATTCTGGACTCCTGCCCACCCCTCTCATTCCAGTGAACACAACCCACCAGCCCATGCAGCCACAACAACAAAGTTACAACCCCTTCTTATGAGGAACGGTCCACTCTCAGCGGATGGGAGGTTAAGATATCAAGGTTTACGTGTTGCTCCAGTATTCAAAAGGTCTGGGGCTCAGCAGATCTGATTGTATATTTCTTGAACAAAAATTGTACATTTATGTTTTAAGGTATATAAGGTGTGACTCCTTTGGTCTGATTGGTGTCCAACATTTATCAATGTACTGGAGATATACCTGTGTTGGATAGACCTAGCAGACTTGTTGCATGAAGATCTCGAAACAATACACAGGAAAAACGTCACCCCTCCAATTTCTTCGTCTATGATTTATACCAGTGATATTAGGATAGCATTGAGTGTATTCTGTACCTGTTAATTTGACTCTGCCAAATTCGTCAGCCTTGTTTCTGCAGGCAGTATGCTTTTGTGTGAAAACATCCCTGGAGTTAAAAGAGTCCAGGAAATACATCATAAAATCAATAATAATCTTTTTCATTGTCTAAGCCCCAAACTGACTGCTCTTTTGATGTTTATGTGTATTGTGTATGCAAATTTCACTTTAATGTTTAAGTTGTGCACAAGTTTTTCTTCTTAGACTTGCTTTATATAATTTTCTTTTGAATATTTTTGAAGAGGAAATGCTTGTGTGGAAACAATTGGTTAGACCATACACATGTATTCTGACAATACTATTTATGTAAACATTAGCATAACAAGTGAACAGCGGACTCTATTGTTCTATCAAGCATGCGATAATCACTCAATAATTCTATATAGTCATTACAGTCTGCATTCAAGGAATCCTGTAACCATTACCATGTTTGATGCACCATCTACAATATGTAGATACTTTCATATCAAAATTAGTATTAGAAAACACAGGAGTGTTACACATGTCTATCAATGAATGAAGAGAATAGATTTGTTTGATATACCTGACAGCTTTCATTGTACTGGGATGAATGAGTGAGTGAATGAATGAATCAGGTTGCTAGTGGCAACCAACTTTGATTTGGTCACAAATACCAAGGCAATGTGTATGTGTATTGTACAACTATGTAACAATACTGTCTTTCAAGGGAATGCCTAGCTCTCGCCTTAAATGGTAGTGTAACGCTTGTGGATTTGGTTTCATACTTTGAACAGCTGAACTTTCTGTAAAAATATTTTTGTAAATGGTACGGATTCATTTTGCTGCAGATAATCAATAAGAACATCGCTGTGGTCCGTACAATATTGCTGTTTATCAGCCAAGGGTATGTTTCAGTGCGAATGTTGTTAAAATTTGATAAGATTATCATATGTTTTTGTGTCACATTTATCAGTTATCATCCTATTTATGTATGAGAATATGACACATGGAAAATATTGTTTGTTTAAGTTTAAGGAGTAAAATATATAAGCAAATTCAAATACACAAGAACTGCACCTTATGTTAGAAAGAAATATTGACTAATAAATAAATGGTTAAAATGCTACCACATTATATTAACTATTGGCAATAGGTTAGTACTGGGGTGATACTGTGTAAGCATGGATTGACAGCAACATGTGTCAAGGCAGTATTGAACCTGCTTGATTCAGCTTGAATGGCTGAAAATTTGCTGATGCAGTGTGAAGCAATATTGACTGCTTGCCTGGCATCATGTCTTGTGTTGAGTAATTGCATGGAACTGTTGTCGGAACACGGCTGTTATTGCACAAGACAGAGGCCTTACCTTCACCTTCTTGCTGGTGTTGAGCATGCTATTTATTCAGTTTTGTTTATAATATTTATATTCATAAACTGTGCGATGGATATTAGAATAGAAGGAGTTGCTGTGTAACTCAAATTAACAGCTGCATAGTCATTACAGAAGAGTCATGGGGTTGGACAGCCATGATAGAGGAAACATCTAGTCCTTGTTTTTCACTCATCTCAGGACTTTTCCTCTCGGCCATCCAGCCCTGAACACTATCTGGCTGACTGAAGGGCCTAGTTGTGGAATATGAATTGCCATTTTCAGACTACAGCATGTAGAATAGTGCTTCTCTATTTATTTATGACTGTATGTTTGGTTGGTGTCATAAGGGGTTTTGTTAACCAGGAATATTGTAATTGTCTTTACACAAAGTTTTGATCTAGTTCACACCACTTAGAACTAGTATTTGCACCGACTGGTGATGTTTGTCTTGAGTCATCCAGGTCAGTTCTTGTGAATGTTGTCCTGTGTTTCGGAGATTCTGTCTGGCTATGCAGCTTATTGGCATTACTGAGATTCTCCGACGATATTTGTTTTGGCAGCATGTCTTGTATTATAAACAGAGTGAAAGGATCTGACAGATCAGCGAAAATGACATTAATAGATATGTATGATTATATATTCTGTAAAATAATCCCTCTTTAAAAAGTGCATTTGTTATTAAGGGAATGTATGGCCGCAACCAATCAAATCTTTAACTTCATGTTTTGATTTGAAAATATATATTACTGGATTTTTTATACATATTTGTTGGAAGTGTTTGGGAAAGATGACCGAGTACTGAAGATCTATTTCATGTGGAATCTAGTTGACATGGAATAAATATTCTTTCTGGATCTATTATTAGAGGAATCATTATATTGACCTCAAGGTTCACATTGGTAGGATTTCGGATTGCTAGGGAGACCTGGGTCATTGACACTTAAAATAAACAAAACTTCAATTTCTTACACTGTGACCCTTTTTTCGACATATGTGACCCCAATATTCAAATCCATCCGATGCACCCAGTCATCTTTACCCATCACAAAATCCCAAGGTATTGATTAGTTGTGGCTTTAGGTACAGTTGCCATGAGTAATAATGTTCAAGCACCGGTCAGATTGAAATGGAATGGACTCCAGTCCTACCTCCAGGACTTGAGTTTCTGACCAGGGGAGATAACTCACATCTTCTCTGAAATGCTTGTTGAAGACTTAGAAGAGGACCGGTACAATGTCTGGATCCATTTCGATGGTGCAAAGGAGGACAAAATGTTGATTGGGAGGCATGCTGTTGAAATCAGGTACTCAAAGTCATGGTCAGGTTTTGCGATATGGGTACTCAGGTCCATTTTTGTTTTTTTCCTATCCGTCAGAGCCCTAATGAGTAGGTATTTGCCATGATGTGTACTCTTCAGAGTTAACCCCTGTTTAATCCCAGGATCTACTGAAACATCAGGCAATAACCTGGTGAACATCCTCAGTGCACACTGCCAGTTTCTGTTACTTAGTTTCTGTTCCTCAGTTGCTAAACTCACCATAGTCTTTCATACTGTACCAGACATGGCCAGGCTTCTTTCTGTCAACTCAACGTCAATCAGATCACCCTGGAAAAACATGTGCTTCAAGATTCAATAATGTTTTGATTTGAACAAATTTTATCACCAGAGAAAATAGGAAAGGACAAATTTTATAAGATTTCATGGACTGAAAAAATGATTCAACAGTGTACTAAAGTCAACCCAAGTGTTTGTTCGTAACCCCTAATTGTGGAGGGTCATCTAATCTGAATATTATGGCCAAACATTTAAGAACCGTCACTTAATTTCTAACTCTGTGTTATAAGGAATTATCTACCAGGAACATAGTTTGTTTGTTTTCTCAATTCTACTTGTACTTAAAAGAAATGTTTTCCCTTTCTATGCACGAGATAGAGTTTGACAGGCAATTTATTTTATTTTTTCTCAAATTTGTTGATTTTGAATCTCTTAAATGTAAACATTTTTGTCATTTAACTGCATATGTTTTTATTATACATTTTAAATTTATTTCCAAGTTAACTTACATGTACTTCAGTTAGATGTCATGCCGTCATTCTTTTGCACGGATAATACCAACTTGAAATTAAGGAACTTTAAAAGTTTGAATGAATAGTATTGGATTTGGAGAACTGCTGTAGATTTTTTGTCTTTAACTATTGTTATGTATGGTGGATTTGTGATTGGTTCATCGATATTTGTCTGTTTTTCATTTGATAATGCAATATGTTGTGTCATGAGCTAATCTTTTGCAAGTGGTAAGCTTGTGGTGAAACAGTGTCTATTTGCATGTTCAGTCAACTCTGGATATGACTTGTGTAACGCCAAGTCAATTGTCAATCAAAGACTCTTTTTTTTTTTCTCATGAGAATTATTTACAAATATCAAACATTGGTGATTAAAACAAATGTATCAGGCACAAGTTGTGAAACTTTGTGGGGGGGTTTCAAGGACACCTTTCCACAGAGCAGTCTTGGTGCAACGACTATCACAGTCAAAGTTCAAATATGGGCGTCAATCAGTGTGGCACGTCAGTATATGTCAGTCAGTGTGGCAAGATCACTTTGTGGAATAAAGCCCAGCCGTCATGTTGATGATTAGAGTGTTATGTAGCTATTGAAATAAATGCACAACTGGTAGGTAGAATTTAGTAGTGAAACCACTAGTATCTTCTATACCAAGTGCCAAAGTAGGTCATAAATTATTAAACCAAGATCTTTTCAGGGTTAAACTAGGTTTTCAAATGATAAGAAATGGCATTTAAGTACAGTAAACATGCAGGTAGATAGGAAGAAATGTACACCAGAGTCTGGAAATATTTTCCAAGATTGCTTCTATAAAGAGACTTTTCCATGCGTATTATAATCATAGGGCATAGTGAGGGTGTTCACCTACCTCATATTAAATTGCTGCCTTTGCTAAGAACATTTATTCACAATGTAACTTGTATGTTTGTTATATCCAGAGTTGCTGATTGAGTCAGACTACTGTTTGTATTTTTTTCCAACTTTCAATAAGATATTGTAAAGCTACAGGTAACCTCACATAAAAGAATTATTTTTTTACAACAGTTGAGTCCGGTTTGACTTTTTTCAAAGTATCTCAGTATTGATTGTGTAACCATGGAAACACCGTAAGCTCACATGACAATACTGCCTTTGGATGGCAATAAGTATGTACAAATGCTACTGTACAAAAATGTGTCTCGCTTCATGTGGCGTGGTGTGTCATATTGTATACGCTGTGCACTTTGATGCTCGTATTTTTCTCATTCAATTGTTGTTGAGTCTTTGGAATCAACAATGAAGCCACAATAGAAGAAATAAGAAATACGACAGGGTCTCTTGCTCATGAGTGGTGACAATGATAGGTCTGTCTGGTCTCGGGTATGGACAAGCCTGAGAAATTGGGAACTAGAATGCCTCTCAACAGTTCAAACCCAGATACAGTGAATGGAAAACATGAAGTAGCAGAGAGCTGTGTTTGTTAGACTGTTGCACAACATATGGAATGGACTAATTTTAATCAGGACTGGATGTGCCGCTAAGTGTGGACCTGGATGAGACTTTTCATCTGGGAAATGTTTTATATTTTATTTTCATAAGCAGTTACCTGATTGGTGGCTTTGTGTGAGAGCGGCAACGGAGACGACAATAAAGAATGTGCTTGCAATGCTCAGTGGGGAGCTACTATAACTGTGGGCAGTCACCAGCTACATGTGTCTTGGAGATGATAACAGCAGTGTTATCACATTCTGACTCGTATAATAACATGAATAAACCAAATATTATCACATATGGCTTCTGTTGTTTGTCTGGACACTCATTATTCAACTCACATATGTTGGGTAGTCATTGAAATTAACATAACAGTGCTGTAGTTTCCCTCCGTAAAATGTTGGCATGAAATTGTAATGGACATGTAATGGTGGAATCTTGATTTTAAGCCTTGAAAATATTTCTTATTTCATATTTCAGTAATATATAGTACGCAAAAGAAGTTAAAAAAACACCTGATTTTTCCATGACTATTGTGATTTAACTATAGTCTTAAGAAATTAGGTGTTTAATTTCTGTCAGTAGTATAGATCATGTAGGTTGTAGGTCACATAATGTGAATGAAAAAGGATGATTGAGAGTTACTTCACACCTCAGATGTGAACTAATTACAGATACTGTAAACTATGGTTATAACGAACACAAGGGGACCATTAATTTTAGTTGGTTATAACCGTAGTTTGTTATGAGCATGCATACATCATCTATACAGTAAATAGCAGGGACCCAAAAAAGAGTTCGTTGTATCAGTCAGTTCGTTTTAAGCTGTTCCTTATTGTAATTGTAAATTTGTTTAATCAAGACAACAGTTAGTATCCCGTTTGATAAAGATTAATGGTTTGGAAACCAGTAAGATGATGCTTGTGCATGTATGATGATGATTTCAATTTGACATAGGTTCATTTAGGGTTTGGTATGCAACTTTAAAGTTATGAATCAAAAGATTTGCGGTTTGAAAGATTCAAATACTAGACGTATACACTCCATAAGTGAAATGCATTACCAGATTTATGTGTGTGGGAAGTAATACCAACTTGAGTGGCATTGCAAACTGGCATCAGTGGAGATGTCCAATACGAATAAATTAAATGGCCAAATGAGAGTTGCGGAATGTTGGCCCACTCTATCCTGTAGTGACTTGTTCAAAATAAGGCCGTTACAATACTGTCTGCGATTTATCATTGTGGTGTTGAAAGATTGACAGTGTATGGTTTAGTCAAAAAAGCCTTGGAGCCTGCTCTAGCAGTGTGTAAAATTTTACCCACGTAATTACGCAGCCATCGCCTTATCTGTCGACTTTCCGTGTACTGTTGGCGGCAATACGTTCATGGCGACGTTGGTACACCCTGATTCGACCATCAGTTTGATGCAGGTTACATATTGACTCGTCTCGAACCAAACAGATCTCCACCGCCGGTTAGGCCATGCTTGACACCACTGACGTCGCAGTTGACGATGTTGTTGCGTCAAAACACTGTCTGGTCAGTTATCCTTCGCATTCCATGATTTGCTGTTGTACACCTTTGTCGCAAATGACGTCGCGGAACGAATCTGTCCTTTGCAGGCGTTGTAACACGAGGTCTGTCGCTTACCATGCTGTTGATACCGATACCAAAGTCTAGAGAGTATGTTCTAGGACACATTGATTGAATACAGCCGACTTATTACTCTCCGGTGTCCAATCGTCCAACGGCCAAACGTCCCACTCTTTACTTTGATTTTAATTAAATCGCGGAGGATAATGACATGCACTTGACGAGGTTAACTTCACTCGTGAATGATAGCTTCAGCAAAGTAGGGTTTTCAGTTTGAAAAGAAAATAGCCATTGCTGTAGCACACGTAAGATCGAAACACTATGATGTACCTGAAATACTGTTCAAAGCAGCATTTTGACCAGCGAACGGCCAACTTCCTGTCCCTTTAATATGTTTGTTGTTTGGACTCTGCAATATTCTAGCTATAGGACACCCTTGAGGATCCGGGTTAGAACAGGTCTTCAGTAACCTTTGCCGTAAATGGCGACTATGCTTGTCTTAATAGGCGACTAACCGGATCGAATGGTCAGGATCGCCGACTTGGTTGATGCATGTCATCGTTTTCCAATTGCGTAGGTCGATGCTCATGACGTCAATCACTGGATTTTCTGGTCCAGACTCTAGTGTTAACAAACCTTTATCATGCACATAGCTGGAATGCTGCTGAGTGCGGCAGTTAACAACAAACAAACAAACAATGAAACAAAGAAATATTTAACTCAACTCATTCATACTATTCACCGAGCACACTTCAACTTATTTTGCTTTGTTTAAATATATACTGACACTTGCTCGGTACAATGTGTGACACCCATGCCTGATGTTCCCAGCAGTGATATTGCTGGGAAAATGTTAATAGTCAAAAAGGCGGCCTGAACAACGCTCGCTCGCTCACTCACTCACTCACTCACTCACTACTGGTAGTTCAGATGAGCCATGTGTTTAGTCCATATGAAATATAGAAGCCCTTAGGCAGCAACGGGTGATACATATGTTTGACCAACGATTTGAAATAAATTCACATCAAGCTTTTATGAAGACATGACACGTTTATGTAAAACAACTCCTTTTTTGTAACGACGTTTCAGAGCTACTTCTTGCCCCTGAAGTAGCCCTGGCACGCTGGTACAACCATAAAGGAGTTGTTATCCAGAAACGTTAAATATCCATGTTCTTCCAGTATCCAAATGCCTATCAAAGACTTGATCAAGCTTTTGGAAAAATATTTCATGTAATTTGAAAAATTAGTTTTATTAAAATTTGACAATGAAATACAATACACACAGGTTCGTGATGTTATTTTGTTTAAGTATTGAATCATCTAGTACCTCGCTTATTTCACACATTTTTCTATAATTATTTGTATTTTTAATTCTGAAGACCTGGAGCATTTTTAACCAATATTCAACTGGAGTCCTTCCAAAGAATATGCAAAGATTTGTGAATATCCTGTTGTAAAATGATGTTTGTGGTCATGAGCTGTTTGTATCGTTATTTCGAAAGTATAAACAGAGCTTCATCTTCGAAGTATTAAGTTTAAGTCTTAATGTAATTCCATGTCTTCCCCAGATGGGTACATGCATACTGACGTAATTGGATTCAACAGAACTTAATAGGAATATAAGCAGCAATATATTTGAGGAACACTATTGTCATGAACATTAAATTATTCAAGTATTGGCAATGGTGATATCCTCCATGATCAAGCAAATATTTTCAGATAATCAGAAATATTAACTCAGATCTGCATTATACAGCTATGATACGAAAGCTGCAATGACTTTTCAAAAATAAAAAATTAAGGCTCTTATAGCTGTTTGATTTTGTTTCAAAACTCAGTATTTGTCATCACACAACATGAAATATGAATGAGATACTTCTGTTGTCAATGTTGTCAATCTCATTACATAATATTGAAAAGGGGAGAATTTACAAATAATTTGAACACATGGACGTCCTCCATGAAGATATGCCCCTGGGACATCTGATAGCAGTGGATCTCCTACTTCTATAGCGGATGTCCCCACTGCGCATGGTTGAAAAATACGGAAGTGTCTGACCACGCTGTTGTGTTTTGATTTTGATCGTCGCTATTTTACAGGAGTCTGTCGAGTTGACGTCAATAGTGTTTGTGAACTGTGTAATTATGGGAAGAATAGGGAAACCACAGAAAAGTAGGAAGCACAAGAAAGTAAAACCACTAGATCCAATAAAACAAGTGGAAAGTGAAGCACGGTAGGACATTTTGAATGATATAAGCAGGGTTAAAATTAAACGTATCTGTGCCATATCCTACATTAATGATATATCATAACAACGAGGCCAAATTATGCATTCATAAACGCACAGATTCAAACAAACAAATTAGGTATTAGTTGGATAAAAGTGAAACATTACATAAAAGATACATTTCTATTGACTTTTTATTCTCTTGTGTACGACTTGTCAAACATGAAAAACACATGAAAGGACTGTTTGTTTGTTGTTTAACGCCGCACTCATCAATATTCCAGCTGTATGACGGCGGTCTGTAAATAATCAAGTATGGACCCGACAATCCAGTGATTGACATCATGAGCATCAATCCACACAGTTGGGTGAAAGGACTGTATTAGATGTAACAATGTGACTGAGGTACTCGGCTGGCCACTAGAACTTTGGGTAGTAGAATAATTGGCTTCATACGACCGAGGCATATTTTTGTAATCAAGGCTTTTAGAAACAATGTCTTCTCATCTAATTAAGCTGGCAATAAGTATTTTGTAACTCATCCGTAAGAAAAAAACACAAGCTTTCTCTTCAATTTGCCTTCAATAAAAAAACAAGACTGAAGCCAGTTGCTCTGTACAGCGCTTGCGTTAACAGTTTTGCTGTGCAGAGCGCTATCGTTTTGGTTTGAGAATGTGATGCACACACGAAAAATTATTTCATGCATGATTTAAAAACACACACGACTGTTGACATACTGTCCCTTCAACAGAGTCTGTGACAAAACCTTTGAGTGCAAGTAAATGTACTTGTTGAGTATTGCCTTAAAATTTTCTTTTGCGTTTATGATACTGAGAGAACTGAATAAAATGGTTTAGTGTCAAATATTTTGGCTACTGGAAACTGTCCTGAAACTTCCACCCAAGCCACTTTCACCTGCTACATTTGTTCCGTAATGTTTCAAAAGCCGACTCACCCTCATGGCATCACTAGCCGTACTTATGATTTCCTCGTTCCTTCCTATGATACACGGGGCAGTCAGGTACCCTACTGGTAAAAGCGTTTGCTCGTCACGCCGAAGACCCGGGTTCGATTCCCGACATGGGTACAATGTGTGAAGCCCATTTCTGGTGTCCCCCGCCATGATATTGCTGGAATATTGCTAAAAGCGGCGTAAAAAAATAGTCACTCACTCACTCACTCCTATGATCCACATGATCCTTACAGTGTTCCCTCCCAGACTTTTCCCCGTGAAGATCGGGGGTAGAATAAGTCTTCCGCAATCCATTCTTGCCGTAAAAGGCGACTACGCTTGTCGTAAGAGGCAACTTATGGGATCGGGTGGTCAGGCTTGCTGACTTGGTTGAAGCATGTCATCTATCCCAATTGCGTGGATTGATGCTCATGATATCAATCACTGGATTTTCTGGTCCAGACTCGATATTTACAGACAGCCGTCATATAGCTAGAATATTGCTGAGTGTGGCGTAAAACAACAAGCCAATCCAAAACCAACACTTTTCTGTCAAAAAAAAATCACCCGACGAATTACTAAAAACCATGTCATTCATACCCATGAATTCGAAGTCTGACACCTTAGGCTTGTAGTTGTTGGAGTGTCATCACCTATTCAACCCTTTCTGTTCATTTCCGTAATGTCTTAGGCATGTCGAGATGTAGATTTACACTGAGTTTAACAGTATGGACGTAGTTCAGTCGGTTAGCTGTTAGGCTAATAGTTTGAAGGTGGCCAGTTCACATCTTTAAGATTCTCCCTAAACTTGGTTGCTTGTCTTTGTGACACATGGCCTTCAGCAGAGATTGTTTAACACATGGCCTTAGACAGAGATTGTGTGACACATGGCCTTTGGCAGAGATTGTGTGACACATGGCCTTAGACAGAGATTGTGTGACACATGGCCTTAGACAGAGATTGTGTGACACATGGCCGTCAGCAGAGATTGTGTGACACATGGCCTTTGGCAGAGATCATCCTCACGAGAAGTTCTGGTGCTCTATTCTACAGTTTTTCCCTAACCTGGAATCACCTGTGACACAGGTGTCTGCAGTTCACATTGTCCACCTGGAATATCCATAAAATGAGACCCCAAGAGAATTTTTAGATTGAATCAATTTTTTTGAAACATCTGTAAATAGAAATAAAGGCTCTTGTTGATTTTGGTGTTGTAGTATTTTGCAAGTATAATAATATGTTAAGGCACGAATTAAACATCAAATCAAAGCGCATATGTTGTCATGATTAGGATTATCTCTCCTTTTGTCTTCCAAGGGTAGAGCAATTGTCTGAATAAACTTTGCAAGTCAGAAAACCAAATTTGTTTTAATCATGTTGAATACTTACCCAGTGCCAGTTTGACTTACTATGCCAATATCATGTGTTTTACGCAATACAATTCTTTGATATTATAACTTCAGTGGACAAGTGAATTATGACCAAAAATATGACAAACATATTTTTACCTTGATCCAGTGTCCGAAATAACTGCCTGCCCACCTGCCCATGGCTGGTAACTCTCTGTTGGGCTGCATGAAATTTTCCTCCACCTGCCCGACTGTCAGATTATTTTTAGACTATAACGTATTCAGTTTTATTATAAGTCCTCGTATATTCTCAAGTAATTGTTTGCTTTATTTCAACTGAATCACGGCTTAATTTGTCTCTTATTTTTCTCAATCTTTCAATATTTATAATGTCTGAATGCATGCAGGTCACATTGAAGATAGGCAGGCAACATATATGGGTCACCTGCCCGACTGTCTTGTTGGGTTTTAAAACACTCCCTGGTTCTTATGATATGAATTAATGTTGGCCATTAATTTGTGTTCATATTTTCCAGTAAAGGTCAGCTCAACCAGAAACCTAGAAATGTGGACCAGGAAATCCCCAAGAAGGCTATTTTGTTGGGAGCCTCCATAAAACGTCACGCCTCGCAGCAGCAGCAGCAGCATGGAGGCGTCAACAAGAAGAGGAAGAAGAAGGGCAAGTGTGAGTGGTGTGACGATATTCTTCTGTTTGTTTTTGCATGATTCAAGCACTATATTGTCCTTCACATGTTTCTCACACTTGTGGGGGGCACGGGTGGCCCAGACGTCTAAGGCGCTGCGATTCGCTGTGCAGAGCTGCGTCCCTTGGGCACGCCAGAAACCTGTGATTGGGGTTCGAATCCTGGTTCGCCACAATAATGTTTCTAGGTTTGTCAGCACCATACCCGTGTTCGTGGGTTTCACCAAAGTGGAAGACGTCTGAGACCTGCATCACTTCGGGCTTTCCACCCACATTAAGCTGACACGCCGTGATATAACTGGAATAATATTAAAAGCGGTGTTAAACCCAACTCACTCACTCACTCACTCTCACACTTGTGCTACCATACATCCAAGGGGAGAGTTAAATGAACGAATAGTGATCATGTAATTCCCGAGACACCAATTTATGTCTTCTGTAGCAGTAAGCGGTGATTCTACACACCTTCATTTGAAGGAATTCAGTAAGTACTGTTCAGGGCAAATATGAATGTTTGAAGTACTTTTTGGATGTTGGTCATACGGGTTGCAAGTCTTACATGCATTAATACTGCTATCCTGGATATCAATCAATCAGTTTATTCGGTAATAAGGCCTCAGGCCCACGTACAGATATATACAATTAAGTTTCACATCAAGTGCTGCATGAAATAATATTTACAGGTAAGAAGAACGAAGACCGATAGCATCTTTAACATAATTGGCTAAGTTCTCAAGACAGTTTACATCAGGAGAGTTTAACATTCTAACCAGTGTGTCTTTACGATTATTACCAATAATGAAGACTAAATATGGGAAATATTTTGAGTGAATATCTTCATAAATAGGGCAAACAAGAATGAAATGAATTTCATTTTCAACTGCCCTTAACTTGCACCATTGACAAAACCGGAGTGTCTTATCGATGCCATCCCTCCTTCCTGTGTTATGCATAATTCCCAGTTCTCCAATACCTAAAAGGGTAAGCATACGTCGCTTTTCTTTTGATAATACATTTAATAGATATCCTGGATAAGGCTTCATTGGGTAGTGTTGGAAATTGCTATATATGTAAGAAATAATGAATCATGTCTAGGAATTATTTGTTGACTATTAGATCATGGTTGAGCCCTGAATTGTTATAGTTAGGTGACAAGGGCAAAGGCAAGGAGGGATGTTTATGTGATGAATCATAGCACTATATGTTGTCTATTAGATTGGGTGGAACCTTTGATCTTACCTCCAGCCATGAGAGAATTTAGCACCGATCATTGGTAAATGAATATATATGTAAAAAATGTAGAATTCAGGGTAGGGGATGGGATAAACATGATAAACCTGGGGAGACCTTTGGAAATCTCCATGGGGACTGTAAATAATCTTTATGGTTGACAAATCACCTTGCCCCACCTGTTAGTAGTAGGACGGTACACTGATGCATTGGTGGATAGCGATTATTTACTTCGCAATGCAAGTATCGATCATAATCGCACACTAAGTAGATAGTATCGATTCTTATTTTAAATGAATTCTTCAATAAATGTTACACCAAACATTTATTTCTTGTGAAAATGAGTACCGGTAGTGAAAACTTAAATAATTTCATCCATTGTGCCATACTTGGCACCGACAATTGTAAATCGTTGTGTGTCAGGTATTTGGCCATCCTGTCTGTGAAAAAGATGGCTTACACACCACAGATAAGAACGCATACAGGTATGATGATACATATTAGACCGTAGGCAAGGTATCATGATACGTATCTGATCGTGAGCATGGTATCATGATACATATCTGATCGTGAGCATGGTATCGTGATACGTATCAGATCGTGAGCATGGTATCATGATAGGTATCTGATCGTGAGCATGGTATCATGATACGTATCTGATCGTGAGCATGGTATCATGATTCATATCAGATCGTGAGCAAGGTATCGTGATACGTATCAGATCGTGAGCAAGGCATCGTGATATGTATCGGATCGTGAGCAAGGCATCGTGATGCGTATTGGATCATGAGCAAGGTATCATGATATGTATCAGACCACGAGCAAGGTATCGTGATACATATCTGATTGTGAGCAAGGTATCGTGATATGTATCAGACCGTGAGCAAGATATCGTGATACATATCGGACTGTGAGCAAGGTATCGTGATATGTATCAGACCGTGAGCAAGATATCGTGATACGTATCGGACTGTGAGCAAGGTATCATGATATGTATCAGACCGTGAGCAAGATTTGTGATACATATCGGACTGTACGCAAGGTATCGTGATATTATCAGACCGTGAGCAAGATATCGTGATATGTATCAGACCATGAGCAAAGTATCGTGATACATATTGGATCTGAGCAATGTATCATGATACGTATCTGATTGTGAGCAAGGTATCGTGATATGTATCAGACCGTGAGCAAGATATCGTGATACGTATCGGACTGTGAGCAAGGCATCGTGATACGTATCTGATTGTGAGCAAGGTATCGTGATATGTATCAGACCGTGAGCAAGATATCGTGATACGTATCGGACTGTGAGCAAGGTATCGTGATACGTATCAGACCGTGAGCAAGATATCGTGATACGTATCGGACTGTGAGCAAGGTATCATGATATGTATCAGACCGTGAGCAAGATTTGTGATACATACCGGACTGTACGCAAGGTATCGTGATATTATCAGACCGTGAGCAAGATATCGTGATACGTATCAGACCATGAGCAAAGTATCTTGATACATATTGGATCTGAGCAATGTATCGTGATACGTATCGGACCGTGAGCAAGGTATCGTGATACGTATCGGACCATGAGCAAGGTATCGTGATACGTATCGGACCGTGAGCAAGATATCATGATGCGTTCGGATCCCACAGTTGGTGTGTTGTCCCAGCGCTAGTTCCTATGAACGTGAAGGATGAATGAATGGATACCTCTCCTTTTTTCAGTTCCCATCAGTGACCCAGAAACCAGAAATGTGATGAAAGTAAAGAAAGGTCAGTCCAGTGCAGCACAAAGACAAGGTGATGTCAACCATTCAACCATGAGAACACTGGATGATGAGGACATTATAGACAAGTTTATGGTAAGTACAGCTGTTAAAATGGGTATGATAAAATAGCTGATCATTGGGGCTGTATTCAATTATTTGGACCCTGTTGGGATCCGGGGCAGAATAGGTCCACCACACACCATACTTATGTAGAAGCTAGCTGATTTACTGTGAGTTGAGGTAAAATGGGGATACACGTCACATTCAAGATTATTGCACTAATATAGTGATGTGTTTATGTGGCTGCTTGGACTAGCCTGGACTAATGGCGGTTTTAAAGTGCTAGCCTAATTGAGCATGCTCAGATACCTTGCCGCAGTACATAATGGATACCCCATCAGACACAGTATACTGACTCCAACCAGTCCTTGTTTTATCAAGTGCCAGGACGGGTAACAATAAATACCATCTTTTAACTTCTTTTGGTTGGATATTGTTGGTCATGAGTGATAAGCACTGGATTGTCTGTGTCCCAGACTGTGAATAAGTGAAAAAGAGTTGACATTGGGAAACAGAATTATGCTGTATACATGGAGCCAATGAAATTCTATAAAAAATATTATATATTGTAGTTTCACAGAAGCGGAGACATAAATCCTACGACAACCAAAAGAGCAGAAAAAGTGAAAATGTGAGTATGGGGTATATTCAGTAGCTGTCAGAATATGGAAGAATATGTCTCACTGCTTCATATTATCTAGAGCCTCTGCCCAGAGGGCAATCCATGGCCATGTCATACCTAAAGATGTCTGTAAAAATTATTTGACAGTTACCAAAGAAACAGTGCACACATCATCTTTGACCTGTAATGTTACGTATTAGAAACTGAAATTAAACCAAAATATATGACCATATGATATGAACTGTTTGCTCTGTCAATCTGTTTGCTTATTACGTAGTGCCTTCACTTTGCAGGAGATCAAAAGAGCATAAGCAGAAACACAAAGAGAAGAAGAAAGAAAAAGATAGAGAAAAAGAAAGAGACTTCAGCCAGTTCAAAGGTTTGAATCAGTACATCCATGTATAAATCATGACAAGAATGTGGGGTTAACAGGAATGACAATCTTGAACCCTTGACATCCTTGAACATTTGTGTCACTGAACCTTTAACATCCCTGTTCCTTTGGCATCCTTGAACCCTTGACATCCTTGAACCTTTGTGTCACTGAACCTTTAACATCCCTGTTCCTTTGGCATCCTTGAACCCTTGACATCCTTGAACCTTTGTGTCACTGAACCTTTAACATCCCTGTTCCTTTGGCATCCTTGAACCCTTGACATCCTTGAACCTTTGTGTCATTGAAGCTTTAACCACCCTGCTCCTTTGGCATCCTTGATCCCTTGAACCTTTGACATCCTTGGACCCTTGACATCCTTTTATCCAAGACATTCTTGAACCTTTGGCAACCTTGAACCCTTGACATCCTTGAACCATTGACATTCTTGAACCTTTGACAGCCTTGGACCCTTGACATCTTTGAACCTTTGACAGCCTTGGACCCTTGACATCCTTGAACCATTGACATTCTTGAACCTTTGACAGCCTTGGACCCTTGACATCTTTGAACCTTTGACAGCCTTTGACCCTTGGACATCCTTGAACCATTGACATTCTTGAACCTTTGACAGGCTTGGAGCTTTGACATACTTTTATCCATGACATCATGTTTCACACCCTTGTCTCTCAGTAGCACAGGTGGGCCAGTTGTTTTATGGGCCACAATTAGCTGTGCATAGTTACATCCATTAGGTATGCCAGGATCCTATGATCGTGGGTCCAAATTCCAGTTTTGCCCTGATTATATTTCTAGGTTTGTCAGCTTATGGATTTCATCCAGGTGAAAAACATCCAACATTAGGCTGACAAGCCAAGATATATCTGAAATACTCATCAAAGTGGCATTAAACCCAACTCACTCATAGAGCAGAACAGGATGCAAGTGTTGACATGTATTTTCACTGCTGATGTATAGACAACACGGAATATTAGTCATTGCCAGTGATTGTATCTTGAGTATATTTTAATGACGTAGGACTTTTTCTCACATCCCTTTCCAAAATTTTGTATCACTTTCTCAAAACTCCCCCAAAATATTATGTTGTTTTGGGTGTTAATGTATTGTGCTCTCATTAAGAATACCTAATCAGGTTTTGTAAAATAATAATGTCGTTGGAAGATGCATGATATGACTGAACAGATTCTTTATGAATATAATGTTGATGTTCCTCCTTACCTCCTGCTTCAGATGAGGTACAATTCGGGGAAGTAGTCCATGCTCCCCCAACTCTGTCTGTCCTCCCACGCAAAGCACACACAGAACAAGGAGTTCCTCGGGTAAGTAAAGCACACCGAAAGAAGAAATGTTTAAGCAAGCAGTGCACACAGGAAGCTCCGATGGTAAGCAGTGCACACGCAATAAGAGGATACCAGGGTAGGAAATGGACCCAGAAAAATACTCTCCCAGGGTAAGCAATGCACACAGTACAAGAGGATACCATGGTGAGCAATGGATGTGAAGTCAGCAGATGCTAAGGTAAGCAATGCGCACAAAACACAGAGCCCTACAGGTAAGCAAAGATCATAGCACAATAGGATACCGTGGTAAGCAACGGATATGAAGTAGCACATGCCATGGTCAGCAAAGCACACTGAACAGAGCTCCCAGGGTAAGCAATGGGTACAAAGTAAGCAGATACTAAGGAAAGCAATGCATACGGAACACAGAGCCATAAGGGTAAGCAATGGGCACAGGACTAAAGGATACCATGGTAAGCAATGGATATATAGTAAGCAGATACTAAGGAAAGCTATGCACACGGAACACAGAGCATTAAGGGTAAGCAATGGATATAAAGAAGCACATATTATGGTAAGCAATGCACACAGAACAGAGGTCCCAGGTTAAGAAATGGGTACAAAGTAAGCAGATACTAAGGAAAGCAATGCACGGAACACAGAGCCATAAGGGTAACCAATGGGCACAGGGCACAGTTCTGAGGGTAAGCAATGGGCATAGGACACAGCTCTGAGGGTAAGCAATGGGCACAGGACACAGCTCTGAGGGTAAGCAATGGGCACAGGACACAGCTCTGAGGGTAAGCAATGGGCAAAGTCACATAGCTCTCAGTGTCCGCAGCCCACACTGAACAAGGACCTCCAGGATAAGCACAATATGTGGTGTTCCCAGTTTAAATCATGCACTTGGAATAAGGGGATTTGTAATCAGACAGGGCTTCAAAGTGTGTCTGATAATTACTATAACATTGCTGGCATTTCCCATTTCAGCCAGGTAAGAAGTCCCTGTTGTTGAAAGACATCATCACAAGCAACTCCAGCCACAGTCAGCAGACGCCCTCGGGTGGTAAGGGGGGGCGGCGTGAGCTGGGGCAGACGGTCAAGAGGAAAACCCTGTCCATGGCACAGCAACACATCATGGACTTCGAGAGGGAGAAGGCTGTGCAGCTCTACAGGGAGTTGAAAAATAAAAAGATGAACAGATTTAGCTGAAACTGAAGGCTTTGTCATGTGTTGAGATGGGGACTTGTTTCTGTCCCCGAGTGGGTATGGTTTTACCCCGCTTCTAGCAATATTCCAGCAATACGGAGGGAGGTGGGGTGGGGCTGGTGCACCCGGAAATAGGTTATACACATTGTAACCATGTTGTGAGTCAAACCCAGGTCTTTGGCATCACGAGCAAACACACTGAAGTTGGGGCTGTTAGGTGATCTTGTGAAATCTGAAGTTTCTGATTGACAATGTGCAGGGTGTTTGTATGTTGACCTGCACATGAACATTGGCCCATTGTTTTTGAAAGAGCAAACCCATTTTCACTGTTTTCAGGAGGTGACCTGTTACTATTGACATTGTGAAATAAATACAACTGTGATTACAGAATTCTGTTCACTGTTGCAACACAAAATTGTTGAACAGGTGACTGGCACATTGGAAATTACAACCAATGGACCTGTTTCCCATCTTTTTCGTCCTGTTCTTTTATCCACGTGTCAGTATATTTTAGGAAGTGACAAATGTTCAGTACTGCTTTTGGCATGAAGACTTTCATGGATAATAACTTCTTCCTTGTTTCTAACAATGTTTCAAGACTACTTCTTGACACTATATTCATCCACCTGAAGTTTCATGTATTTATGATCTACCAATGTGTCAATGTCCAAAAGTTTATTTATTATTAAAAGTCCAGTGAGCTTATGTTGTGGCCTGATTGTCTGTCATCTGTCCTAAACATCAGCTCTTCAGCAAGCCACTGGACCAATGAAGCTGAAACTTCACATTACTGATTCCAACCAATGATGACATTCCAATTTGTTCAAGAGGTTCAAATTTGGTTTTCAACATGGTTGCCACGGCAGCCGTGTAAAACTATTTATGGTCATTACTCAGCCATATTTGGTCAGAATGAACTGAAATTTGATACATGTATAGTTTGTAGTGAGACTTAACATATAGTTGCTTTTATTGTGATATTTTAAATTCTGGCTTTTTTATGACCATGCTCTTTGTGAAATTTGGTATACACACCAGGCAAGTACTGAACTGGTGCTTTTTTCTAACGCTCATTATGCCAAGCATCTGTAATAGTTATACAAGCCAAAAGATTGGCTTTTGCAAACATATCTTTGTATTATACCGATTGCTGAGTGAGTGAATATTGTTAGTACCTGCAATCAACAATGTGTCCGCTTTATCATAGCCACAGTATCAGGGATATTTCAGCTATTCACAGCCACGGCAACCAACAATATTTCAGCTATATCACACACCCTGTAAATATCATGAATATCAGGCTGGGCCAGACGAACCACTCTTTATCTCTCACATCATCATACGGAATTCAAAGAAATCTCTTTTGTATGATTCCTCCTACAAGTATATCACAACATGTGTTTGCGAATCACTCTCAAATGGTGTTTTCGAAAAGGTGAGTGTATCCTGCCCCACTGGTGGCCCTCCTCACAAACATACAAAGGCAAGTCTCTTGTTCACATGAACAAATACGGTACATGTAAAAATAGGGAATAGCACAAGACAGCAGGGAAAGGCATTTAGACAATATTGGTCTGGGCCTGGTTCCTCAAAGCGATTTTTGTACTGAAATTAAAGTTACGTAGTCTTTGTGTTAAGATCGCTTTGAGGAAGGGGCCCCTGGACGTCTGTAAGGGAAGATCCAACATTATTGTGGCAAAACAAAATTCTCTTCGGATTCTTCATTGTGTTTCTTACTTGTTTAACATTGCACTCCGCAATATTTCAGCTTTATGACGGCGGTCTGTAAATAATCGAGTCTCGAACAGACAGTCCAGTGACTGACAGCATGAGCATCGAGTTACGCATTTGCACACGATTACATGCATCAACCAAGTCAGCAAGCCGGACCACCCGGACAGTTAGTCGCCGTGGATCGATGAAATATTGCTGAGTTCGGCGTTCAACAACAAACAAGCAAAGCATATTCTGACCGACAGACATAATATTGTAGAATTGGGCTGAATGCCTTTGGAAAACCATTTCTGTAGGACATTAATATTTTGTCACTTTGGTTAAACCCGCGAGCACGAATATGAACTTGATATTGGACCCACAATCAACGAATTTTGACACGCCGAGAGGACGGCGACTTAAAGCGCCTCAAACGACTCGGACGACCGGCCACCCGTACCCCCAAGGGTCTCGTTAAGAGTTTAAGAATAAGTTTGTTTTGTTAATTGCAAACATTGAAAACTATTGATAAACAAAGTGAGAATCCTCTGGCCTATTGTATGGTGCTGACAAACCCAAGAACCAACGTCCAGAGTATCCTAGCTGCATATGCTACGTCAAAGAAGGAAGCATGTCTGCCCAGCGTCTTACTGGGCGATCTGCTATAATCATGAACTACGAGTCCGTGTGGTCTAAAAAGGTGAACAGAAAAAAACTGTTCCACGTATTTCTTACTATAATTGAAGCAAAAGAGGATGTACAACTTTCCATATTTCAGCTACTCAGTGTCGTGCATGTAGGTATGAAGTTAGAAGCGATGCTGAGATTTCATCTTTCCAAACTTTGGGAATAAACATTTATAGACACGCCGTTATTTAACTGAAATAGTGTTCAGGGTGGCGTTAAAACTATCTCACTCACTCATTTTACCTGTAACACAGAATGTTCTTTTCAACACCCAATCATTTATTTCAAACATTTCAATTTGGTGCTGACCAAATTATATCCCTGTTGCTTTCCTGCGCAAGAATAGATTTACAGATATATAGACAGTTGTGAAAAGCCCAACCACTGATGACAATATCACATAGCTCAAAATATTAAATAAACCTTTTTCGAAAACGAAATTCATTTGAGAAAAAAAACATGGAAATATAGACAATACCTTTTGCGGCTTTTGAATTTAGATTGTTAATTATCTTTTTAATATTAGCCCATGATATGATGCTTGTTTTGAAGACATTATACCAAAGAACAAAAAAACAACCAATGATGGGTACGTCTCGGCTGATGTGTAGCAATCGGAACACACTCAAAACGAAATATATCGACCTGTTCCGAAGGTACTTCCACCGAACGGACGACAGCGAAATCTACCGACTAGACGTCGCTATGACGTCATTAGGCGATATTGTGACGTCACGCCATTGTCTGACATTGTCTCAGCAAGCTACAGCAGCACTGCAGTACGCTCTTAATTTATCGAGATTATCGAAGAATAATGCCAGCCACAAGACGTCTGACCATGTCCGAGTGTGAGGGCTTTGATTCCGAGGTGGCGGAGTGTTTTTCACGTACAGAACCGACAGGTGTGTGCCGTTATATATGATAACAGAGTTCAACTCTACAACTTCTGTTTCAATTGAAAAGTGTTTCAGAATCAGCCACTGTATTTCTACCACTTCCTTAATTTCATACGTAGGTATTACTTTCACACTTGCCAGTCTAATTGATTCAATACTAAATCCGGTTCTTTTTATTTCAGAGTTTCATGATTCGGTTCCCGAACACGTCACAATAAAACCAAGACCAGTAACCAGGCGTCTGACCGTATCCGAGTGTGAGGGGTTTGATTCCGAGGTGGCGGAGTGTTTTGCACGTACAGAACCGACAGGTGTGTGTGTGTGTCTATATCTGTGTGTGCGTGCGTGCGTGCGTGTGTGTGTGTGTGTGTGTGTGTGTGTGTGTGTGTGTCGTGGGTGATTTCAACTCTCATACCTATGCAACTTCGTTTAAAAAAGGCTGTATTAACTGTCATTTCTCTGCCAGTTTATCTATTTAACAGGGTAAATGTATATGTGCTGATGTTTTACACGTACCATAGAGTTGATTATATACTAAATTCGATTATTGCAATTTCAGAGTTCCACGATTTGGTTCCCAAACACGTCACAATAAAACCAAGACCTATTCGTCCCGAGCCACCATTCCAATGGGACTGTAGTAAAAAGGACAAACAACTTGGCAAAGAGCTCGACCTCCACATGCAGCTGACGGCTGTTCTGGTTGAGGTGGACATTCTCCGGGCTGACCTACGAGATGCACGACTCCGTTCCAAATGTCTGAAACTGAAGAACCGACATCTTCGGAGACAAGCCAGACAACTCTCGGAGGAGAAAGTCTCCCTCAGTGAGCAGGCGGATCGCTTGATGAAAGAGGTGGACATGTTGAGAGTTGAGAGACTGTGTGTACATTCAGGAGAGGGAGAGGGTGTTGGATTTGTTCAGAGATCAGGGGCTACACAGACCACGTGCTTTGACCACATTGCCCAGTCAAAGAATGACATACCTCGTGAACAAGACAAAAGGTCAACAAGACATCATGAACTCTCTCAAAGTAGTCTGTCATCAAAGAAACATATGTCATCAAGCACAACCAATTTGATCGAAACTTGTTATCAGAAACAAAATGTACAGAAGTCAAAATCTTTCTTTCGCCGTTTTACAAAACTGTTCAGCAGAAACAAATGTTAATGTTATCTAATGTTCATTTTGTTGATCAAATAACAATTGTTATAGTTTAAAAGCAATGTCTTTGTTATTTGTTTTCAACTGCCTGTGTCCAATAGCTGCAAGTTATGTTTGTTTGTTGTTTAACGCTGCACTAAGCAAAAGTCCAGCTATATGACGACGGCCTGTAAAGTCAGTGATTGATATTGTAAGCCTTATGATACGATGACACACAATCAACCATGTGACCGAGTCTGACCACCCGATCAGTTTGTCGCCTCTTACGACCATCACAGGTTGCTGGGACCTTGTCTAACCCGGAATCCCCACGGGGAAACACAGACACAAGATATCTATCAACATTAATATGTAAGGCATCAGTATCATCACACTTCACGAATAAGCCATACCGTTCATCCATCCATGCATGGGTTGAGTGTGACATTGCTTCATTTTAGCAATGTTCAAACAATATCGGGGCCATCGAAAATAGACTTCGCGTATTGTAGTTATTAGGGATCGAACTCTGGGTTTTAGCATCAAGAGCTAACGCTTTAACCAGCTCAGTTAAACCTAATCAATTCATTGCAAGAATACAACATATTTTTCATTACATTTTTATTCAACATGATTAGATAATCAAAGAACTGTGTGATTGGTGAGGTACATACCCTTAAGTACTATTTTGTTTGTTTGTTGTTTTACGCCGCACTCGGCAATATTCCAGCTATATGACGGCGGTGTGTAAATAATCGAGTCTGAACCAGACAATCCTGTGATTGATATCATGAGCATCGATCCACGCAATTGGGATTCGATGACATGCATCAACCAAGTCAGTAAGCTTGATCACCCGATCCCGTTAGTCGCCTCTTACGACAAACATAGTCGCTTTTTAAGGCAAGCGTGGGTTGCTGAAGACCTATTCAACCCCGGATCCTCATGGGTCCCTTAAATACTAGCCTTGGTAACAGTTGAACTGATTGTTTCACTAAACATCAACACTATCTATCGTAAATAAAAGAGTTAAAATCCTTTCCATAATCATAAGAAATGTCTGCTGAAAGCCGAGTCCATTGTACGATTCCGACTATATCTTTAACGTGATTGTGAATTACATGTACTATCAAATAGAGATGACACCAGGTGTTCGCCAAAAGGTGAGCCTATCCTACCCTACCGGTGGCACTCGTCACACACACATGGAAAGGCAAGTCAAGTATTTGCCTGAAAGACCACAGGAACATATGATACATGCCAGAGTAGGGAATTACGTCGGACATAATAGGGAGAATAGGACAAGGAATCTAGGGAAAGGCATCGTTTGGAAAATATGGCCTGGGCCTCGTCCAACAAAGCAATATTAATGCTACGATTATCGTAAGTCCATGTTAAAGTAAGGGAGTTGCGGTAGTCCTAGTGCTAAGATCGCTTTGTGAAACGAGGCCCTGGACTTATGTACAGGAGGATCTAACAATATTGTGGAAAAACATAATTCTCATTGGGTGAATTGATATCCACATTGTTTAGGTCAATGTACTCGTGTGTCATTCAAGTTAACTCCTCTGACATTCGCAGACAAAAATCTAAAGCACTATAAAAGTTCACTAATATGTATTCAACAATCTGAGACATTGTGACCGACAGACACATAATACTGTAGAGTTGGGCTCAACACCGCTTCGAACAGCATTTCAGTTATGTCACCCCCTGCCAGTATTGTGTGGGAGAAACGCCCAAAGTGATGCAGGTCTTAGAAATTTGTCACTTTGGTGAAACCCACGAGCACGGCTATGAACCTGTGATTCGAACCCACGATTATCGGATTCTATCACGAGTGGATAGCGAATTGCAACGCCTTACACAATCGGCCACCCGTACCCCACAAGCGTCTCTTTAAGAGCTAAAGATCCAGGTTGTATTGTTCATTGGAAACATTACAAACTGTGTGATAATATAATTCATTCGAAAAGTAGATAATGGTCAACATATTCCGACAGAAGGATCTATATGCACATTATTTATGATGGATAAACGTATTTCCAGTAGCTAGACAATAAATCTTCCAATGTACCAAATACATCAAATGTTCTTAGTATCTTATAATTTTCAGTCATCATTATCAAGTTATCGGTTATCGGATGTCCGTCTAACGATGTGAATATATAGACAAACAGCTGTTTCACTGCCAACAGTTAAGCTTTGTCGTAGAATGAATCTATGAATGAAGTGAATGTCTGTTCTTTTTTTCAAAAAGCTTTGACGAATTTGGAACTATTTCAATTACCAAAATAGAAGTATACCTCAAGACGAGCTTCGTTGTTCAACGCCATCTTTTATTCAACCCAAGGGAAGTCACTCTTATCGGCAAAGACTAACGGGAGTTTCTCCCCTGGACCGTTCCCTAATTTACTAATATATAATTTCAAAATGTTGAAATTACAACTATAACCATCAGAACAAAGTTACATCAATTGAAAGTAAACTTCTTCTCGTGTAGATGCAAAATATGAATTAAAAACAAATATCCTGTGATATATAATTTTTCCTCGCCCCTGTGTGTTCCGAAAGCATATAACCCACCTCTAGTATATTATTTAGGAACAATGTTTCAATTTTTGTTGCAATTTCTTGGTGGTAATTTGGAACATTATTTACATTTTACATAAGCAGAGTGGAATCCTCCAGACTATTATATGGTGCTGACAAACCAAGAACTAACGACCAGAGTAGTCTGTATATGGAACGTCTAAGAAGGACGCATGTCTGCACAGCATCTTGCCGCGCCCTAGACAACTGGTCCATTTCCTATAATCATGAACTACGAGACAGTGTCGTCAAAAAAGGAAAATTTCCAAACTTTGGGACTATACATTCATAGACATGCCGTTATTTAACTGAAATATTGTTGAAGGTGGCGTTAAAACTATCTCACTCACTCATTTTACCTGTAACACCGAATGTTCTTTTCAACGGCCAATCATTTATTTGAAACATTTCAATTTGGTGCTGACCAAATTATATCCCTGTTGCTTTCCAACACTGATGACAGTATCACATAGCTCACAATATAAAAATAAACCTCTTCCGAAAACGAAATTCATTTGAGAAAAAACATGAAAAAATAGACAATACGTTTTACTGTTTCTGAATTAAGATTGTTAATTATCTTCTTAATATTGGCCCATGATATGATGCTTGTTTTGAAGAAAGTAACGATTTTATACCAAAGAACAAAGAGCATCTAATGATGATTGTATGTTTCGGCTGATGTGTAGCAATCGGAACACACTCAAAACGAAATAAACCGACCTCTTCCGAAGGTACTTCCACCGAACGGACGACAGCGAAATCTACCGACTAGACATAGCTATGACGTCATTAGATGATATTGTGACGTCACGCCATTGTCTGACATTGTCTCAGCAAGCTACAGCAGCACTGCATTACGCTCTTCATTTATCGAGATTATCGAAGCATTATGCCAGTCACAAGACGTCTGACCGAGTCCGAGTGTGAGGGCTTTGATTCCGAGGTGGCAGAGTGTTTTTCACGTACAGAACCGACAGGTGTGTGCCGTTATATATAATAACAGAGTTCAACCCTACAACTTCTGTTTCAATTGAAAAGTGTTTCAGAATCAGCCACTGTATTTCTACCACTTCCTTAATTTTATACGTAGATATATATCCGGCATTACTTTCACACTTGCTAGTTTAATTGACTCAATACTAAATCCGATTCTTTTTTATTTCAGAGTTTCATGATTCGGTTCCCAAACACGTCACAATAAAACCAAGACCAGTCGCAAAGCGTCTGACCGTGTCCGAGTGTGAGGGGTTTGATTCCGAGGTGGCGGAGTGTTTTGCACGTACAGAACCGACAGGTGTGTGTGTGTGTGTGTGTGTGTGTGTGTGTGTGTGTGTGTGTGTGTGTGTGTGTGTGTGTGTGTGTCTGTGTGTGTGTCTGTGTGTCTGTCTGTCTGTTATTCTATGGCCGTCTGTCTGTCTGTTTGTGTGTGTGTGTGTGTTTGCCGTGGGTGCTTTCAACTATCATATCCCTGCAACTTCTTTTAATAAAGTCTGTATTTACTGTAATTTCTCTGCCAGTTTATCTATTTAACACGGTAAATGTATACGTGCGGATGTTTAAGACTTACCATAGAGTTGATTATATACTAAATTCGATTATTGCAATTTCAGAGTTCCACGATTTGGTTCCCAAACACGTCACAATAAAACCAAAACCTATTCGTCCCGAGCCACCATTCCAATGGGACTGTAGTGAAAAGGACAAACAACTTGGCAAAGAGCTCGAACTCCACATGCAGCTGACGGCTGTCCTGGTTGAGGTGGACATTCTCCGGGCTGACCTACGAGATGCACGACTCCGTTCCAAATGTCTGAAACTGAAGAACCGGCATCTTCGGAGACAAGCCAGACAACTCTCGGAGGAGAAAGTCTCCCTCAGGGAGCAGGTGGATCGCTTGATGAAAGAGGTGGACATGTTGAGAGATGAAAGACTGTGTGTACATTCAGGAGAGGGAGAGGGTGTTGGACTTGTTCAGAGGTCAGGGGCTACACAGACCACGCGCTTTGACCACATTGTCCAGTCAAAGAATGACATACCTCGTGAACAGGACAAAAGGTCAACAAGAAGACATCATGAACTCTCTCAAAGTTGTCTGTCATCAAAGGAACATATGTCATCAAGCACAACCAATTTGATCGAAACTTGTTATCAGAAACAAAATGTACAAAAGTCAAAATCTTTCTTTCGCCGTTTTACAAAACTGTTCAGCAGAAACAAATGTTAATGTTATTTAATGTTCATTTTGTTGATCAAATAACAATTGTTATAGTTTAAAAGCAATGTCTTTGTTATTTCTTTCCAACTGTCTGTGTCCAATAGCTGCAAGTTATGTTTGTTTGTTGTTTAACGCTGCACTAAGCAAACGTCCAGCTATATGACGACGGCCTGTAAAGTCAGTGATTGATATTGTAAGCCTTATGATACGATGACACACAATCAACCATGTGACCGAGTCTGACCACCCGATCAGTTTGTCGCCTCTTACGACCATCACAGGTTGCTGGGACCTTGTCTAACCCGGAATCCCCACGGGGAAACACAGACACAAGATATCTATCAACATTAATATGTAAGGCATCAGTATCATCACACTTCACGAATAAGCCATACCGTTCATCCATCCATGCATGGGTTGAGTGTGACATTGCTTCATTTTAGCAATGTTCAAACAATATCGGGGCCATCGAAAATAGACTTCGCGTATTGTAGTTATTAGGGATCGAACTCTGGGTTTTAGCATCAAGAGCTAACGCTTTAACCAGCTCAGTTAAACCTAATCAATTCATTGCAAGAATACAACATATTTTTCATTACATTTTTATTCAACATGATTAGATAATCAAAGAACTGTGTGATTGGTGAGGTACATACCCTTAAGTACTATTTTGTTTGTTTGTTGTTTTACGCCGCACTCGGCAATATTCCAGCTATATGACGGCGGTGTGTAAATAATCGAGTCTGAACCAGACAATCCTGTGATTGATATCATGAGCATCGATCCACGCAATTGGGATTCGATGACATGCATCAACCAAGTCATTGAGCTTGATCACCCGTTCTCGTTAGTCGCCTCTTACGACAAACATAGTCGCTGTTTAAGGCAAGCGTGGGTTGCTGAAGACCTATTCAACCCCGGATCCTCATGGGTCCCTTAAATACTAGCCTTGGTAACAGTTGAACTGATTGTTTCACTAAACATCAACACTATCTATCGTAAATAAAAGAGTTAAAATCCTTTCCATAATCATAAGAAATGTCTGCTGAAAGCCGAGTCCATTGTACGATTCCGACTATATCTTTAACGTGATTGTGAATTACATGTACTATCAAATAGAGATGACACCAGGTGTTCGCCAAAAGGTAAGCCTATCCTACCCCACCGGCGGCACTCGTCACAATTGAAAGGCAAGTCCAGTATTCGCCTGAAAGACCACAGGAACATATGATACATGCCAGAGTAGGGAATTACGTCGGACATAATAGGGAGAATAGGACAAGGAAACTAGGGAAAGGCATCGTTTGGAAAATATGGCCTGGGCCTCGTCCCACAAAGCGATATTAATGCTACGATTATCGTAAGTCAATGTTAAAGTAAGGGATTTGCGGTAGTCCTAGTGCTAAGATCGCTTTGTGAAACGAGGCCCTGGACTTATGTACAGGAGGATCTAACAATATTGTGGAAAAACATAATTCTCATTGGGTGAATTGATATCCACATTGTTTAGGTCAATGTACTCGTGTGTCATTCAAGTCTAGTCCTCTGACATTCGCAGACAAAAATCTAAAGCACTATAAAAGTTCACTAATATGTATTCAACAATCTGAGACATTGTGACCGACAGACACATAATACTGTAGAGTTGGGCTCAACGCCGCTTCGAACAGCATTTCAGTTATGTCACCCCCTGCCAGTATTGTGTGGGAGAAACGCCCAAAGTGATGCAGGTCTTAGAAATTTGTCACTTTGGTGAAACCCACGAGCACGGCTATGAACCTGTGATTCGAACCCACGATTATCGGATTCTATCACGAGTGGATAGCGAATTGCAACGCCTTACACAATCGGCCACCCGTACCCCACAAGCGTCTCTTTAAGAGCTAAAGATCCAGGTTGTATTGTTCATTGGAAACATTACAAACTGTGTGATAATATAATTCATTCGAAAAGTAGATAATGGTCAACATATTCCGACAGAAGGATCTATATGCACATTATTTATGATGGATAAACGTATTTCCAGTAGCTAGACAATAAATCTTCCAATGTACCAAATACATCAAATGTTCTTAGTATCTTATAATTTTCAGTCATCATTATCAAGTTATCGGTTATCGGATGTCCGTCTAACGATGTGAATATATAGACAAACAGCTGTTTCACTGCCAACAGTTAAGCTTTGTCGTAGAATGAATCTATGAATGAAGTGAATGTCTGTTCTTTTTTTCAAAAAGCTTTGACGAATTTGGAACTATTTCAATTACCAAAATAGAAGTATACCTCAAGACGAGCTTCGTTGTTCAACGCCATCTTTTATTCAACCCAAGGGAAGTCACTCTTATCGGCAAAGACTAACGGGAGTTTCTCCCCTGGACCGTTCCCTAATTTACTAATATATAATTTCAAAATGTTGAAATTACAACTATAACCATCAGAACAAAGTTACATCAATTGAAAGTAAACTTCTTCTCGTGTAGATGCAAAATATGAATTAAAAACAAATATCCTGTGATATATAATTTTTCCTCGCCCCTGTGTGTTCCGAAAGCATATAACCCACCTCTAGTATATTATTTAGGAACAATGTTTCAATTTTTGTTGCAATTTCTTGGTGGTAATTTGGAACATTATTTACATTTTACATAAGCAGAGTGGAATCCTCCAGACTATTATATGGTGCTGACAAACCAAGAACTAACGACCAGAGTAGTCTGTATATGGAACGTCTAAGAAGGACGCATGTCTGCACAGCATCTTGCCGCGCCCTAGACAACTGGTCCATTTCCTATAATCATGAACTACGAGACAGTGTCGTCAAAAAAGGAAAATTTCCAAACTTTGGGACTATACATTCATAGACATGCCGTTATTTAACTGAAATATTGTTGAAGGTGGCGTTAAAACTATCTCACTCACTCATTTTACCTGTAACACCGAATGTTCTTTTCAACGGCCAATCATTTATTTGAAACATTTCAATTTGGTGCTGACCAAATTATATCCCTGTTGCTTTCCAACACTGATGACAGTATCACATAGCTCACAATATAAAAATAAACCTCTTCCGAAAACGAAATTCATTTGAGAAAAAACATGGAAAAATAGACAATACGTTTTACTGTTTCTGAATTAAGATTGTTAATTATCTTCTTAATATTGGCCCATGATATGATGCTTGTTTTGAAGAAAGTAACGATTTTATACCAAAGAACAAAGAGCATCTAATGATGATTGTATGTTTCGGCTGATGTGTAGCAATCGGAACACACTCAAAACGAAATAAACCGACCTCTTCCGAAGGTACTTCCACCGAACGGACGACAGCGAAATCTACCGACTAGACATAGCTATGACGTCATTAGATGATATTGTGACGTCACGCCATTGTCTGACATTGTCTCAGCAAGCTACAGCAGCACTGCATTACGCTCTTCATTTATCGAGATTATCGAAGCATTATGCCAGTCACAAGACGTCTGACCGAGTCCGAGTGTGAGGGCTTTGATTCCGAGGTGGCAGAGTGTTTTTCACGTACAGAACCGACAGGTGTGTGCCGTTATATATAATAACAGAGTTCAACCCTACAACTTCTGTTTCAATTGAAAAGTGTTTCAGAATCAGCCACTGTATTTCTACCACTTCCTTAATTTTATACGTAGATATATATCCGGCATTACTTTCACACTTGCTAGTTTAATGGACTCAATACTAAATCCGATTCTTTTTTATTTCAGAGTTTCATGATTCGGTTCCCAAACACGTCACAATAAAACCAAGACCAGTCGCAAAGCGTCTGACCGTGTCCGAGTGTGAGGGGTTTGATTCCGAGGTGGCGGAGTGTTTTGCACGTACAGAACCGACAGGTGTGTGTGTGTGTGTGTGTGTGTGTGTGTGTGTGTGTGTGTGTGTGTCTGTCTGTCTGTTATTCTATGGCCGTGTGTCTGTCTGTTTGTGTGTGTATGTGTGTTTGCCGTGGGTGCTTTCAACTATCATATCCCTGCAACTTCTTTTAAAAAAGTCTGTATTTACTGTAATTTCTCTGCCAGTTTATCTATTTAACACGGTAAATGTATACGTGCGGATGTTTAAGACTTACCATAGAGTTGATTATATACTAAATTCGATTATTGCAATTTCAGAGTTCCACGATTTGGTTCCCAAACACGTCACAATAAAACCAAAACCTATTCGTCCCGAGCCACCATTCCAATGGGACTGTAGTGAAAAGGACAAACAACTTGGCAAAGAGCTCGAACTCCACGTGCAGCTGACGGCTGTCCTGGTTGAGGTGGACATTCTCCGGGCTGACCTACGGGCACGACTCCGTTCCAAATGTCTGAAACTGAAGAACCGACATCTTCAGAGACAAGCCAGACAACTCTCGGAGGAGAAAGTCTCCCTCAGGGAGCAGGTGGATCGCTTGATGAAAGAGGTGGACATGTTGAGAGATGAAAGACTGTGTGTACATTCAGGAGAGGGAGAGGGTGTTGGACTTGTTCAGAGGTCAGGGGCTACACAGACCACGCGCTTTGACCACATTGTCCAGTCAAAGAATGACATACCTCGTGAACAGGACAAAAGGTCAACAAGAAGACATCATGAACTCTCTCAAAGTTGTCTGTCATCAAAGGAACATATGTCATCAAGCACAACCAATTTGATCGAAACTTGTTATCAGAAACAAAATGTACAAAAGTCAAAATCTTTCTTTCGCCGTTTTACAAAACTGTTCAGCAGAAACAAATGTTAATGTTATTTAATGTTCATTTTGTTGATCAAATAACAATTGTTATAGTTTAAAAGCAATGTCTTTGTTCTTTCTTTCCAACTGTCTGTGTCCAATAGCTGCAAGTTATGTTTGTTTGTTGTTTAACGCTGCACTAAGCAAACGTCCAGCTATATGACGACGGCCTGTAAAGTCAGTGATTGATATTGTAAGCCTTATGATACGATGACACACAATCAACCATGTGACCGAGTCTGACCACCCGATCAGTTTGTCGCCTCTTACGACCATCACAGGTTGCTGGGACCATGTCTAACCCGGAATCCCCACGGGGAAACACAGACACAAGATATCTATCAACATTAATATGTAAGGCATCAGTATCATCACACTTCACGAATAAGCCATACCGTTCATCCATCCATGCATGGGTTGAGTGTGACATTGCTTCATTTTAGCAATGTTCAAACAATATCGGGGCCATCGAAAATAGACTTCGTGTATTATAGTTATTAGGGATCGAACTCTGGGTTTTAGCATCAAGAGCTAACGCTTTAACCAGCTCAGTTAAACCTAATCAATTCATTGCAAGAATACAACATATTTTTTATTACATTTTTATTCAACATGATTAGATAATCAAAGAACTGTGTGATTGGTGAGGTACATACCCTTAAGTACTATTTTGTTTGTTTGTTGTTTTACGCCGCACTCGGCAATATTCCAGCTATATGACGGCGGTGTGTAAATAATCGAGTCTGAACCAGACAATCCTGTGATTGATATCATGAGCATCGATCCACGCAACTGGGATTCGATGACATGCATCAACCAAGTCAGTGAGCTTGATCACCCGATCCCGTTAGTCGCCTCTTACGACAAACATAGTCGCTTTTTAAGGCAAGAATGGGTTGCTGAAGACCTATTCTAACCCGGATCTTCATGGGTCCCTTAAGTACTCGCCATGGTTACAGTTGAACTGGTTGTTTCACAAAACATCAACACTATCTATCGTAAATAAAAGAGTTAAAATCCTTTCCATAATCATAAGAAATGTCTGCTGAAAGCAAAAATTGTATGATTCCGACTATATCTTTAACGTTTTTGTGAATTACATGTACTATCATATAGAGATGACACCATATGTTCGCGAAAAGGTGAGCCTATCCTACCCCACCGGTGGCACTCGTCACACACACATGGAAAGGCAAGTCAAGTATTTGCCTGAAAGACCACAGGAACATATGATACATGCCAGAGTAGGGAATTACATCGGACATAATAGGGAGAATAGGACAAGGAAACTAGGGAAAGGCATCGTTTGGAAAATGTGGCCTGGGCCTCGTCCCACAAAGCAATATTAATGCTACGATTATCGTTTGTACATGTTAAAGTAAGGGAGTTACGGTAGTCCTAGCGTTAAGATCGCTTCGTGAAACGAGGCCCTGGACTTATGTGCATGAGGATCTGGCACTGCTATGGAGAAAACATAATTCTCATGGGGAGAATTGATACCCACATTGTTTAGGTCAATGTACACGTGTGTCATTCAAATTTACTCCTATGCCATTCACAGACAAAAATCGTATGCACTATACAAGTTCAATAAAAGTATTCAATAGTCTGACACATTGTGACCACACGTAATATTGTAGAGTTGGTTTCAAGGGCGCTTCAAACAGCATTTCAGTTATGTCACCGCCTGTCAGTATTTTGTGGGTGAAACGCCCAAAGTGATGCAGGTCTTAGACATTTGTCACTTTGGTGAAACCTACGAGCACGACTATGAACCTGTGATTCGAGCCCACGATTATCGGATAATAACACGAGTGGATAGGGAATATTGCAGCGCCTTTGACAATCGCCCACCCGTACCCCTAAGGGTCACGTTAAGAGCGAAAGACCTAGTTTGTATTGTTATTGCAAGTATTGCAAACTGTGTGGTAATTAAAAAAATACGAAAAGTAGATAATGGTCAACATATTCCAACAAAAGGATATATATGCACATTATCATATTTATTTATGATGAATAAACGTATTTACAGGAACGCTAGACAATGAATCTTCCAATGTAAAAAATACTTCAAATGTGCTTACTATCTTATTATACTCAATCATCATTATAAAGATATCGGTTTTTATCATATAATGGGTAGGTTTCTCGGCAGGATAAAGCCAACGGATAAAAACGATATCCGTTGGGGTCATATGCGGATAAAGATGCAAATATCAAAGGTCAAGTAGGGACTACTTTCACTGTTTATAAACAAACATGGCGTCATCTGGCGATCGAGTCAGAATTAACCATCGGGAATCTGGATAAACTACAGGGATAATTGCTATCATTATCAAAAGAACAGTCTAATATACTGAAAATCAGTGTCTAACTGTGACGTAGCTAAGGCATTTTATAAGTTTTGGCAACTTTGGAGATATAAATTTCGAAACAATTTTGCGAGGGCACAAGGCCTAGCCAAGCGGGATCAGTAGCCATATCTGTGCTTGTAGACCTCTACGGCTTGAAACCTTCTCTACAAATTAAAATAGTTGGATTTGGGACCAAATATGTTTGAATTGTTACCTTGTTTCGTTTTGTCGCTGTGTGTACATCTGACTACACTTCTTAACATTATGACAGACCGACTGTCAACAACGTCTGACTGTGGCCGTGACGTCTCATAGACTAGGGTTAGAGTAGCTTCCCTTTGACAAAGGGCAGTTACTCTAGCGGACAGACCAATGGATTGCCGCGAAAGGAAAATATAAACCATTGTTGTTTTGCGTATATGTTGCTTCGCCACTGTATAAGAAACGGATTTCAGTTGGAACTATATTGGCTACTATCACTGTCCGACTGACACATCACTTACCCTATGACGTAATATATATTAATGCGCGCATTCCAGGAAAACTCGCAATGTTTCGGTAATGTTTGTGAGAGAGGGAAAGCGATTTTGAAGCACAGAATTAAAGAATGACATTATATGATAAAGAGGTTATCACGGTTGTGTGTTTGGGGATGGTAAATATCCTGTATTAGGAATAAACACTATGTATTTAGCTCGCCAAGGCTCGCTAAATACAATGTTTATTCCTAATGCAGGATATTTACCATCCCCAAACACACTCGCGTGATAACCTCTATTTATCATGTAATGGGTGGCTTTCTCGGCAGGATAAAGCCAACGGATAAAAGGGATATCCGTTGGGGTTATACGCGGATAGAGATGCAAATATCAGAGGTCAAGTTGGGACTACTTTCACTGTTAATAAACAAACATGGCGTCGCCCTTGTCATTCGGCGATCATGTCAAAATTAACCATCGGGAATCTGGAGAAACTACTGGGATAATATCTATCATTATTAAAAGAATAGTCTAATATACTGAAAATCAGTATCTAACTGTGCCGTAGATAAGGCATTTTACAAGGTTTGGCAACTTTGGAGATATAAATTGCGGGCAGTAGCCAAGCGGGATTACTTTCCATATCAGTGCTTGGAGGCCTCTCCGACTTGGAACCTTTTCCACAAATTAAACAGTTGGATTTGGCCGAAATGTGTTCAAATTGTTACCTTGTTTCGTTTTGTCGTTGTGTGTACATCTGACTGCACTTCGTAACGTTATGACAGGACAGGCCGATTGTCAACAACGCCTGACTGTGGCCTTGACTTTTCATAGACTAGGGTTAGAGTAGCTTCCCTTTGATAAAGGCAGTTACTCTCAGACCCCCAAGGGTCTCTTTAAGAGTTCAAGAACCAGCTTTTTTGGTAATTGCAAACATTAAAAACTATTGATAAACAAAGTGAGAATCCTCCGGCCTATTGTATGGTGCTGACAAACCAAGAACCAACGTCCAGAGTATCCTAGCTGCATATGCTACATATGCTAAGGAAGCATGGTTGCACAGCGTCTTACCGTGCCCATGACAACTGGGCCATCTGCTATAATCATGAACTACGAGTCAGTCTAAAAAGGTGAACATAGAAACTGTTCCATGTATTTCTCACTTGTATAATTGAATCAAAAGACAGAGTTGGGAGGATGTACAACTTTCCATATTTCAGCTACTCAGTGTCGTGCATGTAGGTATGAAGTTAGAAGCGATGCTGAGATTTCATCTTTCCAAACTTTGGGAATAAACATTCCTAGACACGCCGTTATTTAACTGAAATAGTGTTCAGGGTGGCGTTAAACCTATCTCACTCACTCATTTTACCTGTAACACAGAATGTTCTTTATAACACCCAATCATTTATTTGAAACGTTTTAATTTGGTGCTGACCAACTTATATCCCTGTTGATTTCCTGCGCAAGAATAGGTGTACAGATATAAAGACAATTGTGAAATGCCCAACCACTGATGACAATATCACATAGCTTACAATATTAAAATATACCTCTTCCGGAAACGAAAAACATAGACAATACCTTTTACGGCTTTTGAATTCAAATTGTGAATTAATGATTTATTATTAGCCCACAATATGATTCTTGTTTTAAAGAAAGTAACGACATTCAACCAAAGAAAAAAGAGCAACTAATGATGGTGGTATGTTTCGGCTGATGTGTAGCAATCGGAACACACTCAAAACGAAATATACCGACCTCTTCCAAAGGTACTTCCGCCGAACGGACGACAGCGAAATTAGACTGGTTCCCAGATCCTCCGCTTGGTGTCGCTGCACTTGTTCCGCTTTCCAATCAAAATCCCTGTCTGTCGCAGGAACGAACGGGAACCAGTCTACAGCGAAATCTACCGACTAGACGGTCGCTATGACGTCATTAGATGATATTGTGACGTCACGCCATTGTCTGACATTGTCTCAGCAAGCTACAGCAGCACTGCAGAACACTCTTCATTTATCGAGATAATTGAAGCATTATGCCAGTCACCAGACGTCTGACCGTGTCCGAATGTGAGGGCTTTGATTCCGAGGTGGCGGAGTGTTTTTCACGTACAGAACCGACAGGTTCGTGTCGTTATATATGATAACAGAGTTCAACTCTACAACTTCTGATTCAATTGAAAAAAGTTTCAGAATCAGCCACTGTATTTCTACCACTTCCTTAATTTCATACGAAGGTATTACTTTCACACTTGCCAGTCTAATTGATTCAATACTAAATCCGGTTATTTTTATTTCAGAGTTTCGTGATTCGGTTCCCAAACACGTCACAATAAAACCAAGACCAGTCGCAAAGCGTCCGACCGTGTCCGAGTGTGAGGGGTTTGATTCCGAGGTGGCGGAGAGTTTTGCACATACAGAACCGACAGGTGTGTGTATGTGTGTGTTTGTGTGTGTGTGCGTGCGTGCGTGCGTGCGTGTGCCGTTGATGCTTTCAACTCGCATATTCCTGCAATTTTATTTGAGACAAAAAGGTTTCTGTATCACCTGCTATTTTTCTATTTTCTATTTCTATTTCTATTTAAAACGGTAAATGTATATGTGCTGATGTTTTAGACTTACCATAGAGTTGATTATATACTAAATTCGATTATTGCAATTTCAGAGTTCCAGGATTTGGTTCCCAAACACGTCACAATAAAACCAAGACCTATTCGTCCCGAGCCACCATTCCAATGGGACTGTAGTGAAAAGGACAAACAACTTGGCAAAGAGCTCGACCTCCACGTGCAGCTGACGGCTGTTCTGGTTGAGGTGGACATTCTCCGGGCTGACCTACGAGATGCACGACTCCGTTCCCAACGTCTGAAACTGAAGAACCAACATCTTCAGAGACAAGCCAGACAACTCTCGGAGGAGAAAGTCTCCCTCAGGGAGCAAGTGGATCGCTTGATGAAAGAGGTGGACATGTTGAGAGCTGAAAGACTGCGTGTACATTCAGGAGAGGGAGAGGGTGTTGTACTTGTTCAGTGGTCAGGGGCTACACAGACCACGTGTTTTGACCACATTGTCCAATCAAAGAATGGCATTCCTCGTGAACAAGACAACAGGTCAAGAAGACATCACGAACTCTCTCAAAGTTGTCTGTCATTAAAGGAACATGTTTCATCAAGCACAACCAATTTGATAGAAACTTGTAATCAGAAACAAAATGTACAAAAGTCAAAATCTTTCTTTCGTCGTTTTACGAAACTGTTCAGAAGAAACACATGTTAATGTAATTCAATGTTTATTTTTTAAATCAAATAACAGTTGTAATAGTTTAAACGCAATGTCTGTTTTTTGTTAAGAACTGTCTGTGTTGAATGGCTACAGGATATGTTTTTTATCTTGTTGTTTAACGCCGCACTCAGCTATATGACGGCGGCCTGTAAAGTTAGGGGTTGATATTGGGAGCAAGTATCGACGCCATATAATTAGGCATACGATGAAACGCTAACCAAATCGCCGAGCCTGACAACCCTATCGTTTAGGTCGCCTCTTCCGACCAGCACAGGTTGCTGGGACCTATTAAAACCCGGAATCCCTGAGGGGAAACATAGCCACAAGATCGATCTACATTAATATGTAAGGCATCAGTATCACCACATTTCACGAATTTGCCATACATGGGTTAGTGTGATATTACTCCAGTTTTAGCAGTGTTCAAGGATCTCCATGTCTTGTACCTATTTGGAATCGAAGTCGGCGTTTTGCCATTAAGAACGAACACTTTAACCACTAGGATATTTTGTTGAACCAAAGTAATTCATCACAAGAGTACAACATATTTTTCATCAAGTATTTATTCAAAATGATTAGATAATCAAAGAAGTGTGTGGTCGGTGAGATACATCCCCTTAAGTACTAGCCTTGTAACAGTTGAATTGATTGCTACATATCAACACTATCTACCGTAAATAAAAAGACAAAATCCTTTCCATAATCATAAGACATCTCTGGTGAAAGCCGAGTCCATTGTACGATTCCGACTATATCTTTAACATAAAGCGACTATGCTTGTCGTAAGAGGCGAGTGACGGGATCGGGTGGTCAGGCTCGCTGATTGGTTGATGCATGTCATCGATCCCAATCGTGTGGATCGATGCTCATGTCAATCACTGGATTCCCGGTCCAGACTCGATTATTTACAGACCGCCGTCATATAGCTGGAATATTGCTGAGTGCGGCTTTAAACACTCGCGCACCGTGTGTTCCGTTCCCGAACTGGTCCGCTATGCGTTAGAGCCGACTTCAATGAGAATCGTGGGGTCAGGTTCTGTGACTTACTGCATGTCATCAAACACTGGATGGTTGCCAGCTGCTTCCAACCAAGCATCTCGAGCCACGTATGACGTGTGCATAGATAATGTATAGACATGTTTGGTCAATTAAATAATTTCTTCAACTTCCCCTCCCATGTCCAGTTATAATACCGTTTTCATGTTTAAATATTCATCAACGATTTCAGACTAAAACCCGGGTCTTGAAGCTGTTCAGTGTCAATTGTAGCGTGATGTGATGGCTAATCTTGACTACCAAAAGCAAATTTTTGAAAGAACTCCATATCGAGGCTGTGGGAGTCAAACATTCAACACCTTGATTAATTAAACCCCAACTAACTACAAACTCAACCGGGGGGATCGATAGGGACGCGGTTTACCGAGAAATCCAGTATCACCATTCCACTGGTGTCCGAGGTGTCATGTAGTACACGGAATACGCCGAGTTGACCCGAATGTACTCCATGTCTTTAGCTCATAATCAAGCCCATGCATTTTCGCAGCCAGATAGGAACGGAGTGTAACATTACGATGACAAAGAAACGCAAAAAAAGTATATTCAAACTGATTTTAAAATATTTATTCTAAAACAATTACAGCCTGCAATTAAAAAGTTCACATATAAAACTGTACACTCTAGCTCTAGGATTTTGTCTTGGCCTTGCTCTTCTTGGGGGTGCCTTTCTTGCTGGCGGGCTTTGCCTGGAACACGAGAAAACATTCGGCATGCACCTTGGTTAAGACATGTCGGACAGATTGTTAAGATAAATTAAGTGAGTGAGTGAGTGAGTGAGTTGGGTTTAACGCCGCTTTTAACATTATTTCAGTTATATCACGGCGTGTTTAGATAAATTAAGATGTTCAGCACGTTTTCAATATAAATACATTTGTATTCAATCAGGTGTGGTTTGATAAAATGGAGATAAACTTGCAAATTGTTACTGAAATTCAAATCCACAAACAAACGTTGAAAGTGGAACTCGCCAGGTTTGGTTTGGTTTGTTTGTTGTTTAACGCCGCACTCAGCAATATTCCAGCTATATGACGGCGGTCTAAATAATCGAGTCTGGACCAGACAATCCAGTGATTGATATCATGAGCATCGATCCACGCAATTGGGACCGATGACATACATTTACCAAGTCGGCGAGCCTGACCACCCGATCCCATTGGTCACCTTTTACGACAAGCATAGTCGCTACATCACGGCATGTCAGCTTATTGTGGGAGGAAAGCCCGAAGTGATTGAGGTCTGAGTTTTACCATTTTGGTGAAACCCGCGAACATGGGTATGGTTCTGACTTAGAAACATAATCAGGGCCAAAATCACTGGTTCCTGGAGTGTACACGGGACGCAACTTTGCTTTAGATATGGTTAAAAAAAATTTATCTTTCACCGACACTCAAAACCGATTCTCATGTGAGGTTTAGATTTCAAATAGAACGACATTATCCTTAAACGTTGAGTAGCATATGTATTCCCGCATTATATGCGCGTCTCCTTAAAAGCAAACTTGGCAACAACAAAAAGATCCGAAGCCTATTTTGCAACGTCGGGTGTTTCCCGAAACACTGGCCTAAGGGTGGCACCAGTATAGGAAGCCAGTTGGGCTAACAATCAACATATAGAAGTATGTAGGGCCCACCATTCAAATACACTGCAAGGCTACATAACTGATGTTACCGTTTGTATGTCAAGTTGGACTACACTTTTCATAGGGATGCTATTTATACTAAGGTAAGGACGTTAACCGACTGTAAAAGTCCAGTTTCCACCCTTGCCGAAATAGGCTGCATTTTCAGGGCTCGATCGTAGCTTCACAAGTGGCTATTACGAGTTATGTCCCTTCTACGTCCCTTCTATGTCCCCCATATGGACCAATCAGATTCCACCTATCATATTTCTTGCATTTGCTTCAAACAAAATGGCAGCGTCAAATCAGGACAATCTGATCGATAATAATGATCTATATTGTAATAAGAGTCCGACTCAGCGAAGTGCATAAAAATTACTTGAGCACCTTGAATAAAAACATGAAAATATTTGTAAAATAGCTGACGATGCCCAGCTGACGTTAAATATGGTTTGCAAATCCTGCAATCGACCGAAATCTGCACGGCAGCTTACGCATGTCGATTTCGTTACGCGATTTTGTGTTCATCTAGATTCGTTTGTCCAGCCAAAATTCCAGCTTAAAAAGTTCGAAACTGCACTTTTACAATCAGTTTACTCCCTTGCCTCGGGAAGATAAACGGTTGAACTTAAAATAGTTTTGTTTGTTGTTTAACGCCGCACTCAGCAATATTCAAGCTATATGACGGCGGTCTGTAAATCGAGTCTGGGCCAGACAATCCAGTGATTGATATAATGAGCATCGATCCACGTCAAGTGACCAAGTCAGCGAGCCTGACCACCCGATCCCGTTAGTCGCCTCTTACGACAAGCATAGTCACCTTTTACGGCAAGCATGGGTTGCTGAAGACCTATTCTACCCCGGAATCTTCACGGGTCTGAGCTTAAAATGAGAGTTTGGTTCCACGCCGTTTTGTACAGTATTTCAGTTATATATCACAGCGAGACCGAAGCGATGCACGCCTTAGACGTTTACCACTTCGGTGGGACGGATGTGGCGCTGACAAACCTAGAAACAATCAGGGTGACTCCGGGATTCAAACCGACTGTAGGTTTCTGCAACGTCAAATGGAAGTACAGCAGACTTGTGGCACCTTAGACTGGGCCACCCGTTCCCACACTGACCACAGGCCGTTGTGTTGATTAAATTCGAGGTCAATTAATGAGTGCCAGAAATACACATCATATATATACTCACTGACAAAAGAAACGCAAACCATACAAACAGATGTACGTTAAGAAGATTACTTTCCAATGTGTACCACTTTATGACAAAACTAACAATCAGTCAAGTAAAAGGTGACTGCTTGTCGTAAGAGGCGAGGGATCGTGTTGTCAGGCTCGCGGACGTGGTTGATGCATGTCATCGTATCCCAACTGTGTAGATCGATGCTCATGATATCAATTGTCTGGTCCAGATTCGATTATTTACAGATCGCCGTCATACAGCTGGAATATTGCCGAGTGCCGAGTTTCACAATGCAAAATAAATGTGGCTTCCTGGCAAACACTCAAGAAGTCAAATGAATGACAATCAATCGCTTGTCAAATAATATCGAACTTTTCCAGTCCTTTAGATTTGTCAAAAATGTAAAGCGTCTGTGTGGTTTTTGTGAGTAACTAAAAACATGCATGATAGAAAATAGATGAAATTACTACTGATGCATTATGTAAAAACGATAATGGTAGCAATTTTCGGGTTTACACTAAGACCGTATGACTGATTCAGACAGTATACCGACTCTAAGACAAGACGACCAGTCCTTTTTTAGCCCCTTAATGCCGAGCGCCAGGCAGGGTTACAACAAGAACCACCTTTCAATGTCTATCGGTATGACGCGACCGGGGATCAAACCCCGGGCCTTCCGCTCTCCGGGCGGACGCTCTACCACTAGACCACGAGACCATCTCCTCTTGCGACAAACCTGGGTTGCTGAAGATCAATTCTTATCTTAGGTGTGATCCCGTTTGGTTTTCTCCGTGCCAATACTGACTTGTTGCAAACAAAAGATATTAATCCCTGGCTATAAAGCAGAAGCACTAAAAATTATTTATGTAGGGTAAAGTTGCCCTAACCCCAAAAAAATTTGAATCAGCGCTTACAGAGCGGATATCTTTCTATAGTTCGTAGACCGGCAAACTTGACTATTTGAAAGCATTACATCATTACAAATCACAAGAGCGCCACTGAGTAGCTCTCAATTTGGAATCCAGTCACTTTTTGATTTTATTATTGTTAATAATTTGGTTTTACACTTACTGGTGTAAATACGAAAACTGAAAGATACAAATCTGATACGTGTCTTTTATGTATACATAAGTGCAATGTAGCTAACCTTTTAATTACAGTTTAGATTAACAACTTTGTTGAATTTCGAGTTCACAAGACATTTCAATTGACATTCGTTTTGAAAACAGAAGAGATAAACAACTTAACCTGTGTTTTAATTGGGAATATCTTTGTCATTAAAAGAAATATACATTATTGGAACCACTTGGCCTTATTTAATAAAAATGTTTAACTTGGTCATCATGTCATGGATATTTATCGTACTGGTACTTACCGATTTTCTTACAAATAATCAAGAGCTGATCAAGACCTACGGTAGTCACATGAAGTACTAAAGCCACATCACATACGACCTAACAACTCACTTTTTTCTTCTCAGTAGCTGTGACTTTGGACTTGGCTGTGGCAGATTTCGGTTTCTTTGGAGTCTTCATTTCAGCTTTTTTCGACCTGGGGGCTGTCGGCGTTGTTTCTACACCTTTCCTGACCTCCTTCGACGACTTGGCACTTGCCTTTGCTTTTGCACTAGTTTTCTTTGCTTTTTCACTTTTCTCAGACTTTTCAGTTTTTGTTTTACGTTTCACGGGCGATGTTTTCTTTTTCTTCACGACGTTTTCCTTCTTTTCTTCGGCTTTCTTCAGTTTCTTTGCTTTCGCTTTCGCTTCCGCCGCGACTGTGACTTTATCCAACTTAAACCGTCCTGTCAATCCTGTAGCATCTTCGGAAGCTTTCGGTCGCTTTAAAAGTTTAAGTTTGATTCCCTTCTCAAGCGCGCGTTTGATGTGGTGTCGCATTGAATTCTGGTCAACGGTAGGATACGTCGCGACGATGTAAGTCTTAATAGCCTGAACGGAAGCACCTTTTGAGTCCTTGTTGCTACTGACTGCTTCAATGACCATCTCATACCATGATGGGTGTGTGGCGGGCGCTCTCCTAACGCCATTCTTTGACGGTCCTGCCGTGTCAGCCATGTCTTTATTTGCAAGAACACGTTCCAACACCAGCTACCGTGGGAAAACACACAGCAAATGGCGATGGGAATTTAAAGCAGACGGCGCGGACCTCGGAGGAAACAACTTGCACGTGAATTTCGTGCACGGACGTGTTCACTGCAAGCATTAGGGGTTGGAATGCCTCTGCGTGAACAAGCTCGTTGAACATGCGATGAAAACAGATTGTTTAAAACGTTCATAAAATATGCCCTTGATCTTAACAGTTTGCTTATACTGTAGTTTTAAAACCATCTATCGTACTGTCCCTTGCTGAAATGAAATGAAACACAAGTTGTACCAGCTGAAATTTATTTACATATTGTATTGAACAAGATATGAGATATAGTGATCGTTTTTATTTTTCAAAGAAATGTTTCCAGCAAACTGTGACAAATCATAATACTCTTCAGTAAGTGAGCATATTGTGTTTTATACTGCATCAGGCAGCAATCCCTACATGCCACGGCGGATTGCAAATAATGGAGTCACAAACCAGTGACTGAAAGTATGAGCAACGGTCAACCCCTTTCAGATCCGTTGATCTAGCCTACTACTTAGTTGAGTCGGTCCAATCCACACCAATTCTGACCACTCGGTCCTCTGTAGACAAACATGGATACTGGGAACATATTCTCTCCCTGGAAGCAATATTGAAAGAAGGAGTTATTCTTACTGGACATGATGTCAATCAAAGGATTGTCTGGTCCAGACTTAATTATTTACAGACCGCCGTCATATAGCTGGAATATTGCTGAGTGCGTCGTTTAACAACAAACAAACAAACAAATCTTACTCTTACTGGACACAAAGTCCTAAAATTGCTATTTAAGTAAGGGGATCGGGTGTCGAGACGTCTACGGCGCCTCAATTCGCTATGGAGAGTCGCGTCCCTTGTAGACACGCCAGAAATCTATTATCGGGTTCGAATCCCGGGTCGCCCCGATTATGTTTCTGGGTTTGTCGGCACCATACCCGTGCTCGTGGGTTTCACCAATGTGGTAAATGTCTTAGGCCTGCATCACTTAAGGCTTTCCTCCCACATTAAGCTGATACGCCGTGATATAACTGGAATACTGTTCAAAGCGGTGTGAAACACTCTCTCACATTGTTTAGTTGGCTAAACCGCCGCTACTACAAGGATAAGAAATGTGCGATGGAAATCTGATGTATATGTAACACCCTGATTATGCAAATATTATGTTTGTTTCATAACATGGAAAATTATCTTTCATATTCTTTCTCGGTCACCAAAATCCGATGTTATGTAACCATAAAACAGGGGCGGTGGGGTAGTCTAGTAGTTAAAGCGTTCGCTCGCCACGCCAAAATCCCGGGTTCGATTCCCAACATGGCTACAATGTGTGAAGCCCATTGTATTTATACGCGGTTTCTACAGCTCCGTCATTGAATGAAAATACATCTTAAAAGCCACTATTTTAAGAAGTACATCATACGATAAAGAGATTATTACCGTATGTTTCCGAATCGTAAAAACAATTTATTAGGAATAAAAAACATGTATTATGCTTGCCTGAAGTTCGCCTTATACAGCTTTTAATCCTGAAATATGATATTTACGGTAAGGAAACACGCTCGGCTAATAGTCTATATTTCTCTCACCTAAGACAAAAAATGATACACGGTTAAATGACGGTTGTACAGTAAAAACCTCTTTAACCCGGAAAACCCCTCTCTCTGGACGATTTGCTTAGAACGCAACATTGTATCTAGATAAAGAGACATTACACTAAACCACGATTCCTTGATACGAAAACTTGAATTTCCGGACGGGATCACTGGAAACTGTACCGTCCGGTGTAACGAGGTTTCACTGTGACAGTGATTAACCCAATGACCCTGTAACACCCACCAACATGGCGACATACATGTCAGATAGCTATCTACGACCATAACTCAATCAGAATGGTCATAACTGGGTGGACAGGCAAGTCAAGATCAGCTAAGTACTGCTCTGAAGGCCTCATCCCCGTATTTGCTGGTATGTCAAGTCGATTTATATGTACTCCCGAGGGCGTTGATGCTTCACAGTGCAGAGGTACTGATACTTGAGAGTTATAAGTGCATCGATTGTGAAATAAATAGAATGTTTTACGTCGCCCAATTAAATATATTAAACTGCCGATCAAAAGAAAGTATACACAAATTGTATTTGACTAAATAATTACAAACGTTAACAAAATGTAACTACAGTAAACTACGTTTATAACGAACACGCTTATAACGAACTTACCGATATAACGAACTTATTTTTAGTCCCGGCAATTTGTTGCATATATGCTGTATATATGCTTATAACGAACTACGGTTATTAAGAACTAAAATTAGTGGTCCCTTTGAGTTCGTTATAACCGTAGTTTACTGTAGACTGAAAACAGTCGCTGAAACACTTCTAACTTAAGATCCAAATCAAGGCTTTGATATCAAATCAAAAACATCACCATTATTTATATTATATATTTAATTATAATTCAACCTATAGGATACAAGATACAAGAATAATATTTAACGTTGGTTATTACATGTAACAATATAACATTCTCTCTAGAGATGTTATTCCAACAAAACAGGTTAAGAGAAAAAAATAATAAAATATGATAAAATAAAATAAAATAAAAAATGATAAAATGAACATAGGAAGCTAAATTATATTTAAAGTAAAATAGTTAAAATGACATCACATGGGAGAATCATGTATCATAAAATATTTACATACAGAGCATTTGCATATGCCGCCTGACCAGTTCCTAAGAAGCCTCAAGAAATCTCTGCATGATTCAGCTTTTCGATAATCATTCGGCAGGGTACAACAGATTGGTCTCAAAAGTACATGGGGGCACGGGTGGCCCAGTCGTGTAAGGCGCCGCGATTCGCTGTGCAGAGTTGCGTCCCTTGGTCACGCCAGAAACCTATGATTTGTGGGTTCGAATCCCTGTTCGCCCCAATTATGTTTCTAGGTTTGTCAGCACCATACCCGTGCTCGTGGGTTTCACCGAAGTGGTAAACGTCTGAGACCTGCATCACTTCGGGCTTTCCTCCCACATTAAGCTGACACGCCGTGATATGACTGGAATAATGTTAAAAGCGGCGTTAAACCCAACTAACTCACTCACTCACTCAAAAGTACATGGATTTACACTGTCCCCACTGTACGTTTCTGTCTGAGGGAATAGATCGGCTGATTTAAACACTTGAAATTGAGTATACGGAAGTGAGATGTTATTAACAATTGTGTAAACTTCCGTGCAAGTCCTCTAAACGATGTACAAGAAGATAGTTAGTGTCAGGTACAGATAAGAGGCTTGGGGGAGGACTGTTGTAGTCATCATTAACAAATCTAAGGGCTTGTTCCTGATTATGAATATCCAGTTGTGAAAGCTGAGTTGTGTAGTTCTGTAGTTTCTTTTGTTATGTAGGTTTTCAAAGAGGGGACAATAGCTGAAATGTGAGTGAATGAAATAGTTGTAGATAACTATTTTAGCCTTATGGTTACAGCGTTGGCTCGTCACGCCGAAGTCCCGGGGTTCGATTCCCCACATGGGTACAATGTGTAGAACCCATTTTCCGGTGATATTGCTTGAATATTGCTGAAAGGGGCGTAAAGCCCTACTCACTCACTCACTTTATTTGTACTCTATAATTCTATCTCTATCTTTAAAAAGCGCTTTTACCAGTTTAAGTAGACATGAGCCCAGTCAAGAGATATCTTTGTCATGTCCACTCATATATATATATACCAAGCAAATAGTTTAGGACCAACCCTCGTTTATTTTCATATATCGAGAATTCCCATTGTGTTTCGGAAATATGGCATTGATCTCCGGCAATGCATGTCTAAGAGACCATCGTTACCTGCTTGAGTGGTGGGCCGGAGGTGTTCAAGAAGTACCGAGTGAGTGAGTGAGGTGGGTGGGTGAGTGAGTGAGTGGTAGGGTGGGTGAGTGTGATTTTAGGCCGCTTTTAGGATAGTAGTAGTAGCAGTAGTATTGGCAATGGTAGTGGTAGTAGTAGTAGTAGTAGTAGTAGTAGTAGTAGTAGTAGTAGTAGTAGTTGGTTGGTTGGTTGGTTTGTTGTTTAACGCCGCACTCAGCAATATTCCAGCTATATGACGGCGGTCTGTAAATAATCGAGTCTGGACCAGACTAATAGTGGTAGTTATTCAAAAACATTAACTGTAAATAGATGTGATTCTCAGCAAGGGCCGGCTTATCTGGACATTTATATAGAGTGAAAAAAACATTTATCTGTTTTATAGACAGGTTCGGTTATTTCAATAATTCGTAATCCTTCGCTCCGGCAATGTTGTTGATGTGTTTAGCCGCCTTCACAAAAGAATATGGCATGAAAACATCCATGAGCTTTATATCCACAAAGAACTTGATCGCTGGCTTAACTTCAATATGATTAGATCATACCGTGCCCAATCGAGGCATGGTTGAAACGTGCAGTGTTTCCCCCATTCATATTTCAGACGCTGTGCTTGAATCCTATGAAATAAATGGTGTGGGGTGGTAAATTGCTTGCTTGGATATGTTTGTTCCACTGGATGGATCTTCTGGAAAGGCTATATATCGTTATCGATGTTGCTAAATAAATGTTAAGGACACCCGATTCTTCATATTATCATACATGTATTTAATCTGTCATGTAATATGAACGAATCGGGTGGTATGTAACTTTTTATATAGTATATATGAATATGTACTGATCAAGACAATTTAAGTCAACTTTAATTATTCATAAGCGTAGCTGCTATAACGAGGGCAACAGTTCATGAGTTATTCATATATGGTATCTTTGAAATAGAGTTCTAGGAAACAGCTAATAGACAACGGAGGAACATTTATTAACCTAACAACTACCATGTTCGAGACAACGGAAGGTTAATAATAATATCAAGAACAATTATAATGATAATTATGATGAGGATGACGACGATCATCATCATCATCATCATCATAATAATAATAATAATTCGTTCTTATAGATTCATATAACCAACAAATTAAACGGACGTACTTGGACGTACGTCGATTCAACATTGCTCTTCGACATTAATTTAAATACGCGACCCTCCTCCTTGAGAAACAACGACACATAGGCGCACTGAATATGTGGTGGTAAGTATAGCTTATTAAACCCAGCTGAAGTGAATTCAAATCTCTTTGTCTCCGTGTTTTCTGCAGTGGGATCGTGGTCCCCATCTGTTTTGCACTGCGTGTTGGGAGCGTGCGTGTCAGGCACATACGCCACGACTAAAGGCTTCGTCGAATGTAAGAACAAGATCCCTGTGTGTATTAGATTCAAATAAACCTTTGCAGCCTGCTTGTAAACTTACACTGTAGAGACGAGGATACGCCCAGAATTCAATCCTCTCTGCCTAATACCACATTACTACACTCGAGTGATCGGAAATAGGCCTCAGCGTTCGAGGTTACAATCGGCTCGACTCTCTAGATTCCTCACCCACTGTTTGTTGTATTTGACGTATGAGCAGGTGCCCCCCCCGTTGAACCACCCTGTACTTGGCCTTACCCTTAACACGGATACCGCTTACTCCAGCTGTTGATATATAGGAGGCGTAATCAAACACAAATTTCTCTGTCGAGGTTTGTGTTTGTGTTTGTGTGTGTGTAAATTAAAATCTTTTAAAGTTTTTACAAGGTTTTGATTTTCAACCGCGTCATTATGCCAGAGTGTCATTTAACTCTGCACAAATATAAATATCATTAAATTTTCATCGGTAATAATATTTTTGGTAGTTATGTTTAAATATATTTAATAAAATTAATAAAATTATGATGTGGTTACACTTATTTAAGCGCACGTAAAATGACAACATACCATTTAATTGACTCGTTGTGTTGATAATCAAAATAGCTTTTTTGGTTTTTTTCAAATTGTACTTTGAGACTAAATGCTATTTACGTTTTTGTTGAGGCCCGACATATTTGCGACTCGCAAACTCTGCACGAATTAAACATGCGGAATTTGCCCAGAGACACAGTGACCACGACAGTGAACATCACACAAACCCTTACCACAGACCTAAATATGTTGGTTGGTTGGTTTGTTGTTTAACACCGCACTCAGCAATATTCAAGCTATATGACGGCGGTCTGTAAATAATCGAGTCTGGACCAGACAATCCAGTGATTAATATCATGAGCATCGATCCACGCAATTGGGATCGATGACATGCATCAACCAAGTCAGCGAGCCTGACCACCCGACCCCGTTAGTCGCCTTTTACGACAAGCATAGTCACCTTTTACAGCAAGCATGGGTTGCTGAAGACCTATTCTACCCCGGAATCTTTACGGGTCGAATGTAGCCCGTACCCTTAATAATGTCATACAAAGTACTGATCACTTTATATTAAACGGTTACTGGGTGAACAGAAAAGGGCAGCTTGTGTCTCCCTTCTGTAGACATATGGAGAGATATTATTAGTTCCGGAATGGGCCAAGCCTATCCGGGCCATATATTTATATACAAGTGTCACTTGTTAATCTGAGGTCGTTGCTCCGACAAGAACAACGTTCACGGGAGCGGTGGGGAGGCTATGTGCACATTCACATATCCCTCAACCTGAAACACGGAAACAGGAACATTGATCTGTGTATACAAGCGCCTCTCTCTCCAGGTCTTCTGCATTAGATCGCTACAAACTTGACGATAGCGGGTTTGAATCCAGGTTCACCCCGATTATGTTTCTCGGGTTGAACAGCGCTAACCCGTACACGTGGGTTTCACCAAATCGGAAAACATCTGAGATATGCATCACGCTGTGATATTACCGGAATGTAGCAGTATTCCGGGTCTCTCTCTCTCTCTCTCTCTCTCTCTCTCTCTCTCTCTCTCTCTCTCTCTCTCTCTCTCTCTCTCTCTCTCTCCTACGATAACATAGGGGAAATGATTCCTAACTGCAGATGGTATTGTCCGATTATAATGTAACTAGATCGCCACGCACACCATGACATAAACCACTTTGCTGTTTATTTAGGGTCCGGTTGCATGGAAAACAGGAACCCGACCTTAAGAAACAGCATCCTTGTGATGAAAGGTTTAGAACACGACTTAAACATCAGCTACCCAATGCTGGAGTACGTATCATAAGAGTGATCATGGTTTATTACGGATGTTGAGTGCAGATCCTGTAGCCATAGCTTTGCTACTTTGTATTTCCTGGACAGACATTACACAATGTAATATTGACGGTTAAAGACGCTATCCCTTTTCTATGAACTACCCATGGAGCGACTCTATGAACAGTATCCATACAGTCCCACGTGACCGTTGTGTGAAGCAATTTTGATGCGCTGATCATCATCATACCCATCACACCATACTCATTATCGTCATCATCACCATCACCATCATTGTCATCATAATCATCATCATCATCATCATCATCATCATCATCATCACAGGTACTGCCATCAAAGTCACAATTAAAACACCATCTTCGTCACCATCACCATCATCATCATTGTCATCATAATCAACAACATCCCCAACTTCATCATCATCATCATCATCATCATCATCATCATACCCCCACCCCACCCCCTTATCCCTGTACAAAAGTACATCATCATCATCACCATCCAAAATCCCCTTACACATCTTTAACATCACCGCCACTAAGATCAACAACATTGTCATCCACATCGTCGTCACCACAACTACCACCATTAACTTTACAACTACTATCATCAATATCACAATTATAACAGACATCATTGTCATCACCAACATCATTATCGTTATTGTCATCACCGCAACCATCATCACCATCACAGGTACTGCCATCAAAGTTACAATTAAAACACCGTCTTCATCACCACCACCATCATCATACTGTAAATGTCTGAGATATTATCACTTCGAAATTCTGAAATACTGTTCAAAGTGACGTAAAACAAAACTCAATCATCATCATCATCATCATCATCATCATCATAGCCATCACCATAATAATCATCTCCACCACAACTACCGTAATCAACATCAACTCTTAAAACACCACCATCGTGCTCGGAACAATTGTCACCATTATCAATAACATCCAATACAATTAAAGATCAACAACATAGTTATATTCTGAACCCAAACTACATGTATAAATCAAATTATGATGTCATTTCACAATACAACTGTTGCAACCCTTACTTGAGGCCATCATAAATTAATTATTAGATTGTCAAAGCTACCAAGCAGCCCGCATCACATCATTGATTGTCCCCAAGTACCTACAGACGAAGAAAATGTTTGCCCTCTGTGTTTACGTGATGAAATACCCCATATGTGTAGCATGCCCCATGTGAATCTCGTCGACAGTTGATGTATACACAGATGACTTGAACAGTTGCTTAAAAATTCAGGAAATATAAAAAATAAAATGAACCCCGCCTACTCAGTACTGTGGCCTGACGATACTCTGCTGTGCCATGTGCAAGACTCGTGTGAGGAAAAACTCATCATCATCATCATCATCATAATCATCATCCATGTTCAGGGAGCGATATGAGCCCTGTTCTCAGCATAGACTGTATAACAGATATATGCACGTGTTCCAACAACAAATTCATAGATTACCATATTTTCTCCGACAAGTTTATGTCACGGACATCCGTGAACATCCGGGTTAGAATTGGTCTTCAGCAACCCATGCTTGTCGGGAGAGGCGACTAACGGGGTCGGGTGGTCAGGCTCGCTGACTTGGTTGATGCATGTCACCGTTTCCCAAATGATGTAGGCTGATGTTCAGAGATTAGAGGGGTGATGAATGAAAATGACGTTGGAAATAAACAAATAGAAATATTGAGAGTTTATTATTTAATTGCACTAGTTTAAGTGCCTCGAGAAAAGTCCATGGGTAAGTGAATGTAAAATAAATGCATTGTCAAATTATGTACTTTTATGTTTTTGTTTCTAGACATATAGTTTTTGTTTTTGTTTCGTGATATCACTCCGATAGGCAGAGTGTGTGGGTGGCGCAAAGCCCCTTTAAACAGTATCCCAGTTATATCACGGCATGTCAGCTTGATGTGGGAGGAAAGCCCGGAGTGATGCAGATGGCTTACCACTTTGGTGAAACCCAAGAGCACGGATATGGTGATGATAAACCAAGAAACCCATCAGCGCGACCCGGAGTTCGAACGCAGTCCTAGGTTTCTGGCCCGCCTAAAGGAAGCAACTCTGCACACCAAATTGCGGCGCCCTAGACGATTGAAAGGGTGATCAACGAGGACGTTTTCAGAAAGCGGATACTTTCCGAACACACTTAAATGATCCTACATTACAAGAACGATTTGTTGAACCCCTTAGAAACACAAATACAATAATCCATACTTCGAGATAGGTTGTGAAATCTTCTAATGCCAAGGTCAAGGTCACAGCCAGGCAGCATATTTCTACCCATGCGGAACACGCATACCCAATAAGTGTTCATGCTATTCGTGAAGAGTTTCCAGGTATATGACAGCGGTCTCTAAATGGTCTAGTCTGGACCAGACAATACAGTGATTGATAGCATGAACATCGATCCACGCAATTGGGATACGATGACATGCATCAACCAAGTCTACGCGCCTGACCACCCGATCCCGTCATTCGCCTCATACGACAAGCATATTCCCCTTTTACGGCAAGCATGGGATGCTGAAGACCTATTCTACGGTTATAAAGCCATATTGACCAGGTTCATGCTATCAACCACTGTTTCCTCCACCGAGACTCTTTAATTACAGGCTAATTACATCTAGCTGCGGCATAAAACAGCATTCACCCATGTTGGCATTAGTTGTGGGATCAACTTTCACGAATGTTGTCCAAATTCACATATTTGGCACATCTTCGTTTTTGATTCAAAACAAAACATTGCAGACTGGTGTATTATTAAAAATCAAATTGTATACAATTTCGACGCATTGTCAGAGAAAATTTAAATCCTTTCAAATGTTGCCGATTTGTGAATTAATTAAATTACTAAATGTATACTTGCATACTTGACTGCTCTTTTTATCAGCCACGTAATGTTTGACGCCTAAATGAAACAATCTTCTTCGACATAATATATGTCCGATAACTAACGCTAATCATCAGAATGACGCTGCCATTCTCGTCTCCTCATCCCATGCTAATTACGATCTGATGGATATCGATAGAAATCCCAGTGTGTGTTGCTTGGGGGACAAGTCACGTCACTTTTAAAGGCGCTTCTACAGCCGTGACGGGACTTGGTCGCTGGGCAACCACAAAGTGGGTGTACACACATATGTGCCATGTTATGATGAATTGACGCTCTTGACATTAATCTCGTCTTTTCCGACAGCCCACCTCTCAAATATGCTGTTACACCCATTATGAATTAGATATTAGCCCCGTGCTTGCCTGGCACATTTGGCTTGCTGTATGGTCGAACTGATGGCTGACTGATGGTTAAACTCAAGCCGTATGAATTCACATTCGTTGGACAGACTTGCCGCTCAGGCTCCAACTGTTAGCGGACGCGAGGCTGCATATATCGCCTGACTAAACAACCACGCCCCGTGTAAGCAAACAAACTTTGCATCATGAATTTGCATGGCGTGTGCCGATCACAGCTTAGTGACATAAGTCGCTAGTCGACGCTGCACATATTAATAACCCAGATACATGGACTCAATCGTTCGATGCGTCTCTTTTCAGTAAACACAGCACACGCTCTCGGCCGCGGGAGAACAGCACACGCTGTGAACTGTTCCCTTACTTCGTCACAACAGAGAGGGAAGTGATCTCAGCTGCGACGTGATTGGTCAGACTCGGAGCGGTATTCCCAACAGTTCGAGTTCACAGTCGGGGTATGGATTGAGGACCGTCTACAGTACTTCACAACAGTCATTGGGGGTCAATGTTGACAATTTATGATCGTAATTTGGTGGGGTCCGGCTCTCGGTCGGACCCCCAAATACCTGCCGATCCACCCACATGGATTACTGCACCAAGGAGGGAGCATAAACTACTTACAGTTTGACAATTCAAAAATATATATGCCGGCGTTCAAGTGGAATCGGTTCGGATATATAGCGGGTAGTACACCCAGTGTTCTTGAATCCAAGACTGTTGGTGACGACCGCATGAACGCCTCCATCTACCGACCCGTGGGTCCACTACTGTAAACTTATTGTGTCGCCGTCTTGGTATGGCCAAACTCTACCCTAGGGTTAAGACCGCGTCAGCTGTTCTAGAGCTACTCCTCCTTGTGTGTGTGATACTTATCAACGCCAAAGTAAGTAACGACCGGCCGGAATATGTCATAGCTTCTGAATCTCAAGTACGTGGATATACCTCTAAACATGTTTTGTGCACCAGCATACCGAGGATTTACTTACAGGTTTGCCTCGACACCGGGTGTCTTTTATGTCAACCCGCTATAATTGCTGGTTTAGCTTGACACCTGGTGTCGCATTGTCTTTCAACCCCGCGATCATTTACAGGTTTATATTGACCGGGGATTCTTATTGTCTTTTAACCCTACATTTATTACAGGTTTGCATGGACACGGGGTGTCTTCTTGTCTTTAAACCGTGCTGTAATTACAGGTTATCTTAACACCGGGTGGCACATTGTCTCTCACCCCTGCGATTATTACCTGTATGTGATATAGGAGTTAGTGAATACGCGATCCCTGATGTGATGCTACCTTCACGAATTTCCTCATAGCGTGCTAATGCTCGTGCTTTTATTGTAGTACAAAGACTCGCTGTAGTAAATGTTCATATCGTCTATGGGAATTGAGCAACGCGAGCCGTGTATTTATAACTAAACTGCATGAATGAACTATAACAACTGTGTGGGCCATCATCACGTCTTACGCGGATCAGATAACATGCATATGACGTACAATCAGCATATTGACATCCTGTTTATTTGTCACTGGTAATAATTCCAAAATGTTATAATTAATTCAGAGTAGAGATTATTATTATTATCGTTATTATTATTATAATTATTTCTGCATGTGTTATTAATATTAGCATTATTATTTAGCAATTCTGTTCATTTCAAATTCAAATGTGAATTTTGAATTTTCTGAGTGTATTTGGTCCGCATTATGAATCACTAATATAAGGATAGTAATAACACTCCTGATGATGTTGATGATGATGGTAGCGATAACGACAAAGGGTCACCGTCACATCTTATACTCAGTCGCTTACATACATGAATTGATCATATCCTCCTCTCTAAAAGTGCGCTGTGAATATGTCCGTCGTGAATACCCTACACCTTATTCCCCAAATACTAACCCCTCCCCCCCCCCCCCCCCCCCTTCCCCTCCCCACACAGACACATCAACAGACACTTGATCCCTGTAGCTAGCAAATCATACCACAGTTCAAGCACAGGAATGATTGTACCTAAACGCCAATGTGTCCCAATGATCACTTTTGTCAGCGTCTGCCCTTGAAGTATGAGCCTGTTCGTGGACCTCGGACGCCTGGTACCGTTGTCCACCACGTGCTGCTGGGGCGCAGGGTCTAAGATGTCGGATCCCACAGTGAAGAGTACCGACAACTTATACACTTATGTATCATAATGCTGCGGAATATAACGATTGTTTATGTGTGTTAATAGGACGCATACGTCCCTCTTCTTTGTTGGTTGGATTCGTCAGAACAGTTCTATCGCAAGGAACTGGAGACTGGCCTTCATTGATGCGGAGTGCTTACTCGAGGTTTTTTTGTACATTCTACAAGTTTCAACTTACGCAGAGAGGGAGTGGTGTGCGTACTCGAGTTACACACCAGCTCTCAGCGTTTTTATCCCTGGCTGTGCTAGACAGAATGTTGATGGCTGGTAACAATATAAGCAGTATCGACCGAGGAAGTGTGAAGCCCGAACGGCCACGACCTTGTCCGCAATGGCTGAAGCCACGGAGAGAGGGTGTGGTCGCTTCCCAACAAAACATCCTGCGATGAAAAAGCATTACCGCTAGATCGAGCTGTCATATCCGGCGAAATGGCTTATATCGTCTGCTTCACACAAACATACGTGTAATGCGAGCCGTCTGCCTCTATACAAGAAGTCCTGCCTCTCAATCCCCCCCCCCCCCCCCCCCCCTCCGCACCATGTCCAGCTTGTGTTCCGCTAATGACCCAACCCCATGCACCAGTGGGTATTTAAACGTCACGCCCCTTTCAACTCCCGAAACCTCTGACCTCCATCCGTTATTTTCTGATTGACCCATATGTATATAAACTTTTAAAAAGTTCTATCACGGCACATGTATCCATGTTTATTTTGAAAACAGTCGAGCGCGAGAAAGATTCCCATGCTTGTGAAATGGCAGACACATTTCGTTTCACACAGCATAACGACTTTAGCGTGATGCTCGCTCCTCACCGTTCATAACGGTTTATATTCATAGCTACAAAGGCTGCTTTTGCACTGGGAAAGCTTTGAGGCCGCTGTGGCCAAATCTGTGGCTACGCGAATATTTTAACGCACGTATCTAGAGTATGTGGGTGTGGCCGTGAAACAATACAGACTGCCACTCGCCGCAACTATTAATAGGAGCTAGTTATTAATCGGGCTGTGTAACGCTTAACGGAGAAGTATGCGACTAAGCGGAAAGGAGTTATGCCATGTAAATTGCTCGCTACAGTGGCCGAGAGGTCACAACACCACTTCTTTTCAACATTTTTAGCATATTTATTAATATTTCCTATTCACATCAATTGATAACCCACACATAAGATAACGTCTTTTCCCATTAGATTATCGGGGTGCATATTCAACGTACTTTTAGATAAGGACAACGCAGTAAACTACGGCTCACATCCCTAAAACCGAAATTTCAATTCTCTAGATAACCGTATATTGAATATCTGGATATTGGCGATATTTTGATTTAAGTCATCCGGTGCTATAATGATGTAAGTATCTTTCAAGAATTAATAACAAGATGGAAACCGTCAAGACTTAATCACAGGCAATATTTATAATGGACCCACGATTGTCTACATGATGATGTTATTTGTATAAAAACACATACCATGTCTTTTCTGAATAGATGTATTCATATTACTTTTTGAAGAAGAGAATTCAACATCGTAAAATCTTTTTATTTAAAAACAATTGCTATAAGGCGGACATAATGATTCAGCAGTAATTCAGTAATGAAAACACGTATTAAAGCCTGCTGTATATCAATAAAACACCGTGGAGATGTATTGTTAAGCTATTGTTAACTTGTCATTGAAATTGCATGTTTTACCCCGTTTTTGTATCTGGCCAATAGTCAAATGGTGATCGTTTATTATTATTGCTACAGGTATGTTTGAAAACTAAACAAACTTAGTTTGAAAAACACTGTAAGACCAGAATAAATGTATTAGATTTTAACCCCCGCCCGCCTCACAACCAAACATCCCGCTCCATAATTTGTTCGTCCCCCAGTACATACAAGAAATATCGCTGTGTATTTTCCTTCGTTCTTTACTTGAAGAAATACACGCAGTCCCAACAAACATGAATGTTTCATGTGAATCACGACCGGTAAAGATCCGCGAGGTAGACTAGGTCTTCAGCAACCCATGCTTGCCGTAAGAGGCGACTATGCTTGTCGTAAGAGGCGACTAACGGGATCGGGTGGTAAGGCTCACTAACTTGGTTTGATGCATCGTATCACAATTGCGTGGATCGATGCTCATGATGTCAATCACTGGATTGTCGGTCCAGACTTGATTATTTACAGACCGCCGTCATATAGCTGGAATATTGCTGAGCGCGGCGTTAAACAACAAACAAACAACTTATGTAACTCACATCCGTAAGACAGTTAATGTGCCCAAACCCCTTGAACAGTTTGTTCAAAGAATATATAACATGCCTCCCGACTGACTTTTTTAAAACAACTGGATGCAAATGTGATAATTAATTTATTAAGCGGCGTAACACCGCACTCACCGAAGTTAAACGTCTTTGATCTTACTGATGGCAAACAGTTCTTGTGTAATAATACAATGCTTTAAGTACACGGTACTAATAATATCCCCCACCTGAGACGTTTTTTTAATACGAAAAATGTTAATTCTAAAATCAATTCTCTTTGTTTCAACACTTTGTTTTATTGAATGTGTAAAGTTTACTTTGAGATGAAGGTAACGGTACTTAAGGTGTGTTCCTTTGGGGTTACTTTTTGTGATGCTTTGAGGCGAAACGTTTTAAAAATATTCAACTCATGTTTTTGGGGTTTTTTTTGTAATAAAGATAACAGAGTTTAGGTTTACAAGATGAGTAGGGTGAGATTGACATGTGAATATACAACCTTTCTGGTTCCTAACATGCAGCTTGGCGTGTATACTCCCCAGGGATCGGAGAATACAAATTCACTGATCGTGGACCGGATGAGAATTGTACGCGATATGAGTACGCGGGAACTAAAACTTTACAAACGTAACCGTTTTCTTCTTCTTAAAAACAACAATAAATAATAATGATGATGATGATCGTGATTATTATTATTATTATTATCATTATTATTATTATTATTATTATTATTTATTATTCGTGACTCTGGGCTTGTCCACGGTGAAACAAAGTGGGTCGGTTACCCCAGACCCGATGGACTTGATACCCCGGATAATCGTGTCACAATTGAAATCCTTCACCGGATTTTCATAATTGAAGCCAATAGCATGTCCGCGTATTTATCCATTATTAATTAGCCGGTGTCGTGTTCTAGCGTCGGTGGCACAGGCATGACCATGCCATGCACTCAGTTGCCTTACTTGTCAAAATGCATTGTGTTCCCGAAACATACGCCCGTAATTATACTCTCGGCAGACAAAAGTCGATCGTGCGTCCTGTGTTCAATGCACACAATCTTTTTGATCGAGTTGTGATTAAATGGGTCTATTTCAGCCAATCGATGATCGATAGGTTAGCGATTAAGGAAATACAAATATGCGTATACATAAGATTGTTTTGTTTATGTTTGTTTGTATTTCGAGCAGGATTAAATGTTTGGTGTAGAACAAGGCTTAGGTTAAATGGCGTAGTATCATAAGCACAGATTGGACTATATAGTTTATGATAGTAGAAATAGGTTGATTTTTATCAAAAGGTTCGGTGGCACCATGGGGTATGCGTTCGCTCATCGCGCACATGGTCTTGGTTTGAATCCTTAGATTTATTTGTCAGATGGTTTTTGCGTGACATCTGGTTGCGTCTTGAAACTTGATTCAGTTGATGAACAGGTGACCACTGATACCAAGTATGAAACCATACACATTGTTACTAATGCACTCCACATAATGACCGCCACTTAAACTGACACCCTTGAATAGCCCTCTTAAACCGACACCCTTGAATAACCCTCTTAAACTGACACCCTTGAATAACTCTCTTAATTTGTCACCTTGGAATAACACTCTGACGTCATGTTCATCATACCCAGATGACGAATTAAATCGTTAATATAATCCCAAAGTCAGAGAAAGATCGTCGTGATGTAGCTGGGATATTGGCTACGGCGTTAATCAACACTCACTCACTCAGAGTATGGAGGGCGAATGTTTAAAATGGAATCATTGACGGTTTTCAAAAAGATATTTCTTGTTAATTGTTACGCAGTGCTCAATGTTAAGATATCTTTTGTCAGTGTTAATATATTTTATTTAAATATGTGGGTTTATCGCCATCTGCTAAGTCTGAGCACAAACGTTATTTTAGCCAACACAATCTTACCAGGCAAGGTAGGTAATTAAGTAGTTAAAAATAGTAACCTGTTCCTAATTAGAAAATCACGTTTTAAAAAAAGAAAAGAAAAAAAGATGAAGAGATTCCCAAAGAGCTAACTGATTTGTCCTGGTGTTGCTGAATTCTGTCTGTGAAAGATTATATATGAAATACCGGTACTACTAAATGTAGGTACTACTAAACAACTCAATGTTGCGGCCGGTGTGTAGACGTAGGTCTTCTACAGATCTGTTCAGGTTCTCGGTGTCTTCTCATTTTATCAGCAGCTCATTTCTCCTTCAGCTCATGTTGACTACGGCTCATTTTCTTAGCGTCTTATTTTGTCTAAAACTCGTTTTGTCAACGGCTCATTTTGCCTACAGCTCTGTTGCAAACATGTCATTTGGTCTAAAATTCATTTCGTCTACAATTTCGTCAACAATTTATTTTTAAAAATTCTGTCAACAGCTCAATTTGTCTAAAACTCGTTTTTGTCAAAAAGTGAATCAAATACCAGTGAATCAATAAAACATAAATAAAACGAAAATAAAAAGCTGTAGCAGCGGAGAAATCTGGTCAGTTCGTTACTTGAATGTCATCATCTTAATGGCTGTGAACATGTCTTAAAGGGAGGCTACACTCCACGGCACCATGCCCCTTCCCAGTCTAGGTTTGTACGTTGTATATGTGTCATGTTACATTGAAACTTGTCCCTCTTCTGTAAGTGATACAGTCATTGTAAGACTGCTCTATGTCATTATACTTGAGTAACCAGACTGAGAAGGGCGATCTTTGCGACTTGACTCTAAATTGCCAGATCTGCCAAATGACCAGGGCAAGGCCCCCTTTAAGATGAGAACAGTCAACTCCGCTGATCAGATGCAGTTTGAACGACGAGCAGGGTGAATCCTAGTCCTGCACCATGACCGTGGAATATATTTATTTTATGAAAAAAAAATAATCTAGAAATGCATACAAAAGCAAGTCTAGCCAGCTCAAGCTAGCTCTATTCCACATGATTCTGAAATCAGCATAGGGAATTTTTTTATTTTTAGAGTCAAGAAGGATATTGTGTAATATAAGATTTCAGAGACTAAATGTTAGTCTAGGTGAATCCCTGACTGTGTATATAAAGCCGCACTATTCTGTGGTATATCAGTGTGACGTACAATCGTTAACTGTTTCAAACTGAATAAAGTATGTGAGAAGACATGAGAAAACATGAGAAGACCCATATGGTTATCACAGCTGCTTCGCGGAGGCCTTTAGAGCATTGTACGATGACACATAGTCCACTAGGTCACACTTTCTAACCAGCCGATCCTCATTTTCACTCAGAGGAATCAAACGTTACAATTCTTAACATGGCCATTCATTTCTTTGACCCGCTTCCATCACTGATTTCAGTGGTCCATTCATATAATATTCACTACTCTTTTGCTTTTTAAGGCCAATGGAGTTTCTTTCGACCGATTATTCTCTGGTGTTTACGTTTTATTGTTCCACATATTTGAGAAGAGTGTTTGTTTTTTTGTTGTTTAACGCTGTTTAAATAATCGAGCTTCGACCTACGCATTTGGGATACGATGACATGAAGTCAGTCAAGTCATTAAGCCTGGCCACCTGATCCATTAAGTCGTCTCGTACGGCAAGAGATTGCGAGGATCTGTATTCTTTCAGTTGTTTTACGCCGCAGTCAGTAATACATCTTAGAAGAGGTTTCTCAGATAATTCTTTTGTGTCATCTCAGATAGTCCTTCGGTGCCTTCTCTCCATAATCCATCAGTACCTTCTCTTCATAATCCGTCGGTGCCTTCTCTTCATAATCCTTTGGTGCCTTCTCTCCACAATCCTTCAGTACCTTCTCCCCATAATCCTTTGGTGTTTTCTCTATAATCCTTTGGTACTTTCTCTCCATAGTCCTTCGGTGCCTTCTCTACATAATCCATCAATACATTCTCTCCACAATCCTTCGGTGCCTTCTCTCCACAATCCTTCGGTGCCTTCTCTCCATAATCCTACGGTGCCTTCTCTCCATAATCCTTCGGTGCCTTTTCGCCATAATCATTCAGTGCTTTCTCTCCATAATCCTTCGGTGCCTTCTCTCCACAATCCTTCGGTGCCTTCTCTCCATAATCATTCAGTGCTTTCTCTCCATAATCCTTCGGTGCCTTCTCTCCACAATCCTTCGATGCCTTCTCTCCATAATCATTCCATGCCTTCTCTCCATAATCCTTCGGTGCCTTCTCTCCACAATCCTTCGGTGCCTTCTCTCCATAATCATTCCGTGCCTTCTCTCCATAATCCTTTGGTGCCTTCTGTACATGATCTCTCTGTGCCTTCTCTCCAAATCTCCCTGGGCATTCTCTGCTTTTATAACCCAAATACAATTTGTATTAAATACTGAAAGGTCATAATTCCTTTCCTTCCATCTGGTATTTTGAAATTTTTTATTAACTCTACTGTATTGTTTGACATGTAAATATCTGTCATTTTTTAAAAGTCCTTTAGTCAAGCATATAGACAAGAAACACGAGGCCTCAGCAACCAGTACACTCATCAACTATAGGGCGTGTCTCTGATGGGATGGGGGGTGGGGGGGGGGGGGGGGGGGGGTGGGGGTGGGGTATCGTACCTCTTGACATCCCTACAGCACTAATGGATAAAGCACATTTGCGTATATTTAAAAAAACGGTATATAATTATCAGCTTAGTTTCAGGTCCATTCGTCCATGTATGTGTTTTCAAATTTTCAAAATCGAAAATTCATATGGGATTTACAATTTGTAATTTGATCCAATGATGCTAAAACCAGCCAACAGGCGCCCATGGCTTTGTTTCTTATGCTATATATCCACCTTTGACAGAACCCGTGTTTTCCTGTAATGTTTCAACCCAGATTCAAATGCAGAACTGTATCTCATTTCAATGTGAACATATTTGAGTTATTTTCTTAGCTTTAAATTGCTTTCAACTGCTCCGCCAGCTCAAAACGGTTCATTGGTGTCCGGGGCCTGTTTGCGCTGCCATTTGTGGTCGGGGTTTCAATGACGTCAAACAACCATCAAACGCAACGGGAGTGCACAAACAATACATACGATTGTTTAGGTGGTTGATGAAGCCCTTCACATTTCTAGCAAAGGCAAACGTATTTGTAGACGTGCATTCCACTGTTTTTTGTAAAAGAAATTACGTATTTTTATGTAGTGGCTTATGGTTTATCCGTACAATGGTTTAGCTATTGCGTATATATCACAACTACGTGAAGTATGGTGAAATGGGCTTAAGCGTCGCGTTCAAGATTGTTGCATTTACATACCTACGTCCACACAATTGGAATCGATGACATGCATTAACCAAGTCAGCGAGCTTGACCACCCGATCGCCTTAGTCGCCTCATACGGCAAGCATAGTCGCCTTTGACGGCAAGCATGGGTTGCTGAAGACCTATTCTACCCCGGATCTTCATTGTGTGACGTCAGTGCGCCAACTGCGTTATACGAAAAGGTTGTACTTTAATGATTTAACTTCTAACTTTATATTTTTTTATGCTTATAAGTTATGGAAATATGTATGCACGATGTAAATATGTATTCATAAAAAAGTAGCTGCATGACATTGTGATCCGGCCAACGGATCGAACTACCGACCTTCCGCTCTCAACTTTTGGTGCGTCAGCACTATATCCGTGGCTTTCACAATTACTTTCGTCAAGACCCTTGGAGATTAGGGTAGAAAAGGTCTTTCCCCGATTAAACGCCCGGGCGTATATTTCTTTCAGACACTCTTTACTCCCGACGTTCAATCGCAAAGATAGTAGATCCGTGAAGATAGAATAGGTCTTCAGCAACCCATGCTTGCCGTAAAGGCGACTATGCTTGTCGTAAGAGGCGACTAACGGCATCGGTTGGTCAGGCTCGCTGACTTGGATGATGCATGTCATCGTATCCAATTACGTATATCGATGCACATGGTGTAAATCACTGGATTGTCTATCCCAGACTCGATTATTTACAGAACCCCATCATATAGCTGGAATATTGCTGAATGCGTCGTGAAACAACAAACCAATCAACCAACTTTCGTCAAGCGTTGACTATGCCTCGTGTCGTCACTGTGGGAAGCGCCATTGTACCCAAAATAACTTACTGGCTTGGTGTATATAGTGTCCACATTGTTCAATAGTGTGCTCACAAAGATGGACAGTTTACTCTCACGACAAAGTCAAATAGTTACCGAACGCTGTATCAAGACGCTAATATCGATTTCAGCTTGCAGTTATTTACAAAAGGTTCCTATAATTGATCTGTGTACGGGAAGTATGACGTACTATGAAACTTGCCGATACAAAGATTGACACGTTTTAGCGGTCTTTATATCACTGTGACAATGTTCTTGATGGTTAATAGCATAACGCTTCTTTGGTATTGGTCCGGTTAATGGAGAAAGGTACGTTTTTTTCCGTATAGAAGGATGAGAATGATTATAATGCCAGCACGAACACAACTGAGCAGTTCTTTGACCGAGCTCTACAATTCCAAGAAGCCAACGGGTTTGTTCCTGTACAATTTCGAAATTATGGTCGATTTCTCTGTAATGTTCCCATGGTCATGTGAGATGTAACATTTACCGACGTGAGACAGACTGACTGTTTTCTTTAGTCAGTGTTCGGTGTACGTTCTTGGTCGATACTTCCAATCCATGACGTCATAAGATTTCTTTGCCATAAATACTCAGTTCTTAATCTATCTCTTTTGTTTATAAATCTTTAAATGGCTCTCCCGTATTAGGCGACTATGCTTGTCGTAAGAGGCGACAAACTGGAACTGGTGGTCAGGCTCGCTGACTTGGTTGATGCATGTCACCGTATCCCAATTGCCTAGTTGGATGCTCATGATGTAAATCACTTGGTTGTCTGGACCAGACTTGATAATTTACAGACCGTCGTCATATAGCTGGAATATTGCTGTGTGCGGCGTTAAACGACAAACAACAACAACATTAAATAGCTGAATATATATGAACTATTTGCGTCATTGTGAACCCGTGAAGATCCGGGGTAGAATAGTTCTTCAGCAACTCATACTTGCCGTATTTGGCGACTAAGCTTGTCGTAAGAGACGACTAACGGCATCGGGTGGTCAGGCTCGCTGACTTGGTTGATGCCTGTCATCGATCCCAATTGCGTGGATCGATGCTCATGATATCAATCACTGGACATAGTTGCCGTGGGAATATTCTTTGGACATTTGTTGTTTAAGGTTGAATCTCAATACAATATGTCACGTTAAACATAACAACAGCAGGTCTAAGACGCAGCTTTTCGCAGTTACGTCCCTTTGTCGTGTCAGAATCCGTTGATCGTGGGTTGAAATCCCAAATAAGATCTGGTTATGATTCAGGGTATGACAGATCCTTACCAGTGCTCACCCCCCCCCCCCCCCCCCCCCCCCCAATAGATAAATAAAATAATTAATTAAAAAATAAATAAATAAAAAAATAAATAAATATAATAAAAAGAATAATAATGATAATTTAATAATTTTTAATAATTAACAAATATATATATATATATATATATATATATATATATATATATATATATATATATATATGTTAATTATTAAAAATTATTATCTATCCATCTATATATATATACATAAATATATATATATATATAAACAAAAATCAAACAAAACAAAAACAACAAACAAACGCCCATACTAACACACACAGCAGACTAGCCGTCATTTGACTTTGGTACTGTTCAAAACAGCAATACACCAATTCGCTTACCCACTTACATGTTGAGAGAAATCGTACAGGGTGTGGTTGCACAGCTGTCACTGCCGAAGCCGTTTAACAAAACATACAGATGTTGCCAGTGTGTTTCATCCCCAGGGGATGGTGCGTTGTTACACTGTAACAATAGGGCTGGATTGCCCCACGTTTGAACGTAAAACATGACAAGATATTCCACAAAGGCTATTTCAGTGTGCGAGTAATTCGTCAAGCATTCCGGGAGATGTGTCACTTTTAATGACATATTTATGTCAAAAGGTTGACACTGCCTCTGTTTTAAAGATGACAGATGTATGACGTCATTAACGTTATAGATGTTCAGCCCATGTTCGAGGCGATGTACAGAAGTAGAAAAGTTGGAAGGTATTTCTTAGTAGGATGAAGTTAAACTTTTCAATTAACAAAGTTGACTTTTTTATTACTTCTATGAGGGGGCACGGGTGGCCCAGTCGTCTAAGGCGCCGCGATTCGCTGTGCAGAGTTGCGTCCCTTGGGCACGCCAGAAACCTATGATTGTGGGTTCGAATCCCGGTTCGCCCCGATTATGTTTCTAGGTTTGTCAGCACCATACCCGTGCTCGTGGGTTTCACCGAAGTGGTAAACGTCTGAGACCTGCATCACTTCGGACTTTCCTCCCACATTAAGCTGACACGCCGTGATATAACTGGAATACTGTTAAAAGCGGCGTTAAACCAAACTCACTCACTCACTCACTCACTTCTATGAACATTCGCATGCGGCCGGTCGCGATACGGTTCCATCTTCTGCGATCTTGACACTACAAGAACCATCATCATTTCCTATATCTACTTAAGGACAGTGCTCCCTTAAGGTCAACGTGTTGACACTTATTGATAGTCTGGGGATGGGCGTTTCGTTGAACAAAAACTCGTGAATCCTTTTATCTTCTTTATCTTGCTAATCCGTTTAAGAAAACATGACCGAGCTTTCACTACATTCTTTTCCTAACAAACGAACAAACAAAGAAATAAATAAACAAATAAATTATTATCATACATTTTTACTGGCACTGTTTATTTTAGCCAAAACTGGACCAGGAATTGTTTTCAGTTCGGCGTAATATGCAAACTGCCGGGCTACTGGCTTCAATATGCAAGGGGCTAAAGTATACAGAAGAAGAAAAAAGAAGAAGAAAATTGTTTTATTAGAGTGTCACATGCTGCAGTACAAAATATATGGACATATAAACATTTCATTAAAAAACAGCACCCGGCCAGTTGGCCTACGAGACACTAATTACATAATGGTACATTTAAAATATAAAAAAGAGAGAAAAAACAAATTCTCGCAGCAATCTCATACAGAACACTCGCAGCAATCTCATACGAAACACTCACGACAATCTCATACATGTCATACATCTATACACATATGCGTCCATATACACACAACCTATTTCATCAATCGTGTATACTAACCTACATGTATAACCAGCATACATACTAACATACCAACCTACATACATACCTAAATCCATCAAACATAAATCAATCCGTATTATACATACACAGGTCCATCCATACCTATGTCCGTTCAAACACACCTCAATCCAAATATACTAACACACATACAACAACCATACATCCATACCTATATCCATCCATACACATATCGATCCATATATACAAACACACATACAACCATACCTATATCCATCCATTCACACATCAGTCCATATATACATACACACATACAACCATACCTATATCCATCCATACACACATCAGTCCATATATACATATATGAGACAACAGGTCAACTTTGTAACAACTTAGTACTTTTGGGGGCAAATCCAATTGTCAAGTGTATATACTCTCTTTTGCCCGTCAGTCTTTCTGCATTATGATTATCAATGGAAACTAAACGCATCAGATTGAGGTTTCAAATGCTTCATTTAGAGCTAGAACAACTGCCCAAGGTAATAATTGAGTGCTCTCACTTTGGAAAAGGGTGTTGCTGCAGCCATCAGATGAAGCTATCAACTTCGCGGATGCAAAACGCCTACTCCGAAACCTTCAGGAGTATCCCTTTAAGCTTACCGAACCATAAAATTAGATCGTGCCTCGCGCAAGACGAGACTTTTCCAATGCTGGGGGATCTACGCTTGTTTGTCGAACTCTGTCAGATGCTGATAACGTCAGCACGTCTTGCACGTGCTCCTTTGTCATCCTGTGCGGGCACCAATCTATCAAGTTTACTGCCGTTGCCAATAACGTCTGTAGCACCGATATCGTAAAACAGGCGCTTTGTTCGACAGGGTCTTACAAATATATTGCGGTGACGATATTGATAGTATGTATAAGATCACGAGTGAGTGAGTGAGTTAGGTTTGGTTTTGCGCGATTGAAAAAAGTATTCCAGCCATATCAATGCTAGGGACACCAGAAACGGGATTCACACATTGTACCCATATGGGGAATCGAACGCTTTAACTACTTGGCTACCCCCTAGAAGATCATGAATTTCTAGATGTAGCAAACTCGAAGTCTCTCATGCACACCTCAAACCGACCGCCTCCGTGGTCTAGTGGTAGAGCGTCCGCCCGGAGAGCGGAAGGTCCGGGGTTCGATCCCCGACCGCGTCATACCTTAAGACGTTAAGTGATGGTACTTGTTGTTACCTGTCTGGTGCTCGGCATTAAGGGGCTAAAACAAAGACAGGTCGGGTCGGAGTCAGTATACTGTGTCTGAGTGGGGTATTCATGTTAAACTGCGGCATGGTATCTCAGTGAGCTAGCACTATAAATCAGTCCGGACTAGTACAAGCAGCCACACAAACACACACACGTACATGCACGTCGCTATATAAGTGCAATAATCTTGGACGCGACGTTAAACCCCATTTCACCTCACCACACCTCAAAACAAGAAATCCCAAGCAAGCGTAAATCACTTCGACAAGTCAATGAAAAGTAAGAGATTCTGTGGGCTACATTATAATATATATTACAATTTAGCCAAAATAACCTTCAAGAAATCCTTTCATTGCCGAGCCATATTTGTGTAGTCACTGTATGTTGATACACTGCTTGATGATGGCTGTTAAGGAGGCCTTTGAGGCCTTTGATGTAGTTGGCACTGTCAAACGTGATGCAGTATTTCGACGTGTTTGAAGTACTGCACTGTACCAACAGGAAGCCTACTCAGCAAACTTACATAGAACAACCACAGGTGGGGCAAGAGACGCTCACCTTTTCGAAAACACCTGGTTTAATCACTATTTAATAGTGATTCATAAATACATGCTTATGATGTAGTCGGATTCGTAGACTGTTTTGTAGTATTATTTTCAAAACAAGTTCACAAAGCATCTTCATCCGAAAAAGAATTTCTGAAGTAGTCTGAGAGGCAATAACGGCGACGGACGTTTCCCAGACTCTCACGCCTATAATGGCCACTTAGCTATCTTGGTGAGTGAGAATCTCTTGATAAGAGTATTGAACCTATAGGCCAACTTGTTGCTTGATCTGGTAGCCCCCAGTGCCCAGAGGAACTGATAGTGAAGGCACTTTACAGAATGTGTAGTCACTCTGATGTGTATCTCTGGGTGGGAACCCATTGCTCCCTTGTACCTAAAACACTGGGGCCACTTGACCTTGTACGGTGTGTCTGAAGCCACTGTGGCACACCTTAATGAAGCCATTTCCAACCTTTCGGTAGCTATATTGTACGTTGCGTATTGAAGCCAGCGGCTATATTGTACGTTGCATATTGCAGCCAGTGGCTATATTGTACGTTGCGTATTGAAGCCAGTGGCTATATTGTACGTTGCGTATTGAAGCCAGTAGCTATATTGTACGTTGCATATTGCAGCCAGTGGCTATATTGTACGTTGCATATTGCAGCCAGTGGCTATATTGTACGTTCCATTAGGAAGCCAGTAGCTATGTTGTACGTTGCATATTGAAGCCAGTGGCTATATTGTACGTTGCGTATTGAAGCCAGTAGCTATATTGTACGTTGCATATTGCAGCCAGTGGCTATATTGTACGTTCCATATTGAAGCCAGTAGCTATGTTGTACGTTGCGTATTGAAGCCAGTGGCTATATTGTACGTTGCATATTGAAGCCAGTAGCTATATTGTACGTTGCGTATTGAAGCCAGTAGCTATTGTACGTTGCCTATTGAAGCCAGTAGCTATATTGTACGTTGCGTATTGAAGCCAGTAGCTATATTGTACGTTGCATATTGCAGCCAGTGGCTATATTGTACGTTGCATTTTGAAGCCAGTGGCTATAGTGCACGTTGCATCTTGCAGCCAGTGGCAATAGTGTACGTTGCATATTGAAGCCAGTGGCTATATTGTACGTTGCATATTGAAGCCATTGGCTATAGTGTACGTCGCATATTGCAGCCAGTGGCTATAGTGCACGTTGCATATTGAAGCCAGTAGCTATTGTACGTTGCGTATTGAAGCCAGTAGCTATATTGTACGTTGCGTATTGAAGCCAGTGGCTATATTGTACGTTGCATATTGAAGCCAGTAGCTATATTGTACGTTGCCTATTGAAGCCAGTAAATATATAGTACGTTGCATATTGAAGCCAGTAGTTACCTTGTACATTGTATACTAGAGCTAGTAGCCAGCGTGTACGTTGCATACTGATGGATCGAACCCCGGACTTTCCACGGACGCTCTACCTCAAGACCACGGAGGCGGTCCCTTCTGTAAGAGACAAACCAGGTTCCGTTGTACAAAACAACCTATGTTAAGGTATGGGAGTAACGATCACCTTAGCGCTACGATCGCTTTGCACAACGGCACCCTGGTATTTTAGTCAGAGGCATCATCTAAGGTGCCTCAATCCCTATGCAGAGTTACATCCCTTAGGCGTGCCAGAAACCTATGACCCTGGACTCGTATAACGGTTCTCTCTGATTAGATTTTTAGGTTTATCAGCATCATACCTGAGCTTGTGGCGTCACCAAAGTGGTAAACGTCTAAGACCTGCATCACCTCGGCTTCACACATCAAGCTGACACGCCGTGATATAGAGACTGTACAAAGCGACGTTAAATACATCTCACTCACTCACTCAAGACACACTATTTTTTATGTAAAGGAAGGAACCCAATAATTCTATATTCTTGTCATTTCTTTTAGGACACCCATCATGTCCAGCGAACAATTATATTGTTTCGTTTTGTTTGTTTGTTTGTTTGTTTGTTGTTCAACGCCGCACTCAGCAATATTCCAGCTATATGACGGTGGTCTGTAAATAATAAGAGTCGCTTTTTACGGCAAGCGTGGGTTGCTGAAGACCTATTCTACCCCGGATCTTTACGGGTCTTTTTGGTTTGTTTCTTAATACCTGAAGCAAGATTTTAAACAAAAAAGAATCCTAACAATTTATTGCTGTCAGCGGTAAAACGATACTCGCTCATATCATTAATGTCGATCGATTAAGATGTCCTCTTGCGCATGTGCATGTTAACGCAGTGTCATTCATTATATTGAGACACGGGATGACGCTGAAGCCACGTGCTACCCACTATCACAATGTCAGTATTAAATTATCCTCCATTATCCAGGGTATAATATATCCTTTTTATCATGATTAAAAAACTAGGTCTCGGAAGTGACGTCACCATCTCCATATCCCAAATTTAGCACAATATTTCTCTCGTTCGTGAGACTAATTTGATTGGACGGCTATTTTAGCTTCGTAACACATATCTTGGCTCGGAAGTGACGTCACCATGTCCGTATCCCAAATTTATCACAATATTTCTCTCGTTCGTGAGAGTAATTTAAAGGGACGGCTATTTTTAGCGTCGTACCGCTCATTTAGGCTCAAATAAAAGCCATGATAGCGAATGAGTCCAAGCTATTGATATGAGTGGAGATATAACACAATGGATACTCGAGGTTGTGATATTTTGTTGTAATGTGTTTTCCACATGTCGACTGACATGAATCCGTTGTTGTATCATATTGCCTCTCCCAAAAAGGGAACGCTGCACGTAATGACCTCCACGTCCTACCAATGGGATATAGTTAATGTCATGTGATGCTGCCGTAAATGTGCCCTGTGTATACCTTCCTGAGTAACAGTACGGGCTTAGCTGATAGCATTAACATGACGTCAAGCGAGTTCACTTCCTCGTTAGTTAACAGCCTCTATTGTTCAGCGATCTTCCATTTACGAAATCGAGGAAAATCCGGAAAGAGAACAGTGTTTTGTTATTTTTTTCCATTGACAATTTTAAAACCTGTATTCTGATTAGTCTGCCAGTGGGATTGATGACGTTGTTAAGGTGAGACAATGCTTAATGTCCTACCCATTTCAGAGTACCGTATTTCCCCGATTAAACGCCCGGGCGTATATTTCTTTCAGACGCTCTTTACTCCCGACGTTCAGTCCCGACGATAATAGATCCGTGAAGATCCTGGTTAGAATAGGTTTTCAGCAACCTATGCTTGTCGTGAGAGGCGACTAACGGATCGGGTGATCAAATGGGTAGATAGATGCTCATGATGTCAATCATTGGATTGTCTGGCCCAGACTCGATTATTTCAGACCGCCGTCATATAGATGGAATATTGCTGAGTCCGGCGTTAAACAACAAACAAACAAACAAACAAAAGAAAATAATGGGTAAAATTCCGAGTATAAAAACTACCCAGCGTTTCATCGAGACCCGGTTGTATCTTCTATGTCGTCGTTTAATCGAGGAAATACGGTAGGTCTAGACATTGTACTTCGTGCCCTTTGTGAAACTGAGTCAGTGTCTGTTTGCTTTCGGGCAAGTTTAATGTGTTAAATTGATATTCATGATTTCAGACAAACAAATTCTGTTTGATTTGGGGCAAATTGTAAGTGTTAAATTGATAATACTGATTTCAGACAAACATATGGGGCTTACATCATAAGCAATTGGGATAACATATCAGGTATCAAAGTTTCATACAAGTCATTAAGCCCAATCTGTTTGTCTGAAATCATGAATATCAATTTAACACTTGAGACTTGCCCAAAATCAAACAGACACTGATTCAGTTTCACAAAGGGAACGAAGTACAATGTCCCGACCTACCGTATTTCCTCGATTAAACGACGACATCGAATAAACGCCGGGGTCTCGATGAAACGCCGGGGATACGATGATATGCATCAACCATGTCAGCAAGCCTGACCGATACCATTAGTCGCCTCTTTTACGACAAGCATTTTGGCCTTTTACGGCAGACATGGGTTGCTGAAGACCTATTCTGATCTTCACTGGTGTGTTTCCGTCAGAGGAACCTGTGCTAACTTGCGTGTAAGGTATCAAATGAAATTTACAGGTTTCAAATTTGCACGGTGCCAGGTAGTTTATATCAACAATCCTTATAGGAATATATTTATTGGATCATTTCCATTGAATGATTCGACCAAATTAAAATTAAATTAGATTTTAGCTTGAAAATGCAACCATAAATTGTCACAACAGCCACAGAAAACTCAACTGCATCTCTAACAGCGCTGTAATAAGAAAAAAACGCGTTTAACATTTTTTCTCGATTGCGTATTTATGTTTTTGAAATGTTATACAAACGGATTCATTGTTGATAAGAGAAAGGTTACTGTCACACGATCACAAATGTACAATTTGTTTATGTTAGATAATTTTTCATTCCTCACAGAGTTATCTAAATACATCCACATGTCAAGTATGCATAATTAATTTTATTTGAATGACGGTTTGGTTTGTTTATTCTCTCGTTTCTTATCGTTGTCTCATCGGAAAGGGCCTATCCACGAGAAAGGACTCCGTTATTGAGAAGGGGTGTTTATGTTCGTGTTTTTCCCCCATCATATTAACCCGTCAGGATTCTGGATAAGAATATATATTAGTTCCTAAGCAACCCATGCCTGTCGTAAGAGGCGACGAAATGGTCTTATCCCAATTGCTTGGATCGATGCTCATGGTATTTGGAGACCCCTGTCGCATAGTTGGAATACTCAATGGGGCGTTAAACAACACACAAACAAACAAAATCCAATCACATTACGTCGGGGACGACATAATGGGTTCATTGTACACATGCTGGGAATCGAACCAGGGATATCGACGTTATGAGCCATCGCTTTGACCACTTGGCTAACCCACCGCGTCGCTTTATGATGGGATAGAGCCGCTAAAACAGTTTTCAAATTATAAATTATCACTTTTTTCATATTGTTTGACACAGTAGCCACAACGCAGTATTCCCTCCATATCGTAGACGGGGCCTGTAAATGATAGAGTGTGAATTCCACGAACAAGTGGTTGATATGATGATCACCGTCACACGCCCTCTGGGTACGATGACACACAATCAAGTCACAAAGCCTGCCCACCCGATCCCCATTTTAGTTATATTTTCTCCTTTTCCAGTTGGGTTAGTGAGAGAGTGAGTTGGGTTCAACACCCCTTTTAACAGTATTCCAGTTTTTTCACGGTGTGTCAGCGTCATGTTGGAGGAAAACCCGAAGTGATGCAGGTCTCACTTTGGTGAAACCCACGAGCACGGGTATGGTGCTGACAAACCCAGAAAGATAATCGGGGCCCATTGAAGTCGACTGTTCAAACAAGCATGAATGAATTGTGTACATTGTCGCATAAGAGTACCGTAATTCCTCCAATAGACGTCAGTCCTTCAATACACGCCGGATTCTAATTAACGCCGGGTCATACAATCTGGTGTAAAAATATTAGACGCGGGCTGATTAATAATGGCCGTTTCCTGCAAATGTACCCATTATATGACTAGAATTTGGGAGTACGTAAAGTATTGAGTTGCCACTGTGCAAGCGTTAAACAGAATAGACGCCGGGACAACGGTTTCCGTGAAATTAATAGACGCGAAGCGTTTAATAGAGGAAATACGGTATGTCCTTTTACGACAAGGGCATAAAACAACATTGTAGTGTACTTGTCATAGTAAATTGAATTTCATCAGTGATTTCAATTAGATTATTAGAAAGTACGTTTGAAACCTGTAAATTGAAGGTAAAGCGTGAATTTGTCCGAAATGTGTGTCATGTTGTTTGGGCTGACGTTATGATTATTAGCGTTTAGAGCAGTAGGCAGCAATAGACGAACCGCACCACTGTGAATGTTGATTAGGGCGTTAATTGTGCACGTGTTGTATAATCATATTAAAAATGTGTTTCTCAGCAGGGAAGAAATCCTACAATTACTCCTGTTATAGGGTGTTTACTTTACTCCACTCAAGGAATGCACACTGCAGAAAAAATATCAATATATTCAGGCTAAATAAGAAAATATGTTTCAGGAATCGGCGCGTCACTTTAAACCTTGACGGTCAGTCATTTCTACTGCCAATACGTAGTGAATGAGTGAGTGAGTATGGTTTTTACGCCGCTTTTAGCAATGTTCCAGGAATATCACGGCGGGGGACACCAGAAATGGGCTTCACACATTCTACCTATGTCGGGATTCGAACCCTGGTCTTAGGCGTCACGAGCGAACGCTTTAACCACTAGGCTACCCGACCGCCCCGCCAATACGTAGACAAAATACATGTAATGTTCAAATTTCCTGAGTCATATGAAGCATACTCCGTTATCCATAAACTAAAATGCTTCACAACTGGCATTGTATTTAAGGTGCGAGTTCAGTGTGATCTCAGTTGTGTTTACTGTAAAAATCAATATCAGCCTGTGACCAAATTCCAAAATGAAATGTGTACCATGATATATATTCAAAGCTTTCTGAGTATATATTATTATTGAAAGCCCACTGTAAACCAATTTTGACACTTCTGGAATAAGATCGTCACAAGGTCATCATATACGATCATCCCAGATAAATTTAGAGTTGTTTAGATGGTTAGGGTTATGAATCCATAACTTTTAAGAATCGGATTAATTTCTGACACCCCTTAGATTGGCATTCTTAATTCTTTAAAATCGGATATATATATTTATCGGGGCCTCAATTATTCAAAGATAACTTCATTAACACCTTTTAATTTAATTTTGGCAAAGCATGCAAGGTCAAGGTCAAGCCAACTGCCACGTATCCTTGACACGAATATTGTGCGTAAGACCGCGGCAGATGAAAGTGGTCAGGGTTTGGTGCCAGCGTTGTAACTTGCGCGTTCCCCCTCGCCCACCTGGCTTTTCTTATCAGCCTGGTATTTTTAGGCAGTACACCTGAGACATCCAAGTCTAATATTAGCCTTCAGTTCGCGCCACGCCCCGCGCCTGACATCACCGCACGCGAGATTCTCGCGAGAAGAATGTACTGAGGGAGCAACTTTTTGACGTGTATACAAACCACATATTGAAAGTGCAGTTGTAAAAAAACGTATAGCTTAAACCATTCAATTCAGTCCTATTGTTTCAATAATCCCAAGAATGTTTAATGTGTAAGCCGAATATTTTAGTTAACACACTTGTAAATACCCAAGCCCCGTTGTGTGCGAACACGCCAATCTCCATCTTGTCGAGCCTGTAGTTTACGTTGAACAAGAGCTCTTAACACTTGCAATTACTTGTGGTACTGTGGATAGCTTTGCAGATCTATCTTACACACAATACCGTGTTTATTTAACGTGGGCCATACAGCTGTCTGACTGGTGCTAAGCATTAAAGTAATATTTGCCAATTCATTCAAGAGGGTATAAGTTTGTACTCCGGCTATGCGAGAACGCTGAAGCAATAGTGTTAAGAGCCCGTCTTCAAGTAACTGTACGGAGGGCAACAGAACTGGATTATTTCAATAGTGAATTGCCTCATCCTCACTTGTAGTTTCTAATAATACAATAAACATGTTTATCTTTTTTTTTGCAAACGTTATTTTATTTAACAGTTACTGGGACAGGGTATTTGACTTTAACTTCTGTTGGTGCCCGTGCAGTCTAAAATCGTCGTTTCTCCGTGTTTGTTTGTTGTTTTAACGCCGCACTCAGCAATATTCCAGCTTATATGACGGCGGTCTGTAAATAATCGAGTCTGGACCAGACAATCCAGTGATTGTCATCATGATCATCGATCCACCTAATTGGGATCAATGACATGCTTCAAACAAATCAGCGAGCCTTACCAACCGATCTCTTTAGTCGCCTCTTACGACCAGCTTAGTCGCCTTTTACGGCAAGCATAGGTTGCTGACGACCTATTCTACCCCGGATCTTCACGGGCCGTTTCTCCATGTGAAGAGTTGCGTCGCTTAGCTGTGCTAGGATTATCTGTTGGTTCGACTCTCTGTTCCACTCCTGCGTGTGGGACGTTAAAGAGGTGCAACCTTACGACAGGCCTGACGTTGGGCTTTCCTCCCACGTCGTAATATAAGGGAAATTCAGATCAAAGCGGAGTTAAACCCAATTAATTCATACACCGAGATTTCTTTGTTTTGTTTTGATTGATACTTATAAAATTGTTTGTTTGTCTGTTGTTCAATTGCGAGCAACGTTCCACCGTGGGGAAAAGATAACCGGAAATCAACCAAGTCAACGAGCCTGACCACTCTGGCCGCCTCTTTGGTTGTTGGGGCCGTCGGGTAGCCTAGTGGTTAAAGCGTTCGCTCATCACGCCGAAGACCCGGATTCGATTTCCGACATGGGTACTATGTGTGAAGCCCATTTCTGGTGTCACCCGCCGTGATATTGCTGGAAAATTGCTAAAAGCGGCGTAAAATCATACTCACTCACAGAATACAGGTTGCTGTTGACCTATATTCATACCCGGATATTCCTCACGGGTGGATTCATAATTTGTTTCATTATTATTATTATTATTGTTGTTGTTGTTGTTATCAGAGAGATAAAACTGAAATAAATTTCATGGGGGTTTAAACTCACCAACTCATTCGCTCGTTCACTCAATCAATCACTCAGTCAATTAAGCAAAAAACCATAACCCATAACGTGAGTTGAGATGCCCTAATCTAGACTGAGTATGAATATTAAGACATCAATGTCAACACTTGAGGCATTATTGAGCTCAATGTGTCACTGCATCTGATTGATAGTGTTATTAATATTTATTTTACGGAGAGCTTACAAAATATTTTTACAGTGATTATTGATCTTTCCGTGTACTTTGTACGTGTTTTACTATGTACTCTGATAAACCCTGAACGCATGGTATTATACCCGAGGCAATGACAGAACTATACCTGTTTCGATATACAAGTATATATTATTTTCAAATGAAACTCAAGAGGATGAGATCAAATCCATATGGACTTACATTATATTCACTCGATAACGATGCCGCAATTTACTGTACAGGGTTGCGCCCCTTAGTCGTGCCAGGAGCCTCTTGTCACTGTCGCCCCAAGGTTTTGTCGGCAGCGTACCGAGTCAGTCTTTGAGCCAATCAGACGTCAGATTTCTAAAACGATTCGGAATTATTTCTTTACCACCTTGACTCGAAAATGTCTATTCGTAAAATGAAAACACACAGAGAACACAACTTTTCCTTCGATCGTACTCTCTTGCCTTGCTGCTCAGAAACGACAGGGTAGGTATATATATCTACAACAATATAATGGCGCGGATTTATTTTTTGGCAGTCGGAAATCCCCGATTATATTTGTTTCGAGATACCGAAATCAGACATTTTCCTCCGAATGTTTTGCTCAATCATGCCGATAATTTAGAAGCCCCGACGCTGATTGGCTCTTTCACGAGTTCACCTGCTGCGACGTCCTATGGAGGTGTGGTCAGATCTTCGCGTAGAGAGTTTTCGTATCGGGGTTTATTTTTACCTATACTGTAAGAAAAAAACGAGTTCATAAAAGTCGTATGTCTACCAGTGCAAATATCACGCTCACCATTGTATTGTTTCCGTCATCCGGACTGCATTATTGACGTCTTTCCAATCTTATTGTGAGGTAAGGTCGGAATGACGTCACGCTAAAAGCGACGCCATAGCTGAAAATTGTTGTCTTTCGACAAATTGTGGTTTTCTAGGAAAGCGGCGTTGACCATTGCATTTTTCTAAAGGGGGGCTGAAGAAATTATAACACTCACAAGTGTGTCATTCTGATTTTAGGAAACTAGTGTAAGAATCCATGTATTACACCCCTCTGGCTCGGGAAATACAAGAACTGTGACACTCTTTTCGTAAAATCAGTTTACACACACGCCCGTCGCATAATAATCTCTATACAAGATCTCAGATTAAAGAGATTGTGGTCGCTTTGGGCGTTTTCCCATATCGAGCTAACGACGCTATACAACTAAAACTAATGTCCAATGCTAGCTTAGATGTACAAGTCTTTACAAAAATCATTTAAGGAAATGGATTAGTATCCACACAGATACATTCCACAGATTCACTGCAATCTTTTTGTGATATAACAGAGAAGAGGGCATATATTTTCATCTGATCGTAGACAGTAAAATACCTGTGTGAAATATGTTGGTGGAACACAACGTTTGTGACGCTATTTGACAGCTAATTGTCAAACTCTAACTTCAAACATCAACGGAAACTGCCGGGCTAAAGAAAGTATACACCCATGTTTGATCGAAACAAACAAAAATTGACTATTCGATGGTGTATTTAAAACGGGCATCATAGTTCTGTTTTGGAGCTTAAGTTTGAAGTGATTCGGCGACAGTTTTCAACCGAATAAACTTTTGATACCTTTTGTAATGTTTTGGTCAAATCCAATTTTCAAGTGTATTCTAGATCTGTTTTTAGCAAGGCAGTTTATTACTGGCGAATTATTTTCATTGGCCATCCAACGATACAGGAAGAATTTCGATAAGCTTAAATCTATTACCGATATTTCTATCGAACAAGGAAATGTGCAACAATAACAAGCAAATCGACACATTTTCCTCGGACAAATAGCGTAATGTGGCTAGATTTCCCCAGTGTGAGTTACACATCCTCACTGTATGTTTGTCAGGCTTTAAAGTATGTACCTGTCCGCGTGCCACCGTGTTAGTGGGTGTTGTGGCAGTTTATGAGCAGCTGTTATTGTGTACGGGAAGGCGTAACCAGAGGAAGCCTTGACTTTATGGCAATAAACGTCATAAGAACACACCACTTGTAGTCATCATCGTTAAAGCAGCGATGGAAGTTTCCTGATCGTCTGACCCACTCTGAGGGGCAGCTTGACCTCTATTGTGGTGCAAAAAATTAAAGCTATCGGTCAAAAACTACTTATTTATTTAATTGTTTGTGATTGTTGTGAGATTGTTGTGTTTGTGCCTGTCCAGAAGTGAGTGAGTGAGTTGGGCTTAACGCCGCTTTTAACAGTATTCCAGTTATATCGCGGCGTGTCAGGTGGATGTGGGAGGAAAGCCCGAAGTGATGCAGGTCTTAGTTACCACGGTGAAACCCACGAGCACGGGTATGGTGCCAACAAACCTAGAAACATAATCGGCGCGAACCGGGAGTCGCACCGAACAATCTTAAGTTTCTTGCGTGCCAAAGGGACGCAACTCTGCACGGCGAATCGCGGCGCCTCAGACGAATGGGCCACCCGTGCACTACTCCTACAGCTCAGTCAATGTTATAACCCCAACGCCTACACCGACGTTTTTACCTCTAGACCTTCATCAACGTTATAACCCCAACGCCTACACCGACATTTTAACCTCTAGACCTTCATCAACGCTATAACCCCAACGCCTACGCCGACGTTTTAACCTCTAGACCTTCATCAACGTTATAACCCCAACGCCTACACGGACGTTTGTACCTTTAGACCTTCATCAACGTTATAACCCCAACGCCTACACCGACGTTTTTACCTCTAGACCTTCATCAACGTTATAACCCCAACGCCTACACCGACATTTTAACCTCTAGACCTTCATCAACGTTATAACCCCAACGCCTACACCGACCTTTTTACCTCTAGACCTTCATCAACGTTATAACCCCAACGCCTACACGGACGTTTGTACCTCTAGACCTTCATCAACGTTATAACCTCAACGCCTACGCCGACGTCTTAACTCCTACAGCTCAGTCAACGTTATACCACCAACACCTATACCAACGTTATAAATCAAAGCTTACGCTTACACCGACGTTACTGCCTGAACGTATTTCATACATGTTTGCCAAGCCAATAAGATTTATTAAAAAATGGTATGTGATGATGATCACGGATTTGAATTATTTATTTCGATGCTCAAGTTTCGTGGAACCTGTCCCTGTTTGGCTTGGGTGTTTAGATAAACTAGAATTAACTTTAATCAAAATTAACACTTCTTATGTTGAGGCTCATCGTCAGTTGTCCTTCCTGGTCTTCCCAAAGCTGTTCCCTCCGACTGGTATCAAGTTCATTCCTCCTTAGGGGCGGTTGGGTAGCCTAGTGGACAAAGCGTTTGCTCATCACGCCGAAGACCCGGGTTCGATTCCCGACGTGGGTACAATGTGTGAAGCCCATTTCTGGTGTCCCCCGCCGTGATATTGCTGGAATATTGCTAAAAGCGGCGTAAAACCATACTCACTCACTCACTCATTCCTCTTTAGATACACCGCAGGGACGAAGAGGGTTTACATTTCGCCGCATTGTACCCGAATAAAAGAATTTGTAAAAACGTTGCAAACGGCTGATCAAAGTTAAATTATCTGTCTCGTCATTGTTCCCATAACTTAAAAATTAAACCCTCCAATAAATTTGATACTTAATACGGAAATGTTTATTGCCCGCAAACAAGAATTTCTAAACAAGGTCTCAGCCTCGACTGTACGTGTCACAAGTGGCAGATCAGGCGATAGCTGTGACTCTTCTCATGGTGACAACGTCTTGAAATTGGATGCCGACTCCTTTGGCGTTGTGAACCACGCCCGTAGTTATTGCTGTCTACCTGCATCACTGACCATTGTGCTGTTTTCTACCTAGATCGATTATAGGCCTGGTAATGACATTTGTCACATAAACTCTTTGTGCGGTCGTTACTCTCTAGCTGTCTTTGAGACTGCTTCACATATTTCAACATTCTTTATTCCCCGTCACGGTTGATATGTATATAAAGGGGGCACGGGTGGCCCAGTCGTCTAAGGCGCCACGATTCGCTGTGCAGAGTTGCGACCCTTAGGCACGCCAGAAACCTATGATTGTGGGTTCGAATCCCGATTCACCCTGATTATGTTTCTAGGTTTGTCAGCACCATACCCGTGCTCGTGGGTTTCACCGAAATGGTAAACGTTTGAGACCTGCATCACTTCGGGCTTTCCTCCCACATTAAGCTGACACGCCGTGATATGACTGGAATACTGTTAAAAGCGGCGTTAAACCCAACTCACTCACAATGATATGTAAATAATGGAACACATAGAAATCTTGTCTTGTTTGTTGCTTAACGCCGCACTCCGCAATATTCCAGCTATTGCATATTATTGTTTGTTGTTGTGTTAATCAAAAAGGTTTTATATTGACAAAATAATATTTAATTTGTTCCATACATCGCCGAATAGTCTCCTAGGGGTCCATCTGAAAGTGTTTACCAATACACGTTTACCTTGATAACCGTTCTCTTTTTTCTTATGTAAGTATATAATCAGAAAATGAAGGGGAAAGGGGATAATATCATCTCATTTGTTCACGTCATTGTCGAATAAGGGGCGGTCGGGTAGCCTAGTGGTTTAAGCGTTCGCTCGTCACCCTGAAGACCTGGGTTCGAATCCCGGCATGGGTACATTGTGTGAAGCCCAATTCTGGTGTCCCCCCGCCGTGATATTGTAATGTCTCGATATCCTGGGGGTCCATCCGACTATTTGTTTATTTACCCAAACAAGTTTGCCTTATTAACAGTTCCCTTTGTTTTACCGCGGTATATACATCAATAAAATAAATAGAAATACCACCTACATAATGTCGAATTCATTGCCGAATAATGTCTGGATCTCTTTGTGGTTCATCTTTAATTTATACCAATACATGACACCGTTTCTCTCTGTAGCCATATAAACTTAAAATCGTCCTAAAAAAGTTTTAACATTCTTATAACATGACTTTTATATTTTATTAAGACTGTATATAACGTTTATATAAATGCAAGAACATATTCGTCAACTTCATTAATATCATTGATGTTCATGACTACCGCCGTTGTAAAAGCCGGGAAATATCATTTGAAGTGACAGCAAATTCATAATAATATACATCAATAGACGTAAAAAGGAGTTATGTTGTTTCTTTTATTGTCGCAGGATAATTTATGTTATGTTTGCGGTAAGAACATTTTTCGGCAGTATCAAAACTGAACAGAACAACAACTCCATATATGAATCTGGCCTTCTGTCCTGATGCTGCTGTTGGCGAACACGCTCACCCTACTTGTTGAATGGTAACATGAATATTCAAATCATATCACAAACACGTGATTTCGATATATTAGAATAAGACTGTGTTCATTTCAACACCTCGGTGTTGTGGAATAAACGCAAACGGTACGGAGTAATACTAACATGTGTCCAAAAGATTGAGTTTTCGGTTTTCAAGAAGCGTTTATCTAATCATTAAACATGAGCAAGTCTTTGAATTGAAGATGTAGAAATAGACAGCACAAATATGTTGTAACACTGTAATGTTTGGACACAACTTGCTCATAGAAAGATTTTATCTTGAAGTTAGTAAAATCGATCTTTTTTTATTCATTTTAGCCAATATTCAGTATTTCATCGTGTCAGAAATACAAAATTTGCAAGTGTATATTTCATCTGAACATGTCCGATCATTTTCATACCAATATTACAATGATTTCCAAAACTTCAATATTTGACTTTTCCGCTGAGCTTATCCGATTCTTTCTAATGTACCTGAAAGTTAAAAAGAATAAGACCGTGTTGGCAAGGTGACACGTCGACACCTGATGGCAAATTTAATTTTATAGACGTACTTTTAAAATTTTAAGCTTTTATATTCGGGGATAAATTCTAAACGTTCCCTCATTTATTCCCATCAGTTTAGTACTGCGATGCCCGTTTTATTACCGACGGAAAGTCACCAAGGCATTATCATTATAACGATTGGTGACATTGGAATATTAATTCAAACTACTCAGACCATACTTCCTCTGTTTAAACCACCGAGATGTGGAAATATATTGAGACCTTTTCATAACTGATTGGTTTACAGACTATTTTGCAAACTTGTTATGTCATAGCCGAATTAATAATATTCAAAATATAAACTTAAAAAACAAAATTGAAGCTAAAATGTCAAAACGTGAAGTGGTCTATCGGATGTACTTTTAGAAGAAATATAATAGAAAAGGTGTTTTTGAAAGACAAGTCAGTGATTTACTTCCCTTCCCATCTTGACTAACTTTTGAGTTTTTTAACTACTGAAATTAGTTCTGTTCTGAAAACTTTGTTTTGATTTCATGTTTGCGAAATGTTGAGTCGGCGGATCCCTAAGACCAAAACTTTTCAAAACGTACTGGATACGGGGTGGTTGGGGTGGGGTGGTGGTGAGAGATTATGTAACTAAGTTTTAGAAGGTTACAAATCGATAAGAGAACATTAATGTACCACGTGTCTCTTTTGATTGCATCCACCGCGGCTCGGTGTATGAAGAGACAGGTCTGAGGCACCAGTGACCACACAGTGCCCTTGCGAATCACACACCGTATCAATGGCATGGCAGGTGCGAAAAGTTGGAATCGGGTGCAAAAACGAAATTTAACTTCAAATGTCGTTTATAAACAGTGCTTGAAAGTTTGAACATTCGCTGACCTAAAACCAAGTAATTAATAAAAGTCCCTTTTAAGGTCGGTATTGTAAACCAAAGGATGTTGTAGAAATGTCCACCCAAGTTGACAGTATATGAGATTTATACCCCAGCTGGACACTTCATTGTAGAAAGAAGTGCCTAATCCGACCCTCAAACTACTTTATAACCTCAATAGCCAATAACTCATGGGTATCATTAACTGTTTTTCTTATCGAAAAACGTCAATGTTATAAATTTTTGTATTTGATGACAATTCATTTCCTCTGCAATGCAAATCTCAGGCCGTGAACTTTCTAGTTCCTAGGATATCTGAAATACACCCGCACTTGACGTCGCTGGCTTGCAATAAACAATGTGACCCACGACATGGTTATTTAGTATTCAGAGATTCTCAGCAGGTTACACAACGGAAATAAATTTGACTCCCTGTCTTTCTTCAGCGATGACGACTAGGTGTTATTGTTTTCACTTATATTAAGATATATCTCCTCTCATCCTATGATACGCATCTTGACTTTTATCATATTTGTTTGATGTTTGACGCCGCACTCGGCAATATTCCATCTATATGACTACGGTCTGTAAATAATCGAGTCTTGACCAGACAATCGAGTAGTTGACATCATGCGCATAGATACACGCAGTTGGGATACTATGCCATGTATTAACCCAGCGAGCCCAAACCAAATCTATTAAATCTCCTCTGAGGTGAGGTGAGGTGAAATTGGGTTTAACGTCGCGTCCAAGATTATTGCACTTATAAAGCGACGTGCATGCACGTGTATGTGTGGCTGCTTGTACTAGTCCGGACTGATGCCGATTTATAGTGCTAGCCCACTGGGATACCATGCCGCAGTTTAAAATGAATACCCCTCAGACAAAGTATACTGACTCCGAGCCGACCAGTCCTTGTCGGCCCCTGAATGCCGAGCGCCAGACAGGGTAACAACAAGTTCCATCTTTTAGCGTCTTTGGTATGACGCGGCCGGGGATCGAACCCCGGACCTTCCGCTCTCCAGGCGGACGCTCTTCCACTAGACCACGGAGGCGGTCTAATCAAATCGCCTCTGACGACCAACATAGGTGGAAAGGGACCTATTCTAAGCAGATATCCCCATGGGTTGTTGCAGAAAGGTACAAGTAGGCACTACATACGGGCAAAAGAAGTGGGCAGTGAAATTGCGATCCCCATTGCCCATGAATCGTCATGTGCACGTCAGATTTTGTGAGATACTCGTTGATATGACGTTGTTTGTTTGTTTGTTTGTTGTTTAACGTCGCACTCAGCAATATTCCACCTATATGACAGCGGTCTGTAATATAAACGAGTCTGGACCAGACAATCCAGTGATTGACACCATGAGCATCGATCCACGCAATTGGGATCGATGACATGTATCGATCAAGTCACCATGCCTGATTACCCGATCCCGTTAGTCGCCTTTTACGACAAGCATAGTCGCCTTTTACGGCAAGTATGGATTGCTGAAGACCTATTCTACCCCGGAATCTTCACGGGTCCATTGATAATTTATGATCTAATATCGCCTATAAAACCTGTATCAAATACATCATCTTCGAGTAACCATTTCTTGTTTGTTTCATATTAGCAACCATCAAACATGGGTATACTTTCTTTTGTCCGGCAGTTTAGTTACGATTTCGCAACAATGCAGATCCACCAGTCCATGAACAGTAAAATGTAAACTGTAAACTACAAATTGTTTATGCGCAGTCCCTGGTAATTCATCGATCCCTTTACTGGGAATGTTAATATTTCCACGTGCCCAGTGATACCGTGAACAAATATACACCAACTATGGTTTACGAAAGGTTCTTCGTCGTTCGGGTCAATACCGAGACACAGCCACTTCGTTGAGGAGGTCAACTGTTAAACGATCGAGCTAAAACTGTGACAGGACCTTTTGACTTACGATCGCTATGACAAAGGTAGATTGATCAATGTCTACGTAGATTCGTTAACTCAGGTCAAACTCGGTAGACAATCGTAATATTATTTTCTGTTTTCTTTTCTATTTTCTGAGGAGCCAACACACATTTGTTTTATATCGATGATACTTGCTGCGTTCGATCGGATAGGCGCGCAACTGTCAACAAGTTCTGTAATAGCATAATAATCTAGTGAGACAGAAATATGGAGTAAATTTGTTTGTGGCCACAGCCAAAAATATTCCATCTCATTCCATTAATTGTTTGCCTATCGGGTCTAGACCAGTCTGTTGAAATCAGCAACGATTCTGTGAATGAAGACACATTATAATAGCCAGAATCAAACCACCATTCGTCATATTCTTCAGTTCTCTAACAAACATACTTATGTCACAGGGCTCTAATTTTTAGAATCCAGGGGAAAATTGATCATATGTTCACTTTTGGGTGTTTTCATTCCAGTTCCAATTTTAAATCTTTGCTCCTGTTTACATTACCTTGAATTGTGTTGCATGTATGAACTTGACATACATATTTTTTAAGACCAAATGTGTTGTGTTTAACTTATATCCCTTTATTTAATTACTAGACAATTATTTAGCAATATCATGTAGTCCGTTTATTTGCCTTGACTCCAGTGCAACTTCCGTTCTATTCAATATGCTTAGGTGTGGTTTATTTTGTTTCTTGGGTCTTTTTTTTATGATGTTTTATTTTCTTAAAACCTTTAATATATAAACTAAATTATACTTTTCAACTATTTTATTTTTATTGTAATATTATAGGGTCAGTATGATGAGATTTTCTTTTTATAAATAAATATCTATTTTCCTATTGGGATTTTTGTGAAATATGACAGAAATGATAAAGATTGAAATGTTTTTCCATTGGAACGGGGGGCACGGGTGGCCCAGTCGTCTTTGGCGCCACGATTCGCTGTGCAGAGTTGCGTCCCTTGGGCACCCCAGAAACCTACGATTGTGGGTTCGAATCCCGGTTCGCCCCGATTATGTTTCTAGGTTTGTCAGCACCATACCTGTGCTCGTGGGTTTCACCCAAGTGGTAAACGTCTGAGACCTGCATCACTTCGGGCTGTCCTCCCACATTAAGCTGACATGCCGCAATATAACTGTAATACTGTTAAAAGCCACGTTAACCCCAACTCACTCACTCATTCACTTAATTCAAACAGGTAACTAAATTTGACACATCATGACCAACACATAAAATGTGACTACCTTGATTCAGTTCTATGTGAATCATTATGTATTGGATGTTCCTGATTCATATATGATTCTTTTTCATTTCAGACCCCAAAATATGAATTTGAAATTGATTTTCAACATAAGCCTGTCCCTTGGCACAAGTGTCCTCAAGGTAAGTTGTCATATAATCCTATATCCTGACGTCAAGCTGGTGTCATATACTAGTGTCATGATGGTGTCATGCTTGTTACATACTAGTGTCATGCTTGTGTCATACTGGCATCATGCTGGTGCCAAATTCCTACCATACATCAATATCCTTTTGCCATTTCTTCAGCACAAAAGACAAAAAGAAAATCAATTTCTATTCATTTTCTGCAGTCAGTAACTTATTTAAATGACATAACATCTAGTTTAAATAACTTACTATCACTTTTAAATGACTTATTAACTCGTTAAAATTATTTTGGATTTATAGTTTCTCATTTAAACGACCTACTATCTCATTTAAACGACCTACTATCTCATTTAAACTACCTTCTATCTCGCTTAAGCCACTATCTCATTTAAACAACTTATTTTCTCATTTAAATGACTTACTATCAAGATACACAACTTTAAGAAGTGCTAACTCATTTAAACAATGATAATACTTTTGTTTTTCAAATTTGGTCCTGTTGGCTTTCTCAGATAAGAACTATCAACACCAGCCATATGAAATCTGTTGTGAAAATACACCCTCAACTGTACAGGAATCCTATGTTTACAATGTTCTCGTACATCTGTCGAGACGTTACCCATGCATACATCATCAGCTGATTTGTAGAGGAATATCCTTTAATGAATGCTCATGATAACAGATAAAATGTACGCAGCCATTATGAAAAAACATTGATTCATATGTGATAATTGTTGAATTTCTGACATGCATTTCCTGCATTTAGTTTGACAAACAACTCAAAACTGTGGCACAAAATGTTTCTGTCTTTAAACTGTTTTTTATTTGCAGACATTTTCGGTATGTAATACTTTATCTACAATTTCATCTTTTCCCTCATGCAGACAAACTGCAGTTTCGCACATAAATGATGAACAAAATCAACATGAAGAATTAATCATACAAACGATAAAAATGAAATGTGTTGAGAACTATGCAATTTCATTTATTCACAGCTCGTTTTCACGCTATTTAAAAACTGTTCAGGGCACACCATTTTCATACTTTGTTTTATTGATTTCCTTATAATATATATACTGTATTCGACGTAATAAGCGCCCAGGGCGCTCTCAAAATTAGAAATAGGGGGCTCTTATTAGAATATTATTTTGGTGAAAAAAACATAGTTGAAATGTTTATGTAGGACAGATATATTTTTCCAGATTTTAATTGCCCATAAATAAGGGCACATATAACACACATGTGCGTATTATACCATATATGTAAGTCTTGTGTACATTGATCAGTCGGAAGGGATGCAAATTGGGCTTGTTCCCTAGCCAATATATCAACAAATATCGCCGTGGGCGCTTATTAGAGTGGGGCGCTTATTACGTCGAATAAGGTAATATCGAAACTGCCAGGCAAAAGAAAGTATACACCCATGTTTGATGGTGGCTAAAAATGAAACCATAAGAAAGGATTATTCAATGGTGTATTTGATACAAGTATCATAGTTGTGTTTTGGCCTTTAGGTTTGCAGTGTTTCGGTGACTGTTTTCATCCTATAAACGTTTTGATAATGTTTAATGTTTTTGTCAAATAATTTGTTTAAGTGTAAACTTTTTCCCCCGTAACTTTATAGTCAAAACTGGACATTACATTATAGCTTGAAAATCTTCCATTGAGGACATAAGAATTCTGACTGATGTTTGATAATGCTTGTTGCTTATAAAGAATACTTGTTTAATTTCCTGAAAAAGTGATTAATTCAAATTATAACCACAAACAAGTTGGCGCTTAGGATAAGCATCTTTTCAATCGAATACATTTTGCTTTTTTTCAGTTTTTATAATAGCAAAGTAGATTGACAAGTAAAAGAATACAATCAGGCATTGTGGCAATCATAGGCAAGAAAGAAGTTTCTGTTAATCAGTTTATTTTTCTCGTTATCATTTTCTAGATGAACATGAAAAATAAGCTGAAATAAAAAATATAATTGTTAGGATTAATTTGAGTTGATTATCCTCAAAATGATTAAATTTAGGGTTTTAACAAACAAGATTTATTCTAGCTTTAACTGCAATATATGTATTCACATTTGCAATTTTTAGTATAGGTTTGTCAGAGAAACAAACATATCAATTGGAACATCCTTATGGATAAAAAATAGCATGAAAGAAGCCAAGAACATGAATAAAGAAGTTTGTGTATCGCTACTCCCTGCTCCATCCATCATGATCAGCTCTGATGTTTGAGGCATGATGGCTTTGAGATCTGTAGGCCATGTTAAATGACATGCATATATTTTTTATATATGCTTTCAGATATATGTATACATCTAGAAGCCTTCATAACCTGAGGTTGTTGTGGGTACATGAGTGTACGTAAGTGGAAAAAAAACCACTCAGTTATCTTTTTAAAAAAAGATAATGGAAATGTGGAGGAATAAATTATCACTGGACTGTATGCGAAAATCATACAGGTGGCGCCGATATGAAAAACATTCACCTATCTAATTTTCTTGTGTTAAGAAGATGGCAAATATACCTTATCCCAGACTTAGATTGTGAAATCCACAACAGGTAAATATATTGACTTCTGAAATGTACAATTCAGAATTGCTTCTTTCAGTGGCATTTAGAAGTTGGTGTGATGAAGTAAGACAAGTTCTATGGATGAACAACTTCTTTATTACAATAAGTGCGACGATAAAGGTGTTAGGATCTACATCAAAACGTCGCACTAACTGTAATAAAGAAGTTGTTCATCCATAGAACTTGTCTTACTTCAATTCAGAATTGGTTTAATAAATAACACATCAAAAAGAAATAAATAATTCATTATATATGGTAGATACTCATCAAATTAATTTGGTATGGCCTTATTAGGAAAACACCATCAAACACAGAAGAAGAAATGATTTTATATTTATAAATTGTTTACCCGAATGTAAAACATGTAGAGAAAATGTCAATGCCAGAGAATAGCCAGTGTCGATTATCTGCCAAACTGGATTCCGTTGGGTGTAAAAGGCAAAATAGGGTGAAAATTATGTGAATGGATCACTGAAAATCATTGATGACACCAGGTGTTCGGGAAGAGGGGTAAACTTTACTCTCACACAATTTGCATATAAATGTATGGGTTGGTTGTTGTCTGAGGCCGCACAGACGTTCTCCTGCCATGTAACGGTTAACTTCAATCTCATAGTTAACTTCACATAAACTCTCAAACATACAGTTTTAAACTTGTTTTGATGTCAGTATCACCAACTCATCCTGTATTAATGACACTCAAGCAGTTTCACAAGTTTCCTACTGATATGCAGCGGAAATAAAAGCGACATAAAATAATGATTTATGGATGATCCAAGTGGTATGAGACAGGGCTCCATCCTAGCACAAGGACCATCGAAGCATGGGAGTCTTAGTGCTAAGATCTATTGTGGGCAGGCTTCGATCCATAGTTATTGTTCACTATCCATAAACAGTTTATTATATTCTCTAGGGGATGCTGCAATTAGCTTACAGAGTTGTGTCCCTTTGTTATGCCAGTATCAAATTATCAGCATTCCCCTTGATAATAATGCTTGGTTTGTCAGCACCATACATGAGCCTGTGGGTTTGACTCATGTCATCTAATATCAAGATGACACACTATGATACCGATATGACTGAAATCACTCACTCACTGATATGTACATAGATTGATTATTTTTTCTGTTGTTTATTCTTTCAGGGTATTAATTTGTATTTGTGATAAAATCTATATTAATTTGTATGTCATGTCAGAAAGTCAAATGTCGTATTGATATACCTTAGAACATTCATAGCCTTCAATATGAATGTAGATCTATTTTAAAAAAATCACTTTTCTGCAACTATCAAAGTTTACAATTTATTAGGATATATCATATCTATTGCCTATTCAACACAAAATAGAACAAACCTATAAATATATGTTTATTTATGTAGGCATATTTAAATATGTAAGATATAAGTGTACTTCTCATTATTACTGTTAAAATTAAACCATTTACACAAGATTAAGAAAATTGAAGATACATTTTTAAAAACATGTTTTATTGTATCTTAAGGGTGTAAAAGAGTTTTATGAATGTGTTGCACCAGTAAATATTTTTGATAAACCAGTATTTTGTTTATTTAAAACACAACTTCATAACCATATCAACATACTGGATACCTATTAATATTTTGAAATCCTTCAGATTATTTCTGTCTGTTTACTCTGACGTTATGGTATGAAAGAATTGGGCATACCATGTTAAATAGTTACTATGGTTACATCTGGGACAACCAATGTTTCTATGAGAATCATGCCATGTTCATATCGAAAATAAGGCAGACGTTTTTTGACATATACTTTCAAACATCGAGATCTACTGTAGATGTTTCTAGCAAATGCAAATATTATAGATATTTTAAAATACAAATATGCAGAGATAAATATTTAACTGATGTAAATATGAGAAAATGCAGAATATCATTGGTACAATTTAGATGCAGCTCACATGGGTTAGTAGGTGAAGTTGGCAGGCACAAAAAAATACCAAAATGTTTAAGATTAAGTTGACAATGTTCCTTAAATGTAGTTGAAGATGAATTTCACTTTTTGCTTATACATTGTAAATATAGTAATTAAAGAAAAAATATATTGAACAAATATACTATGTACATCCAAATAAATACAAGTTTATGTCTTTAATATAACATTTGAGCAAAACGGCTATAGGAAATATATCTCTATTTATATAGCATGCCATGATATTAAGATATGAATCCTTGTAACATTTTTAATCACTTCCACATTGTCATATATTCTGTACTATGGGCCTGTGGCCTTACAGTATATGAATTATCTGAATTGTTTGGTTGGTTTGTTGTTTAACGCCGCACTCAGCAATATTCAAGCTATATGACGGAGGTCTGTAAATAATGGAGTCTGGACCAGACAATCCAGTGATCAATATCATGAGCATCGATCCACGCAATTGGGATCGATGACATGCATCAACCAAGTCAGCGAGCTTGACCACCCGAGTATTAGTCGCCTTTTACGGCAAGCATGGGTTGCTGAAGACCTATTCTACCCCGGAATCTTCACGGGGGTTATCTGAATTGAATATACTCTGTAATTAAAGTTTTACAAACCATCTTCTATTTACAAACTCCCCTCACTCCAACTTTATGTCCATGCTGTACTTATGTTTAATTTTGTCTGATTTTAAAGTTTATGAATAAGTAATTTATGTAATTATTTTGGAATATTTTAATAGATGCATATATTTTCACACTTTTACTATGACAATGCTACATCTGGTAAATATATTTCTCGTGTGATGTTTGATGAAAGACCATAGTGCAGGTCTAAAGTGCTAGAGCAACCCTTGAATTGCTCATGCTTGTAACACTGGCATTTACCAAGTGCTCACTTAGGCTGGGTGTGGCTATCAAGCTAAGAAGCCTGGAGATTTTATTGCCAACAATGTCGAGCTGTTTTCGCTGTGGAGCACATTCCTTCATAGAGAGTCCTAGTTGAGCCGTATGCAAGACAATTTGTTCAGTCAAGGATGACGAATGAGGTGTATAAACATATTTTTCTAACCCTTACGTTTCATGTATCCAAATAAAATATCAGTCATATGTGAATGTTAAATTTGAGTCATGTTTACATGTACTTGAGATTTATGGCTTTGGTGAGGTTTGTTTGATTTAAATATCATGTAGATTTAAATAGGTTAATCGACTTCGCCTACTGTATCAATACTGTGACGTATGGCTTTGAAGAGGATTGTGTGAAGTTCAGATAGTTGAGGTGTCAAAGGAGGCATTGACGTTAAAGTACGAGGAGAAAGCTTCGGTACACATGACCAGTACATGTGTGTTTGGTACTTAAACTATCCCTACAAGTTTTGTAACTATTATGTTGTGTGGCTCCTTCCCAGTTTATGTATACAACTTAGAAAAATGTCAACCACCCTTTTCTTTTATATTACTATTTTTAATCTGTCATGGCATAGCATATGAAAAGAATTGGTCCTTAGCTTTTTATTTCATATATTTTAGAAATAAATATTTAAATATCAGCTCCATACCTGTGCTCTTGGGTTTTACCATAGTGGTAAACGTCTGAGACTTGCATCACTTCAAGTTTTCCTCCCACATTAAGCTGACACGACGTGATATAACTGGAATACTGTTCAAAGTAGCGTAAACCCAACTCACTCACTCACTTAGAAATGTAGTTCTCAAGTCATTATTACTGTCAAAATTAGACCAGTTATTAAGTTTCATACCCAACCCAGATAAAGAAATTGTAGATAATTTTTCAATTAATTTAGAAAAAACAACAACATATTTTGTTAAGAGAGATGTTATAATTCTACCCTCTAATATGAAGGGGGGAAACCATATTCGCTTACACAATAACAATATTAATATGGAGGGATAAAAGTACCCATGATTGAAATCATTATTGCAACTTAAAACTCTGCATAGCTTAGGAGACTTTCAGTAGTGATTCAAAATAGTTGACTTGTGCTGGATATAGGATACCACTATTAAAAAGAGTATGTTGGTGGAATCGGGACATACCGTATTCGACGTAATAAGTGCCCAGGGCGCTCTCAAAATTAGAAATAGGGGGCTCTTATGAGAATATTATTTGGGTGAAAAAAACATAGTTGAAAGATAAATTTTGTTGTTTATGCTGACAGCCTGAAATGTTTATGTACAGCAGATATATTTTTCCTGAATTTTATTGCCCATAATAAAGGGTGCATTAACACACGTGTGTATTATACCGTATAAATAAGTCCTGTGTACATTGATCAATCGGAAGGGATGCAACTTGGGATTGTTCACCAGCCAATGTATCAGCAAATGTCACCGCGGGGCGCTTATTATGTCGAATACAGTATAACATGTACTATTGTACCTGATACTTTGGAGAGTTATAACGACATGGTCAAAGTAACATGCATAACCAGTGTAAAAATGAATAGATTTCACGAGCACTTGACTTTCATTGATATATAATATAATTCTCACCTTTATTTTGCCTTTTACACCCAATGGAATCTGTTCCCGAGACTGGTTATTCTCTGGCGTTCTAATTACCGTATTCGACATATTAAGCGCCCGGGGCGCTCTCAAAATTGGAAATAGTGGGCTCTAATTAGAATATAATTTAGGTGAGAACAAAAACAGAGTTGAAAAATTGTAAATTTCGTACAGTAGTTTATGCTGACAGCCTGAAATGATTCAAAAGAAAAGTATGTACGTATCATACGTGACAGATATATCTTCCACAATTTAATTGCCCACAATTAAGGGTGCATATAACACATGAGTGAGTATTATACACGAATCAATAAGTCTTGTGTACATTGATCAATGTGAAGGGGTGCTAATTGGGATTGTTCACTAGAAAATATATTAGCAAATATCGCCATGGGCGCTTATTAGAGCGGGGCGCTTATTACGTCGAATACGGTATATATTTATATTACATGCATTGAGTCAATCCATTTGGTACGATAGTAACATCTAAATGTATGGTGACTGCATACAGTATGATGAATATCTGATGGAGGTGTTACATACTTTGACGATTTATTGAATAATACTGGACATATATTCAAATATGAAGAGTGTATTGAACAGCATCAAAGTGACACAGATTTTCCCACATTTCAAGTGTTATAGGTCAGGGGAATTGTCTTTTATTGTCAAGATTATTGCACTTATATAGTGTGTGGCTGCTTGTACTAGTCCAGACTGAGATACCATGCCACAGTTTAACATTAATACCCAACTCAGACATAGCATACTGACTCCCAGCCGACCAGTCCTTGTTTTAGCCCCTTAATGCTGAGCGCCAGACAGGGTAACAACAAGTACCATCTTTTAACGTCTTTTGGTATGACTCAGCCTGAGATTGAACTCGGACCTTCCGCTCTCCGGGCGGACGCCTTCCACTCTCAAGACAGACGCTCTTCCACTAGACCACGGAGGGGGTCTCAAGGTCTTATAAATGCTGTTGCAAAGACTGTAGTTTGAAGAAATTCATCTAGTCAATTCTAATCTTATCATATATATATATATAATATATATACATATATATAAAATTTCAGTCAGGAGATTCACAATATATATGTTTTGGACAGTATATCTTCTCATTTACCATCAGGTTTTGTTCTTGTAAAGATCCAACAAAACAATGTAAAGACTTTGTTTTGTTGCATCTTTACAAGAACAAAACCTGATGGTAAATGAGAAGATATACTGTCCAAAACAATTTCAGTCAGGAGATTCACAATATTACAGCAAACAGATGTACACAGAGACTAGTGAGTGGAAATGATTTCAATTCAAAATCATAAATAACACACTGACTATAAATAATCACTTACATAACGTTGGAATGCAGACTCCCCATTTGAGAATACTCCCAGACACCGATGTTCATAAATTATGTTAATGCATCCTTTCATGTTGGGTACAGAATGTCACGTCGGACTGGCGTGAATATTACACCGAAGGCCAAGTTCTAGTCATTAAAGAAACAATTTTATTTGGATTTGAAGACAAACATAGCAGTCAACTAAATGTGGTTATTCTTGTAACAGAACAAGTAATACAGGTATACAGGCAAAATAGAATAAAGCCCTATTTTCTACAATTACAGAGAGACATTTTTAAATACTCCGAGGTAATAAAGTATATTGCGTATTCAGATTGTTGGCATGCAGAGTTTCAGGAAAGCTGGTTTTCCTTCCTACACTGTTAATTAACACAGAAACATATTAGATTAAAAAGGGTTAATCTGAAAGCACAACAAGCAGGCTTATAGCCTAATGCATCAAAGGTTTTGGGTGGGTATAAAAGCAAAACTGAATATGGTAGTCACGTTATGGTGCAATTACATCCATATATTTCAAAAGACTTGATGTTTTTGTAAACACAAATGACATCTATACTATGATTTAAAATGAAAGAAGGGAACTATAAAATATAAATTGAAATTCAAAAGTATGTTTTTTTTAAAACTGGTTCATATTAGCATAATTATAGGTCAAAAGATTCCATTAATCACTTGTCAAATTGTGTGTAGGACAAATAAAACCATATGGGGTTTATTCATGTATATAAAATCCATTAAACCAATATAATTACTTTTTTTGTAATATAGCTATCTTTTTGCAATCAAGAGAACAGAGTAATTTCCCTTGTCTTGGCAGGATCTGATGACTGTTGGTTCAAGATTTAAGGTTAATATCTATTATACTTGCAACTTTCAGATAAATTGGGGTACTTCCTACTTGTCAGTATGTGTTTCAATATAGCCGAGTATTTAAGATTCATGAAATGAGATGTTTAAGGTTAAAAGATAAAAAATTAAAATAAACATAAAAGGCATATTCACTTAAAGGATGTCAGCATGTAATAAAATAAACAAAAAATTAAGTGCATTTAAACACTGTTAAAGAAATATAAAATGTCAACCAATTCCATTATGCATAGAGCTTCATGAGTAAGAAGGTAGAAGGTAAAGCCTGTGTATTTGAACTCACTGGTTGATGAGTGAGTTGGGTTTAATGCCACTTGGATCAGTCCAACTCATGGTTCGGGGCGGTCGGGTAGCCTAGTGGTTAAAGCGTTCGCTCGTCACGCCAAAGACCCGGGTTCGATTCCCGACATGGGTACGATGTGTGAAGCCCATTTCTGGTGTCCCCCGCTGTGATATTGCTGGAATATTGCTAAAAGTGGCGTAAAACACTACTCACTCACTCACTCACTCACTCACTAACTCATGGTTCAACTAAAGGGAGCCGTCAGTTATTACAGGTAGAAGGGGTCAAAGGTTTTTGAGGCAATAATGTTCTGAAACTAATTATCTTTCCCTGATGCTTTTGTATTTTTGGATATATATTCTTGTACTTTTTTTTCATGACTTTCCCTAAATATGTGTATTATTTTATATTGACATTTTGGTCAAATCTACATGCTTGGTATGGTTCAGACAAATCAAGGATCATAGCTTGAGCAAATCAGGATTCAAACCCACACTTGCAGTACCCGCTGAGCCATCCAAGGAAACATTATTACGTTGCACATCGCCCTGTGAAGATCTGGGTTAGAATTGGTCTTCAGCAACCCATGCTTTTCGTAAGAGGAATCAAACGGGATCGGGTGGTCGGGGTCGCTGACTTTGTTGATGCATGTCACCGTATCCCAATTGTGTGGATCGATGCTCATGATATCAATCACTGGATTGTGTGGTCCAGACTCGATTATTTACAGACTGCTGTCATATATCTTGAATATTGCTGAGTAGGGTGTTAAACAACAAACAAACAAACAGCAGCATATCAGGTGAGCCTAGTGGTTAAAGCGTTCGCTTGTCATGCCGAAGACCCGGGTGCGATTCCCGATGTGGTTCAATATGTGAAGCCCATTTCTGGTGTCCCCCGCCGTGATATTGCTGGAATATTGCTAAAAGCGGCATAAAACCATATTCACTCACTCATTGACATTTTATTTTGTTCACAGATTGGATCAAATATGGCGGCAAATGCTACAAGGTGATATTGGACTCTGCCACATGGGACGAAGCAAAGATAATATGTAAAAGGTGGGTATCTCCGAGGCGTGGCACTGCTAGCTGTTCACATGTGTCTGGTTATAAAAGAGCCAATAAAATCTTTATAACCACAGAAATATTTCACTTGAGACGTGATAAGTGTTAAGTGTTGTGGAATACATCAATTCAGAAGGAGGTTTTTGTTGCTTCATAGGGTGACATACCACCTATATTCTGTTCTTATAAATTGGAAAATAGATCAAATCCTAGCAGGACAAAAAATGTTATGGTATGGTGTATCTAAGACTTGTCTTTTTATGATTAAATAAAGCAGTTTTTATATATATTTTTGTACAGATTTGACCTAAAGATGGATTATGTTTGGTCCAATTGGCTGTCCTAGCAAAGTAGATTCATGTCAAAATATTTAATTATGTATGTCATTCCAGTAATTAATTAAACCAAGAGGCCACACTTTTCCTACTTTTAGCAGATTTTGGTTTGGCTTATTTAATTCAAACTATCTCAATATTCTTTTTTATCTTGGAATGAGTGAGTGAGTGAGTGAGTGAGTATGGCTGGAGCAATATCATGGCTGGGGACAACAAATATGGGCTTTACACATTGTACCCATGTCGGTAATCGAACCCGGGTCTTCAGCGTGATGAGCGTTCTCTTTAACCACTTGGCTACCCGACTGCCCCTTCTTGGAATGAAGTTGTTTGAGTTGGTCGGAGTAGTGGGAAGATATAAATGAAATTCTAGATCAAGTGTGAGGTGCTTACTATTGTTAGAGCAACATGCATATGTTTTTACTTCTGTTTAGAAAAACCTGTGAGATCCGGGTTAGAATTGGTCTTCAGCCATCCATGCTTGTCGTAAGAGGCGACTAACAGGATCGAGAGGTCAGGCTCACTGACTTGGTTGATGCATGTCATTGTGTCTCATTTGTGTAGATCAATGTCCATGATATCGATCACTGGATTTGATTAATCATTACCTTCTTGTTGAATTTTTGTGGTTACTTTTAGTTGATCAAGAGAAGAATGGTAAAACGAATAAAAATAATTAAACTACTTTTATAGTATCAAGGCCGAAAAGGAGCACCTGACTTGATTTTAAACCCTCTTTAAGATAAATAATTTCAAATAATTTTTTGTGTACAAATATAAGCAACAGGAAGTTGTTTTTCAAAAAGAGCTGTTTATGGTTTCAGATCGAAAATGAAAATTACTTGTGAGCATGTATTTTTTTTTTAGCTTCATATTTTTAGAACGATTACGGTACGTATTTATTGAGGTATTTATTACTGAGATAATCTGGCAGATGTGCAATGATACCCGGATACCAGGATACCAGGATACCAGGATACCAGGATACCAGGGCATATGTCGGTGTCAATCTGGGCACTCCAAGCACCCTTTACTCTCTGACTCTACAGTAATTTGCCTCTAGTCAACAAGGTGAAACCCTGTGGCTAGGTTGACAGTCATTTGCCTCTAGTCAACAAGGTGACATCCTGTGGCTAGGTTGACAGTAATTTGCCTCTAGTCTACAAGATGACATCCTGTGGCTAGGGTGACAGTAATTTGCCTCTAGTCTACAAGGTGACATCCTGTGGCTAGGGTGACAGTAATTTCCCTCTAGTCTACAAGGTGACATCCTGTGGCTAGGTTGACAGTAATTTGCCTCTAGTCTACAAGGTGACATCCTGTGGCTAGGGTGACAGTAATTTGCCTCTAGTCTACAAGGTGACACCCTGTGGCTAGGTTGACAGTAATTTGCCTCTAGTCTACAAGTTAAAATCCTGTGGCTAGGTTGACAGTAATTTGCCTCTAGTCTACAAGTTGAAATCCTGTGGCTAGGTTGACAGTAATTTGCCTCTAGTCTACAAGGTGACATCCTGTGGCTAGGTTGACAGTAATTTGCCTCTAGTCTACAAGGTGACACCCTGTGGCTAGGTTGACAGTAATTTGCCTCTAGTCTACAAGGTGACATCCTGTGGCTAGGTTGACAGTAATTTGCCTCTAGTCTACAAAGTGACATCCTGTGGCTAGGTTGACAGTAATTTGCCTCTAGTCTACAAGGTGACACCCTGTGGCTAGGTTGACAGTAATTTGCCTCTAGTCTACAAGTTGAAATCCTGTGGCTAGGTTGACAGTAATTTGCCTCTAGTCTACAAGTTGAAATCCTGTGGCTAGGTTGACAGTAATTTCCCTCTAGTCTACAAGTTGAAATCCTGTGGCTAGGTTGACAGTAATTTGCCTCTAGTCTACAAAGTGACATCCTGTGGCTAGGTTGACAGTAATTTGCCTCTAGTCTACAAAGTGACACCCTGTGGCTAGGGTGACAGTAATTTGCCTCTAGTCTACAAAGTGACATCCTGTGGCTAGGGTGACAGTAATTTGCCTCTAGTCTACAAGATGACTGTACCTGTGTGTAAGATCTAGGCTGCAACAGTAAATTGGGTCTGGTCGTATGATGACATCCTGTAAGAAGTAATTCAAATTTTTATCATCACACTTATATGTGCCTGCAAAGCAATATTTCAAATGATCTTAGTGACCTGTAGCCTGGTGTTAGAAACAGTTTCAGACTTCCCACATGACTGAAATGGTGTCCCCAGTTCTCAATGCCACAGCATCTCTGAGAGCACATTACCGTAGGTACACTTAATCCAGGCTCCTGTTAATGAGAATGACAACAGTAACCTCAGTGACCTCTTAGTCAGTACAAGGACGTCCTGGCATCGTGACACAGACATGGTTTGCAATGTAGTGAATGAGAACACATTCTTTATATGTTTTCAGATTTCATAGTGTTATAGAGTATTCATGGCTGAAAGTTTATTTTCTTTTGAACATGTTGAATTATTAACCTAACCTGGTGTTTTGAAAATTCTGGATGAATATGAAGTTGTTTTTCATATTTTTCTATATACATGTCTTAAAACAAAAATGGTGTTTAACAATCTTTAGTCTGCTTTGCTATTGCTAGGGCTATTGAAGGTTCAGTTATCAAGATGATCCAATTTTGCTGTGATTGTGGATTTGAATCTAAACTCCACCCTTATTATGCTCATAGGTTTATCAACACCATACCCATGCTCGTGGGTTTCACCACAGTGTCAAGTGTCTAAGACCTGCATCACTTTTGGTTTTCCTTCCGCTATGACTGAATTATTGCTCACAGCTGCATGAAACACAAATATTCCCCATAAGGATAAAGATCTCAGTGCAATCATTTTCAGTAATTCTCACTCAGCATTATTGTTTTTTTCTTAATGCTGATTTGCTAGTTCATGGTATTGTATGAACACATTGTCTTGACCCATAGCTGTGTGACATGGTATGAACACATTGTCTCGACCCATAGCTGTGTGACATGGTATAAACACGTGTCTCGACCCATAGCTGTGTGACATGGTATGAACACATTGTCTTGACCCATAGCTGTGTGACATGGTATGAACACATTGTCTTGAGCCATAGCTGTGTGACATGGTATGAACACATTGTCTCGACCCATAGCTGTGTGACATGGTATGAACACATTGTCTGGACCCATAGCTGTGTGACATGGTATAAACACATTGTCTCGACCCATAGCTGTGTGACATGGTATAAACACATTGTCTAGACCCATAGCTGTGTGACATGGTATAAACACATTGTCTCGACCCATAGCTGTGTGACATGGTATAAACACATTGTCTTGAGCCATAGCTGTGTGACATCGTATGAACACATTGTCTTGAGCCATAGCTGTGTGACATGGTATGAACACATTGTCTTGAGCCATAGCTGTGTGACATCTTATGAACAAATTGTCTTGACCCATAGCTGTGTGACATGGTATGAACACATTGTCTTGAGCCATAGCTGTGTGACATCTTATGAACACATTGTCTTGACCCATAGCTGTGTGACATGGTATGAACACATTGTCTTGAGCCATAGCTGTGTGACATCTTATGAACACATTGTCTTGAGCCATAGCTGTGTGACATGGTATGAACACATTGTCTTGAGCCATAGCTGTGTGACATGGTATGAACACATTGTCTTGAGCCATAGCTGTGTGACATCGTATGAACACATTGTCTTGAGCCATAGCTGTGTGACATGGTATGAACACATTGTCTTGAGCCATAGCTGTGTGACATCTTATGAACACATTGTCTCAAATACTTGTCAATGATGACATCCATTATTCATGTAACATATGGTTCTATGTGACATCGCTCCAGCAATACATTGACCTGGTATGTCTCCTCTTGTGATCATTATTCTACATTTTACTCACAACAGACTTTGGGCAATATCAGAATAACCTACTTGATACACTGAATTCAAATTGTCTCGTCCTTCTGAACAAATGTGTAAAGTCCTTCGTCAAGGTTCACGACACAAAGTTGCTTCACCCTGGTCTGATAATCCAGAATTCCACTTATCTCATTGACCTCCGTGGTCTAGTGGATAGAGCATCGTCCCTGAGAGTGGAAGGTCGTTGGTTCGAATCCTTGCCATGTCATGCCAAAAGATTGTACTTGTTGTTACCCAACCTATTGCTTGGCATTTTGGGAGAAACCAAAGACTGGTTGGCTCGTACATGCATGTCGCTATATAACTGCAATAATCTTAAATTTAACGTTAAACACAATTTCATCTCATCTCATCTCACTTCTCAGCTCGTTGTTTATTCTCACACGACTCGAGCAGACTTGTCCATACAAAAAGAAAAATGTCATTCTGATATAAGTATTTTTTTTTTATCTCTGTCTACTTTATTTAACATGTGTTCATACAAATAGCAGAGGTACAACCAGGATCTATATTTATCTTGATCAGTCAAATTTGAATTTGCCATTTCATATATTCTGTTTCCAGTTACGGAGGAACTCTTGTGAAGATTAAAGGCTTCAATAAGAACAAAGGGATCGCCAAAATAATCAAGGATCTCCTCAAAGGCGACTCAGTGAAGATAAGCGCGGCTGCCGCTCAGTACACATGGATAGGTAACAAAGACATATATGCCACATATTCCTCGCATTCTAACAAGCTCTGTAGATTCTTCTTTCGACCCGTGAAGATTCCGGGGTAGAATAGGTCTTCAGCAACCCATGCTTGCCGTAAAAGGCGACTATGCTTGTCATAAAAGGCGACTAATGGGATCGGGTGGTAGCTGACTTGGTTGATGCATGTCATCGATCCCCATTGCGTGGATCAATGCTCATGATATCAATCACTGGATTGTCTGGTCCAGACTCGATTATTTACAGACCGCCGTCATATAGCTGGAATATTGCTGAGTGCGGCGTTAAACAACAAACCAACCAACCAACTGTAGATTCTTCACAACCATGTTACCTCAAAATGTTATGTAGCTAACTATCAGGGGCATGCAGGTAGCCTAGCAGGTAAAGCAGTTGCTTGACCTGGGAAACACTCTGGTTTGTATTTCATATTGGTCCCATGTGTGAAGCTCATTCGTGGTGTCCTGAGCATACCTATGACATATGACAGGGACCTGGGTCTATCTATTTGGGAGTTGTGGGGACTCTCAGGAATACTTTTGGGTTTCCCAGCCATGAAACCAGGAGTCCCTCATTGACGATAGTGACAGCTTGATATCTACAGCCTGGCGATGTGTGTCACAGTTAACTCTAATGATGTCATATATATAACATTGCACATTCAGGCGACGTGACCTAGTTAACTCTAATAATGTCATATATATAACATTGCACATTCAGGCGACGTGTCCTAGTTAACTCTAATAATGTCATATATATAACATTGCACTTTTTGGCGACATGTGTCCCAGTTAACTCTAATAATGTCATATATATAACATTGCACATTCTGGCGACATGTGTCACAGTTAACTCTAATAATGTCATATATATAACATTGCACTTTGGCTGAAGGCAAGCAGTTATTACAAAAAGTGATTTCCTGGTTTGAAATAAAACACAGTGATTGAGTGAAGAAGTAAGAAGTTTGAAGCATCTAAACTGAAAACACTGGTATCAAATCAAATTGAAGCCACAAAAGCTGCAAAAAACGTAGCAACATTGAACAAGTAAGATCAGTATTTGAAATTGTCAAACAGGAAGGTTTGAGAAAGCAGTTCTTCTGAATTAATATTTTCTTTTGGGGTTATGCAGTCTCAGGAAGATCATGGTCAATATGTCCAATACCTCTTGAAGACCAATCAGAATGCAGGATTCTTAAATGTCATGGTAGAATAACCCTTTGTGAATTATCATGACCCTTTAAGATTGTATTACTCAGGGTTCCAGCGGGCATCCAATGGCAGCTACGCTTGGTCAGATGGCGAGACGACTGCTGAACAACAAGGCTTCTGGTCTGAGGGAAATCCACTTCCATACAAACATGGTATGTTCAACAAGTGTGAATGTAAGGTATGCTAGCTTCCACAGAAATAACTTAATCTGCCATCCTTTCGTATCATCCTGAATTTCTTGTGTAATTAGCAATTGAATATGAAAAATGAGGCCCCTCAAAGAAGATGGCCTGATAACTTGATTAGACTCCCTGGGTTTCATCATGGGGCTGGGTATTTTTTTTATGTTGATTGAAATGGACAAATTATGTCCCAGGTAAATGTGCTCTAATTAAATTTCAAAATGGCTTATTTACTAAATGTATTCCTGTGTGTAGTTTGCATGTTAAGAGACCAACCATTTGATAATCTGGTGGCACCAAACCACAAATTTTACACCAAAAGCATTGCCTCAGTTTTTATACTTAAAAAAGTCTACTGTTTTACACAAAGGTGTTTGGCTCCTTTTTCCAGAGATAATAATTGTATGCACTGACAGAGAAACAAAAATTCCACTTTGTCTCCCAACAAAAGCCCAGGCCAAGACAGGGAATGATATTTGCTCCAAATGGCACATAGACCCTCTTTGACACACCATACAAAGGGACAGCTGGCATTATTTTGTTATTGCTCAACAGAGGGCACTGCTGGCAGAGTTTTTGCTTTCTGGTATTGACACCCTTTCTGGTATTGACACCCTTTCTGGTATTGATACCCTTTCTGGTGTTGACACATTATCTTTGTACTGACACACTGGTACTGCCAATGTTCCAGGATCCAGCCCTGACAAGTGCACGGACGTTGACCTCCTGTCCTCCAAGTATGGAGAGTTCCGTTGGAGTCTGCGAGGTTGTGAGAAGAAGAAGCCGTTTGTGTGTGAAGTGAGAGCATGTAACAAGCACAGCCAGCGGTGTGCCGATGGCAAGAAGTGCTACTGTAAATACTGCAGGTGTGATGGACAGCAGGACTGCCAGGATGGGTCAGATGAGTGGGACTGCGACCATGGTGAGTCAGTTCATCATTATGGACCGTTGTCATTCATTACTAGATGTGTAACGATACATTGGGGCAGCAATACCATCGTATCACGAAACTATGGGTGCAATATGATTCGTATCCCAATGCAGTACTCATATTTCTCAAGTTGATATTTCTTTCTCTTTCAAGGTGAATCACAACCCTGAAACATTTGTCATTAAATTTAGAGGTCAAAAATGGGATATTTTTGGGGCAGAAAAATATTGTTAGAGGCCACTGTATATGTTATGTCATTTATGTCCATGAGATACATGTACTAGAGAATTTGTGGTTGAACAGTTATTATTCACATGTTTTTACACCAATATAACTTGCCATGAAATAAATATTGTTTGTATACAGGGCTCATAAATTAATGTATTGTATTGTGGGCCTCGTATCGTGATACAATACTGTATCACCAGATGACCCTCCACATGACCATGTACATTTTATTCATGACCCTCCTGAAAAGACAAAATGCAAAATCAGTTTATATTCTATTGTAAATTTTATTATGACCCTCCCCAAATATGTGTAATAGTTTTTATGACCCTCCCAATGCCCTCTGCCCCCTCCTTGCCGCCTGTGACAACATGCACTTGCACATTGCTGCCGTGAAGTATGTGCTCTGTTGTGTGGTATGCACAGATGTAATGTTGTGTGTCTGTAGGTCGCCAGTGTGGGGGAGAGCTGTCCGGAGCAAGTGGAACATTCCATACAACCAACTTCCCAAAGAAATACCCAAAACATACAAACTGTGTGTGGAAGATAGCCACACCAGTGGGTACCAAGGTCCAGTTAGAGGTCAGTGGCTTGTCCAGGCTGTGTGTGAGTGTGTGTGTGGAGGATAGCCACAGCAGTGGGTACCAAGGTCCAGTTAGAGGTCAGTGGCTTGTCCAGGCTGTGTGTGAGTGTGTGTGTGGAAGATAGCCACACCAGTGGGTACCAAGGTCCAGTTAGAGGTCAGTGGCATGTCCAGGCTGTGTGTGAGTATGTGTGTGGAGGATAGCCACAGCAGTGGGTACCAAGGTCCAGTTAGAGGTCAGTGGCATGTCCAGGCTGTGTGTGAGTATGTGTGTGGAGGATAGCCACACCAGTGGGTACCAAGGTCCAGTTAGAGGTCAGTGGCATGTCCAGGCTGTGTGTGAGTATGTGTGTGGAGGATAGCCACACCAGTGGGTACCAAGGTCCAGTTAGAGGTCAGTGGCATGTCCAGGCTGTGTGTGAGTGTGTGTGTGGAGGATAGCCACACCAGTGGGTACCAAGGTCCAGTTAGAGGTCAGTGGCATGTCCAGGCTGTGTGTGAGTGTGTGTGTGGAGGATAGCCACACCAGTGGGTACCAAGGTCCAGTTAGAGGTCAGCGGCTTGTCCAGGCTGTGTGTGAGTGTGTGTGTGGAGGATAGCCACACCAGTGGGTACCAAGGTCCAGTTAGAGGTCAGTGGCTTGTCCAGGCTGTGTGTTAGTGTGTGTGTGGAGGATAGCCACATCAGTGGGTACCAAGGTCCAGTTAGAGGTCAGTGGCATGTCCAGGCTGTGTGTGAGTATGTGTGTGGAAGATAGCCACACCAGTGGGTACCAAGGTCCAGTTAGAGGTCAGTGGCTTGTCCAGGCTGCATGTGAATATGTGTAGAAGATAGCCACAGCAGTGGGTACCAAGGTCCAGTTAGAGGTCAGTGGCTTGTCCAGGCTGTGTGGGTGGATAGCCACAGCAGTATACAGTTGTGGTTGGTTATACCCTCATCTGATCATTGTCAACCAATTAGAAAAGTGCCAGTGTGAAATGTAGAATTTCTGCTTCTTCTATTGACTTTTCACTTAAACTATATTTAGAATGTATTTACCAATCTGATGTGTAATCGCTTACCTCGAAAACTGTGGATGGATACTGTTCTCTGGATGTACTGGATCACTGAAAGTGAACTTCAAATAAGGATTGCAGATTGAAAACAGAAAACAGTAGTGGTCTTGTGTTTTCTTGTTTTCGGAAACCTCTATTGTTTTTTGTTTTCGACACTTATATTTAAGTTCCTATGATATGTTCAAATTGTTGTCAAAACTTGAATGTGACTGTCTTGATTTCTTCCAGTTTGTCAACTTCGATGTGGAATCCAAGTATGACAGTGCCATGGTGTATGACGGTGCCGATGACACGTCACGCCAGCTGGGGAAATTTACCGGAAACAAGAGACCAGTCGTGCCCCTGGCTTCAGGAAACTTTCTTCTTGTCAAATTCAAATCAGATCATTCCAAAGAAAAGTATGGCTTTAACGCAACATGGAATGCAGGTGAATATTGTCAATGACATTATAGAATAATACTACCACCTTTGGGACACTACTAGTATATATTGATTCTGCGTTATGCACGGTTAATGATTCTTTACAGTAGTCTGACTGGGTATTTTAATGACCGTGACACAGTTAGGAGTGCTCTCATCCGACAGATGACATCCTTACCTTGAGGGTTAACCTCTTTCGTCATGTGGACAAGGCGTCCGACCTTCGATAAGAAGGTCCGTAGTTCGAATCCCATCACGGGACTCGGAAATTTTATGGCCGCTACATTGGCGCCAAACGTGGGGCTGAGCATGTTCATATTAAATTTGACCAAAATAAGCCTCAGTACCCTATTATGCGGCCTGGGACGTGCCTTCCGTTGACGAGGGAGTATGTAGCAGGACATGGAGTCATCCGACAGATGACATCCTTACCTTGTCAGCTTGCTGACGGGGTTAACCTCTTTGGTCTTGTGGACCTCAGATAAGAAGGTCCGTGGTTCGAATCCCATCAATAATCGATCACTGGATCTGGTCTAGACTTGATTATTTACAGACCACTGTCAAATAGCTGGAATATTGATGAGTGCGGCTCCACCCTCGGGATCTGGCTGTGCCTGAGCAAGGTTTTAGTTAAGACCTAACAGGAATTATGTCTGGTACTGATTAGCTGCTGTCCCATGAAGTTCCGTGTTAGAATATGTCTTCAGCAACCCATGCTTGCCATGAAAGGCGACTATGCTTGTTGATAGAGGTGACTAACAGGACTGGGTGGTCAGACTCGCTGACTTGGTTGATGCATGTCATCGAATCCAAGGTACGTAGATCGATGTTCATAATGTCAATCACTGGGTTTTCTGGTCCAGACTCGATTATTTACAGGCCACTGCCATATAGCTGGACTATTGCTGAGTGCAGCTCTACCCTTGGGATCTGCATGCCCGAGCAAGGTTTTAGTTAAGAGCTAACAGGAATTATATTTTGTGTCTGTAAAAGTGTAACTAGCAACTAAAGTATGATGGCTTGAATAGTTGTGTTTTTATATTCTCTCATTACATCACACTGTGTTGAAGATTTGTCTTACTCTGTCACCAGTAACATTCAGTGGGACCCAAGACTCCTGTGGCGGGCAGCTGACTGCGAGACGCCCGGAGGCGTGGTTCTCCTCACCACAATACCCCAACGATTACCCCGAGAGTATTGTGTGCGACTGGACAATCATGGCAGAGAACTCAGGAGATATTGTCACCCTGCAGGTAGTTCACATTCCAAAATAACAACACAATCTCACCTTCAAATACATGCAGTTTGTCACCATCAAACTCGAAGTGACCTGAAAAGTTCAAATTATCCGGTTTTCCACACAACTGGTAACAGTTTCATTCCCAACACCAAAAGAATAATATCGTCAGTGAACTAAGTGGATTAGAGTACAGGAAAATTGATGTTAACAAGCAATAATGTGTGGGACTATTTAGAAAAGAATAAAAGAAGAATAAAAGCAGTGATTTTGTATTTTGATAGCAATGGATGTTCGACTTTGGGATAACAAAAATGCTTTAGTAATGCCATACATGACACACATCTGATTTGTCTTGACAGGTCATTGACAAGTAATGAGCAAACTGACTGATATCGCTGGTTTGTCAAGGCATGTCAGATTATAGTCTACCATGGTAAGAAGGTGATGGATCAAGCATCCCGATTCTGTAATTTAGACCTAAAACCATCAGATCCTGGCATGGCCAAGGGATGCAATTCTTCATATTTAGTTGCAAGGCGTCAAGCACCTTTATCCTAAGCAGATGATGGTATTGTGATGTCTGTTGAACTGTGTAAATGTTCACTTGTGACAAGCGTGTATTCTGTCCTCAGTTTGAAGATTTTGAGTTGGAGAGTCCATATGATTGGGTGGAGGTCCGAGATGGGTCCAATGAAGATGATGGACTGTTCGAGAGATTCACCGGTGACAATCTGCCAAAGATCATCATGTCCAGTGGCCGGAGTCTGTTTGTGAGGATGAAGACTGATTTTGCCTTCGTCCTCCGAGGCTTCAACGCCACCTACAGCAGCGGTATGTGGTATTGAATGAGTGACTGACTGAGTGATGAGTGAGTGAGTGAGTGAATCAACTATATGTTACTGCAATGTGAATGAATAAATAAATGGTGCAGCAAATGTACTGAAACAATCTGTGAGACTTCTTCCACTTATGGTAGTCATGATGTTAAGATCGGCCCATGGCGCTAAGATCAGCCCATGGCGCTAAGATCAGCCCATGGCGCTAAGATCAGCCCATGGCACTAAGATCAGCCCATGGCACTTAGATCAGCCCATGGCACTTAGATCGGCCCATGGCACTAAGATTGGCCCATGGCTTTAAGATCAGCCCATGGCACTAAGATCAGCTCATGGCGCTAAGATCAGCCCATGGCGCTAAGATCAGCCCATGGCACTAAGATCGGCCCATGGCACTAAGATTGGCCCATGGCGCTAAGATCAGTCAGTGGATGGTTGTGTGAGCATTGATAATAGTATTGCACATGGCCATATTCAATGGCAAGAAGATCTTACTTTGAGCAGGTTTATGACTCAAGTTCTTACGAAATGTTTGTACTCTTTGGGATTATAACCCAAAGATATGTTCAACTTTTAAATATTGGAAAATACTCTTCCTGAAAAGCTTACGAAAAAACTTAACCTTTTTGACACATTTTACCCTCACCTCAACATATTGTCATATGTCCAAACATGCAAGTGTTGCAAAAGGAAAAGTCTACCAGTAATTCTCATTCATATGAACACATCAGATGACTTGAATAATACTTTCTATAGTTTTTCCTCATTACTTTACAGTGCACATCATGTGAGTGAGTGAGTGAGTGTGGTTTTACGCTGCTTTTAGCAATATTAGAGCAATATCACGGCGGGGTACACCCAAAATGGGCTTCACACATTGTACCCATGTCTGGAATCGAACCCGGGTCTTCGGCGTGATGAGCGAACACTTTAACCACTAGGCTACCCGACCACCGCTGCACATTATGTGGCCCAAAGAAAACCTTATCAAAGACCTATAGTTGTATGACATAAAAAAGCAGCTAGAAAAACAATGTATTTCAGTGAGAAGTCATTTTGCTATTGTTATACCCCATACAGCATAGGCAGTGAAGCATTCCTGCATAATCTTTGTTAGGGTTAATCACTTTAATAGCTTTAACCTTAAAATGAGTCAGATCTGGTGGTGTTTTCAGAGATCCGGATAAGCTGAGTATTTATGTAATACACACAGACTACATCACCATGACCTCATTAATGTTGAATTGCACACAAACAAACATGCATGAAATTTGAAAACCGCAAGTATAACAACGGTGTGCACAATTAGCCAAAGTAGCTGTTTCTGCTTGTTTACATGTATGACTTGTCAGATCGTTTCTTACTGACTGAATGCAGGCATCAGGTATACATGACCTCCCCTGCAGCGAATAATGCACAGATGTGCAACATCTCGCTTTCTGTAACTTAGACATGTATCAGTGTTATGAGGTTATGCAACATGTGACTCCCTTGAGGCAGCATACAAACATGTGCTAATTAGAAGATACCTGAACAGCATTGAAGCAGGATTAGTTTAAAAAATATCCACTCATTGGCTTAGAAAATCCATTAGACTAAACCCAAGAAGAGAGTAAATACCATATTCGACGTAATAAGCGCTCAGGGAACTCTCAAAATTAGAAATAGAGGGCTCTTATTAGAATATTATTTTGGTGAAAAATAACAGAGTTGAAAGATCGTAAATTTCGTGGTTTTATGCTAACAGCCTGAAATGTTTATATATGACATATATATTTTTCCAGAATTTAATTTCTATAATTAAGGATGCATATAACACATGTATTATACACGAATAAATAAGTCTTGTGTACATTGAACAATCGGAAGGGGTGCAAATTGGGATTGTTCACTAGCCAAATATTAGCAAATATCGCTGTGGGCGCTTATTAGAGCGAGGCACTTATTACGTCGACTACGGTATATTATATACGAAAAGGAAAGCTAACAATATATGACAATTATGACATGTGAGTAAATAATCAATGGCTAGACATATTGTTTCATGTCCTAGTGTTTTGTTCATAATTCATACCACATTCATAGCATTTATGAATAAACTTAGTGATCTGAAGAAATGTTAAGTGTAGCAGTCATCAAATTTCTGAGTCCCATGATGGGATTCGAACCACGGACCTTCTGATCCAAGGTCGGACGCCTTGTCCACATGACCAAAGAGGTTAACCCTGTCAGCAAGCTGACAAGGTAAGGATGTCATCTGTGGAATGACTCCACACCCTGCTACATTAGCATGAACAGACAGCTGGAATGAAACTTGCTTGGCAGACAAGACAAAAGTATGACATGGCATGTGCCGTCTGAGCATGTGCAAAACGAGGCAAATTGGCATGATATGTCGTCGCCACATTCAACAGATTTGTAGGACGTAGGGTAGAACACATTCATTTAGATAGGTCGTCACAATAGGGCGTACCATCGCAAGCTACAAAAGAGCTAGACTATTGATAGACTAAATAGACTTTGAATATCATATTAAGTTTATTTTGTTACTTTTACCTTTGTTCATCTTTTTAGGAACGAGATTCATGTTTAATTCCCCGTATTTATTATCTGAATTACTTCATCAATATAAAAAGATTCATGTTTAGTTCCCTGTATTTATTATCTGAATTACTTTATCAACATCAAGAGATTCACGTTTAGTCCCCCGTATTTATTATCTGAATTACTTTATCAATATCAAGAGATTCACGTTAAGTTCCCTGTATTTATTATCTGAATTACCTCCTCAATATCAAGAGATTCACGTTTAGTTCCCTGTATTTATTATCTGAATTACTTCATCAATATCAAGAGATTCACGTTTAGTTCCCTGTATTTATCATCTGAATTACCTCATCAATATCAAGAGATTCACGTTTAGTTCCCTGTATTTATTATCTGAATTACTTTATCAATATCAAAAGATTCAAGTTTAGTTACCTGTATTTATTACTGAATTACTTCATCAATATAAAAAGATTCATGTTTAGTTCCCTGTATTTATTATCTGAATTACTTCATCAATATCAAAAGATTCACGTTTAGTTCCCTGTATTTATTATCTGAATTACCTCCTCAATATCAAGAGATTCAGGTTTAGTTCCCTGTATTTATTATCTGAATTACCTCATCAATATCAAAAGATTCACGTTTAGTTCCCTGTATTTATTATCTGAATTACCTCATCTATATCAAAAGATTCACGTTTAGTTTCCTGTATTTATTATCTGAATTACCTCATCAATATCAAAAGATTCACGTTTAGTTTCCCGCTTACAACAGAAAGGGAAATTTGCATTTTAGTTCATAGTTTATATTGCACTGCACAACACTTAGACACATGGACTATCTATTTGATCACCATTATATATCTATTGCAACTGTTTCAGGTTGTGATGTAACAATCCGGTCCGGACATGCGAAGATTGAATCTCCTGGGTATGGCGTCAGTAACTACCCGAATGACATCAACTGTTCTTGGCGCCTCTTAGATCCTCAGAGGAGAGAACTGTCGCTCATATTTCAAGCCAACTTTGATACTGAAACCAGTATTGATCAAGTATTTGTAAGTATTGTAAACCATGTAACCGCAAACAATGTTGAGTGAGGGAGTGAGTTGATTCTGATGCTGCTGTTAACAGTAACTCAGTTATAACATAGCTACTATTGGATGAAGGCCCAAACTGATGTCAAAGATGTTTTATACATTTGTGAAACATTCATGCATAGGTATGGAGCTGACAAAGCAAAGATCATAATCAGAGTGAATCTAGGATTCAAACCTATGATCAGCAGATCCTGGTGTGACTACGGAATGCAACTCTGCACAGCAAAATCTGGAATAATGTTGAATTCTAAAACTTGTAGTCAGTGGGTTCTGGTCCTGCAAGGGACACAACTCTGAGCAAATTGCAGCATTAATGTTGTTTGAAAAATATGGTGCTGAAGACTTAAATATTTCTTGACACCCCAACAGTTATTCATCAGTGAGAATTCTGTGATAGAATAGGTGGTGGTTGTTGTTGTTTGTTGTTTGTTGTTTGTTGTTTGTTGTTTAACGCCACACTCAGCAATATTCCAGCTACATGACAGCGGTCTGATAATCCAGTGAATCACATCATGAGCATCACACAATTGGGATACGATGACAGGCATCAACCCAATCCTGTTAGTTACCTCTTACAACAAGCATTGTAAAATTGTCATAAGAGGCGACAGCGTGGATCAGTGTGTCAAGATCCGTGTCTGAGTTGATTGCATGTCACCATACCCCAAAGGCATTAGACATATCATAACATCAATCACTTGTTAGTCTGTTCCTGACATGATTAGTTACCGGCAGCTCTCATATAGCTCGGATATTGCTGAGAGCAGCATTAAACAAGAAATTTACAAAGCAAACAAACGAAAGGTACAATGACCTCACACCAGTACGTTAACACTGATCTCATGTTGGCAGGTGTATAACACTAGTCAGGAAGTGACAGGATCACATGCCAGCATACACTGAGTATATTCACACTGATCTCTTGTTGGCAGGTGTATAACACTAGTCAGGAAGTGACAGGATCACATGCCAGCATACACTGAGTATATTCACACTGATCTCTTGTTGGCAGGTGTATAACACTAGTCAGGAAGTGACAGGATCACATGTCAGCATACACTCAGTATATTCACACTGATCTCTTGTTGGCAGGTGTATAACACTAGTCAGGAAGTGACAGGATCACATGCCAGCATACACTCAGTATATTCACACTGATCTCTTGTTGGGCAGGTGTATAACACTAGTCAGGAAGTGACAGGATCACATGCCAGCATACACTGAGTATATTCACACTGATCTCTTGTTGGCAGGTGTATAACACTAGTCAGGAAGTGACAGGATCACATGCCAGCATACACTCAGTATATTCACACTGATCTCTTGTTGACAGGTGTATAACACTAGTCAGGAAGTGACAGGATCACATGTCAGCATACACTCAGTATATTCACACTGATCTCTTGTTGGCAGGTGTATAACACTAGTCAGGAAGTGACAGGATCACATGCCAGCATACACTCAGTATATTCACACTGATCTCTTGTTGGGCAGGTGTATAACACTAGTCAGGAAGTGACAGGATCACATGTCAGCGTACACTCAGTATATTCACACTGATCTCTTGTTGGCAGGTGTATAACACTAGTCAGGAAGTGACAGGATCACATGCCAGCATACACTCAGTATATTCACACTGATCTCTTGTTGGCAGGTGTATAACACTAGTCAGGAAGTGACAGGATCACATGTCAGCATACACTCAGTATATTCACACTGATCTCTTGTTGGCAGGTGTATAACACTAGTCAGGAAGTGACAGGGTCACATGTCAGCATACACTCAGTATATTCACACTGATCTCTTGTTGACAGGTGTATAACACTAGTCAGGAAGTGACAGGGTCACATGTCAGCATACACTCAGTATATTCACACTGATCTCTTGTTGGGCAGGTGTATAACACTAGTCAGGAAGTGACAGGATCACATGCCAGCATACACTCAGTATATTCACACTGATCTCTTGTTGGGCAGGTGTATAACACTAGTCAGGAAGTGACAGGATCACATGTCAGCGTACACTCAGTATATTCACACTGATCTCTTGTTGGCAGGTGTATAACACTAGTCAGGAAGTGACAGGATCACATGCCAGCATACACTCAGTATATTCACACTGATCTCTTGTTGGCAGGTGTATAACACTAGTCAGGAAGTGACAGGATCACATGTCAGCATACACTCAGTATATTCACACTGATCTCTTGTTGGCAGGTGTATAACACTAGTCAGGAAGTGACAGGATCACATGTCAGCATACACTCAGTATATTCACACTGATCTCTTGTTGGCAGGTGTATAACACTAGTCAGGAAGTGACAGGGTCACATGTCAGCATACACTCAGTATATTCACACTGATCTCTTGTTGACAGGTGTATAACACTAGTCAGGAAGTGACAGGGTCACATGTCAGCATACACTCAGTATATTCACACTGATCTCTTGTTGGGCAGGTGTATAACACTAGTCAGGAAGTGACAGGATCACATGCCAGCATACACTGAGTATATTCACACTGATCTCTTGTTGGGCAGGTGTATAACACTAGTCAGGAAGTGACAGGATCACATGTCAGCGTACACTCAGTATATTCACACTGATCTCTTGTTGGCAGGTGTATAACACTAGTCAGGAAGTGACAGGATCACATGCCAGCATACACTCAGTATATTCACACTGATCTCTTGTTGGCAGGTGTATAACACTAGTCAGGAAGTGACAGGATCACATGTCAGCATACACTCAGTATATTCACACTGATCTCTTGTTGGCAGGTGTATAACACTAGTCAGGAAGTGACAGGATCACATGTCAGCATACACTCAGTATATTCACACTGATCTCTTGTTGGCAGGTGTATAACACTAGTCAGGAAGTGACAGGATCACATGTCAGCATACACTCAGTATATTCACACTGATCTCTTGTTGGCAGGTGTATAACACTAGTCAGGAAGTGACAGGATCACATGTCAGCATACACTCAGTATATTCACACTGATCTCTTGTTGGCAGGTGTATAACACTAGTCAGGAAGTGACAGGATCACATGTCAGCATACACTCAGTATATTCACACTGATCTCTTGTTGGGCAGGTGTATAACACTAGTCAGGAAGTGACAGGATCACATGCCAGCATACACTCAGTATATTCACACTGATCTCTTGTTGACAGGTGTATAACACTAGTCAGGAAGTGACAGGATCACATGTCAGCATACACTCAGTATATTCCCACTGATCTCTTGTTGACAGGTGTATAACACTAGTCAGGAAGTGACAGGGTCACATGCCAGCATACAACCAGTATATTCACACTGATCTCTTGTTGGCAGGTGTATAACACTAAGCAGGAAGTGACAGGGTCACATGTCAGCGTACACTCAGTATATTCACACTGATCTCTTGTTGACAGGTGTATAACACTAGTCAGGAAGTGACAGGATCACATGTCATCATACACTCAGTATATTCACACTGATCTCTTGTTGGCAGGTGTATAACACTAGTCAGGAAGTGACAGGGTCACATGCCAGCATACACTCAGTATATTCACACTGATCTCTTGTTGGCAGGTGTATAACACTAGTCAGGAAGTGACAGGGTCACATGTCAGCGTACACTCAGTATATTCACAGTGATCTCTTGTTGGCAGGTGTATAACACTAGTCAGGAAGTGACAGGGTCACATGTCAGCATACACTCAGTATATTCACACTGATCTCTTGTTGGTAGGTGTATAACACTAGTCAGGAAGTGTCACATGCCAGCATACTCTCAGTATATTCACACTGATCTCTTGTTGGCAGGTGTATAACACTAGTCAGGAAGTGACAGGGTCACATGCCAGCATACACTCAGTATATTCACACTGATCTCTTGTTGGCAGGTGTATAACACTAGTCAGGAAGTGACAGGATCACATGCCAGCATACACTCAGTATATTCACACTGATCTCTTGTTGGCAGGTGTATAACACTAGTCAGGAAGTGACAGGATCACATGCCAGCATGCAACCAGTATATTCACACTGATCTCTTGTTGGCAGGTGTATAACACTAGTCAGGAAGTGACAGGGTCACATGTCAGCATACACTCAGGGAGAATATCACCGAAGCCATCACGGACTGACGTGGGAGAGTTTTTTGTGCGTTTTACCACAGATGAACGAATCACACGACCTGGATGGACTGCAGCCATTTCATTTGGTAAATACACTAAAGACACTTTGTACATCAAATACAAAAATAATTCAGTTTTAATTTGACAAAATATAGTGCCTCAAGATAAATTTAAATAGCTAAACATTGGAATTAGATTGGCAAAAGATGGTTGACCAAGCTTTCCTGTTTGTCAAGTAGAACCAAAATAACTACAGTAAACTACGTTTATAACGAACACGCTTATAACAAACTGATGGATAGAACGAAATGTTTTTGGGTCACATAAATGTGCTGTTTATATCCTGTATATATGCATATAACGACGTAAAATTAGTGGTTCCTTTGAATTTGTTATAACCGTAGTTTACTGTACACAAGCACCATTTAGTCAATCAAAAAATTAGAAAACTTACTTATTCATTGATAATTCTTCTGGAACAATTCTGATATTATTTCTTACATGATATCACTGTTTTACTCAGACTGCCCTGCTCTGGATGTGTCCAGTCCATTGAACATCAATACGACCGAGACGGCGTACAGCACCGTTGTCAGCTACTTCTGTGATGAGGGCTTCCTTCGTGAGGGGGCTGCTAATGTTATCTGTGATATGGAGGGCCTTTGGCGGCCAGATAAACTACCTGTATGTATAGGTGAGTAACCTTGGCTGTGAAGCCAAACTTTGGCATGTTACTCCTATGATGACATCATATTTTGTTCAAAGATCTCTAGATTTAGTGTTCATTTTTAGCCCCCAGTTGAATATCAATGCTGCCAGCAACTTTTTATTTGTGTCTGTATTTGTTCACAATTGAAACTGTTGTCTACATATCTAGGTGAGCTACAGTACCTGTGGTACTGTTTTTTAGCCTGAAGTTGTTTGGGTCAGTTTATAAGGAAAAAATAAATACTAATGTTTTATGTAAAGAATCTTAAATATTTTTACAGTGATGTATCTAAATGTACATCTTAGAAAGCTTTGATGAATTATTGTTTAGAAGGTCAAAAATTAGTTTAAATTTTCTGATTGTTCCAATCCACCAAAGGTGAAGTTTTCAGGCAAATAAATATAAAGTAAACTATTGTGGCTTTTAGATCTGGTCAGTAAAAACCCGAAAACTAAAAACTAAATGAAGTTATCATACCTCCGTGTCAGAATGATGAGATCTGATTGGTCCATGTGATCTTGATAAAATTACTGTGTAACCCACCTTGGAAGGGAATAAATTTCTCAGCGGGGGAATAAATCTCTTATACCCCGCCACTAGCAAATCAGACTGCACATGGATTTCTAAAAGACACATATAAATTCTTTATACCCTGCTTCAAAGCAAAAACCTGCACCCTTTTCCGAGTCAGTGGAAGTCACGTGACATAGCAAGCTAACCTCAGCTCAATCGAACAGCTGTTTTCTATTCATTTTGAATTTGCTTGAAATCTTTAACAATGTCATATTCGTGGTATTAAACATGGGATGCATAAAATCCCATGTACCCATTGTGATTCTGCACCTGCTTATAGTGTCACCTTACGACATTAAAAGTGCTATGGTCACCAGTACCTGATACATGAACAAAGGTCATTGAGAGTGACTTGGGTTTAATGTCCCTTTGAACAATATTTCAGTGACATCTCGGTGTGTAAAAACATTATGTGTTGCAGGTCTTAGATGTATACCACTTTGGTGAAACCCATGAACATGGTATAGTGTTGACAAACCTAAAAACATAATGATGTCAAACCAGGAATCTAACACATGATCATAGGATTCAGGCACAACTAAGGGAGGCAACTCTATTACCAAGGAAGACTGAATATTTTGAAAACCTTTTGTTTTATTTCAGAGATCGACTGTGGTTCCCCTGGCGTGCCGGCCAATGCTGTCCTTGTTACTCTTGACAAGACCACATTTGGAGGGGAGGCAATCTACCAGTGTCTGGAGGGCTACAATCTGATTGGTCAGAACCAGGTCACATGCAGTGAGCAGGGCTGGTCCCCACTTCCTGTCTGTGAATGTGAGTGTAGACATCTGCCATTGTTTTTGTCTAAGTTTCTACATCCAAGGTTGTTTCATCCCAGATTTCATCCAGGGATAGTTTTATTTTATTTTTTAACTCCATTCTGTTAAGATGAGTACCCTGTAGTCATTCACCACAACATCCACGTTTCAGAAGTGACATCACCAGCTCCATCTATCTTGTCACTAACTTAACACAGTGTTTCTCTCAGTCATGAGCTTGAAATCAACAGACAATCAAATATCTCTTCTGAACAAGAGTTCGGCCTTGATCTGCATTGACAATTGCAGCCTCATCCGAGTGAGCCCTCGAAATATCGAATTGAATCAGAAATCTATTGTAATTGAAATTTCAAAGAAGCTTCTGAGTACTAAGACAGGGGAGAGTGGTCCTTTTGCTGCAAGACTTTGCGGTTGTGAGACAGCATGCCAAATGCTCATATGGCGATTTAAGATATTGTTTGAGTCATAGAAGAACAGTGTTACTGTAAATCTGCAAAGTTAACAAAAACTGTACCAATGATATAAACTGAATACTTTGGGTGTTAAACATCCCAATGTCATTCAGAATAATATAGTCAATTCAAGTAGGACTTCCCAATTGGAGTCAAATACTCGTGTCCGTTTCGCATTTATATCTGTAGTCAGTTTTGTCCAAGATAGCATCTAAGTCCGTAATTCTATTTGAAGTGAATGCAAAACATGTCATCCTTGTTTGGAGCAGACAATACACCAAGGGAAGTAACTCTAATTTCTTACCACCCAGGCTGATATCGATCACCCATTCAAAATGCATTGACTAGCCATATCAGCCAGGGCCAGGGGTCTGGTCATTACACCCCCTGTGATATGACCGTATCCATGTTGGCGCTATTGCACATGCAAAATATCTCATGTCATTGATTGGTATATGATAGTGATATCGACGGTATGCATAAACCTTTACAAATTTGATATTCTTTCCTGAAGGAGCCTGAATCAGTTATTTTTGTAATAAATTTACTTAAATCTACAAGAATCAATTTCTTTTGTGTGTAGAGATGCCCTGTTAATAAGAAATAAAAAGATCTTTGTCTGAAATCAAAAAACAAAATCGAACCAGTTTCACCTGAGGACAGTTTTGACATTACCATGGCAGATAATCGAAAGTGATTATTTTCTGGCACTGACATTTTATATTCTCTTCTTCTCCTTCAGTGGTTACATGCCCCAAGGTGCAGGCACCTGTTAACGGCCGTGTTGACGCTGAAGAGAACCACTACGGCGCTGTCATCACCTACTACTGCAACAATGGCTACCACCTGGTTGGATCTGCACAGGCTTACTGCACAGCGGATGGCACATGGTCTGCTGTTGCGCCCACATGTCAGCGTAAGTCCGTTGATCAAGAGTCAGATGAAAGCTGATGCATTTCATTGCTTTTTTCATTCATGGACCTGATGGTTCTGTTTGAGAACATAAATCATTCCTAGACTGGCAGTTGAATAGTGTACAGCCATGAAATGTTTCTCATCATTATGTTGGAATTTCTTTTTATCACAATGACCTATATTTGGAAAAAAGACTATTGCCATATTTCTAATCATGCCCAACCACAATTCTCCCACAGCTGACCAGTGTCCAGCTATTCAGGGACTGACCAATGGCCGAACTAATGTGACTGGCCCCGTCAAAGTCGGGGAGTCAGTTAGTATCGACTGTAACCATGGATACAGGCCAGACAAAGATAATGTTCTCCTGTGTCAGGAGGATGGGTTATATGACAAGAATGTACCAGCTTGCCTAGGTAAGTGAGGATACCAATTTTGAATTCTTTTTAGATAAACACAGTATAAACTGATGGCAAAACGTTTTCCTTAAGTCACAGATTTGCTCATAGTTTGAGGATTTTTTTAGATTTAAAAATGTTTTATGTTTTCCCAATTTTTCATACTTATTTTTGTCATCCACTGATCCATGTAAGTAGTCAAGAACCTGCACATATAAGAAGGACAAAAGGCTAGTTAGTTGTCAGCCATTTCATACCAACATCAGAGTTGTCAGTAACTTTAAAACAGACAAATCAAGCAGCACGAAAAGGTCCCTAAATCTTAAACCGTCCTTTACTTGTTATGGACAATATGCAACAATGCATCGGAAGAAAAATAGTTATATTTAATTTAGGTTCTATGCTCCTAAGAGCAGCTGTTACAAAAAACATACTAAGACTGACCATATAATTCTATAAATGATTTTTGGTTGAAGTATATGGGAATGATTCATGAACTACTGAGAGATGCATTTCACTCCTAGTGCATTTATATACGGAGAGGGGAATCTTGGTAGTAATGAGTGCATATTATATTCATTATTTTTATCAGCATTTCACATTCCTGTGCTTAACAACCAGTGAAAAATCAATAAAAAATCATTTGTTTTAACTTGTGATGAGAAGGTTTACAGATTTTGTGGACTTTTGGTAATAAAATGCATGGCCGGGGACAGTGCATATTTGTCAAAACCGTACTTTCATTTATGCTGATGCTGATAACAATTTAACGGGAAAAAATAAAATAATTGAGAACCAAAATATCCTACATATTCCTAATTGCATCAATGTGAGTTTAGAATTTCTAAGAAGTCAAGACAATAATCAGCGCTAGAAACTTACATTTTTATTCCACTCATCCTTATAATGATAACATATAGCAAAACCCTTAAAATTGGCAAATTTCTACTAGTCCTTATGATACCTTAAATATTGGGCAGTTTTGCAAGGACTACAGGACTAGTGCCAATTTCTAATGCTGATAATATGTTGATATTTGCTAGCCACTGGTGTTCCAATATTGCAGATATCAATGAGTGTACAGAAGAAGGCCTAAACACATGTGACTTCCACCGCTGTGTGAATCAGGATGGGGGATTCACGTGCCAGTGTGAAGCTGGCTACCAACACCCTGATGGCGACCGGACCAGTTGTGAAGGTGAGGTGCTGTAGCTCCCTGAAGTCATCATCTCCGTCATTGATGTCATCATCCTTCGCCATGTAAAGTGGCACAATTGCTGTGCAGGGTTGCCTCCCTTAGTTGTGCCAGGAACCTATGATCGTGGGTGTCAATCCCAGATTTGATCCTGATTATGTTTCTACATTTGCAAGCATCATATCCTGTTTTTTAGGTTTTATCAAAGAGGTAAACATCTCAGACCTGAATCACTTCCTTCCACATCAAGCTGACGCTCTGTGATAAATTGAAATACTGTTCAAATTGGTGTTAAACCAAAAACCACTCACCAGTCATTTCCAAAACACTGTATCTCTACCAGTGTCTAGACAGGAAGCTGTCCCTGTATCCGATATGAATTAAAAAAATGATATAAACAATCGGAGATATGTTTGTTACTTCATGCCAACATGGTATGTTCCCAATGCATAATTACAACCTCTGGAAACAAGGCTCTATTTTGCAACTTTCTTTTACAAATTTTGAAATTGTGATATTTTTGTTGCACATTGTGTATGTTGTCTTGTGTAAGGCAATGTGAAACATGAGTTATGTGTTATAACAATCTACTGGAGACTGATCCAATCTAAGCTAGTGAAACGAGTTATGTGTTATAACAAACTACTGGAGACTGATCCAATCTAAGCCAGTGAAACATGAGTTATGTGTTAAAACAATCTACTGGAGACTGATCCAATCTAAACCAGTGAAACATGACTTATGTGTTATAACAATCTACTGGAGACTGATCCAATCTAAGTCAGTGAAACATGAGTTATGTGTTATAACAATCTACTGGAGACTGATCCAATCTAAACCAGTGAAACATGACTTATGTGTTATAACAATCTACTGGAGACTGATCCAATCTAAGTCAGTGAAACATGAGTTATGTGTTATAACAATCTACTGGAGACTGATCCAATCTAAACCAGTGAAACATGACTTATGTGTTATAACAATCTACTGGAGACTGATCCAATCTAAGTCAGTGAAACATGAGTTATGTGTTATAACAATCTACTGGAGACTGATCCAATCTAAACCAGTGAAACATGACTTATGTGTTATAACAATCTACTGGAGACTGATCCAATCTAAGTCAGTGAAACATGACTTATGTGTTATAACAATCTACTGGAGACTGATCCAATCTAAGTCAGTGAAACATGAGTTATGTGTTATAACAATCTACTGGAGACTGATCCAATCTAAACCAGTGAAACATGACTTATGTGTTATAACAATCTACTGGAGACTGATCCAATCTAAGCCAGTGAAACATGAGTTATGTGTTATAACAATCTACTGGAGACTGATCCAATCTAAACCAGTGAAACATGAGTTATGTGTTATAACAATCTACTGGAGACTGATCCAATCTAAACCAGTGAAACATGACTTATGTGTTATAACAATCTACTGGAGACTGATCCAATCTAAACCAGTGTTGTGAGCTCCGAAATGCGGTTTCCAACATTCCATGTGTTCACTAACCAATCACATCTTGGGAATTAAATCGATCAAAGCTTAATTTTATTGTCGCTATGATTTCTTTTATGTGAGTAAATTTCTATTTATGTTTTTCATACCATTCATAATGAAAGTAAAATCCACAACAGTTACGATCACATGCAGCTGATTATCATGAACATAATTGTTTTATAAATACTTTGACTGGGAATAAAATCTCATCAGTATATTTGTCACTTTTATTGGATTATCAGTCTTTATGGAATTTCTTGATAAATTTTGGGAGCCAAGGTGTACCCCGCGTTATATCCAAGGTAGCGGTACATCGAGGGGCGTTGTATCGATGTATCACTGTATTACAATATGACGGAGTGAGTATGGTTTTACGCCACTTTTAGCAATATTCCTGCAATATCAATGTGGGGGACACCAGAAATTGGCTTCACATATTGAACCCATGTGGGAAATCGAACCAGGGTCTTTGGCGGGATGAGCAAATGCTTTAACCACTAGGCTACCCCAACGCCCAAATGTGACAGAGACTGGTCCTGTTTGGACCGGTGTAGTGAGCTTAATGTTCCAAATTTTCTCAACGGTTCCGTAAAACTGCATGTATGACATATGAACCAATACAAAGAAGTAACCTTCAAATTAATGATAAAGAGAAAGAACCAGTAAGCATCACCAAAGTTAAATCTTTATATTTTGTTTTAAAGTTTATTAATTTGTATTTTTATATCATTTTTTTCAAATATACTACTTAACTTTGAAAGGGATACAGAGGAAGCCAGTGTTATCATTATTCTGTTTGCATGGATGAATCACAGACATCAACTCTTTGAACACCTCATGGGATTTCTGAACTACCGTATTTGACGTAATAAGCGCCCTGTTCTAATATGCGCCTACGGCGATATTTGCTAATATTTTGGCTAGTGAACAAATCCAAATGGCACCCCTTCCGATTGATCAATGTACACAAGACTTATTTATTCGTGTATAATACACTCGTGTGTTATATGCACCCTTAATTATGGGCAATTAAATTCTGAAAAAATATATCTGTCGTATATAAACATTTCAGGCTGTCAGCATAAACCACGAAATTTACGATCTTTCACCCACTTTTTTTTTTTCACCAAAAAAATATTCCAATAAGAGCCCCCTATTTCTAATTTTGAGAGCGCACTGGGCGCTGATTACGTCGAATACGGTGTATGCAATTAACCAGGCCATTTTCAGAACATTTAAGGAAGCATTTGTTTAGGAAGATGGTCCATCCATCCATGCCGTATTATGTTCTAATGACAAATTGTTTCTATGACAGACATCAATGAATGCGATTCTACCAATGGGGGTTGTAACCAATTCTGTAACAACAGCCCTGGCAACATGAGCTGTTCCTGTATCGACGGCTACTTCCTCTACCCTGGACCAGACTCCGCCAACATCGACGGCCAACTCCTGGTTCCAGGGAAGACTTGCATAGGTACACACTAATGTCACTGCTTACATACGTCTCCTGAGGTACTGACCATTTGATGTGTTCATATTGGGTCAGGTGGGGGGGGGGGGGGAGACTTGCAAAGGTACACACTAATGTCACTGCTTACATACGTCTCCTGAGGTACTGACCATTTGATGTGTTCATATTGGGTCAGGTGGGGGGGGGGGGGGGGCGGGGGTGGAAGACTTGCATAGGTACACACTAATGTCACTGCTTACATACGTCTCCTGAGGTACTGACCATTTGATGTGTTCATAATTGGGTCGGGGGGGGGGGGGGGGTATTTTGTTTATTGAAGTGTAAAAGACACCAAACATAAAGAAATGACTGTCGTTGTCACATGTATAAAGTATTGAGTTAGTAGATAAAGCTAAAAAAGAATAATGTGCTTTAATGGCATCATTTTTACATAAAATGTACATAATATGTCGACTCGTGAAGATCCGGGTAGAGAGTAGGTCTTCAGCATCCCATGCTTGTCATAAAAGGTGACTATGCTTGTCGTAAGAGGTGGTCACGCTCACTGACTTGGTTGATGCATGTCATCGTATCCAAATTGCATGGATCAATGCTCTTTATTTCAATCACTGGATTGTCTTTTCTAGACTTCTTATTTACAGACCATGGTCACATAGCTGGAGTATGAGGTGACTAACGGGATTGGGTGGTCAGGCTCGCTGACTTGGTTGAAGCATGTCATCGTATCCAAATTGCGTGGATCGATGCTCATGATGTCAATCACTGGATTGTCTGATCCAGACTCGATTATTTACAGACCGCTGTCATATAGCTGGAATATTGCTGAGTGCAGCAGTCAACAACAACAAACAAACAAACTTATTATGTTGATTCATTGACATCTGTTAGGAAACTCATCAAGTGTTCTTTTCTCCAGCCACATGTTCTGGGTTCAATGTGACAGATGGGGAGGTGTTCATAAGAGGAACGCCTCTCCCCAGTGGAGAGTACATCCACCCGGCTGTGGCCTACATTGACTGTCAGCCGGGCTACGTTCCTGACGGACCGGGCAATGTCACCTGTCAGTTGTCTGGAGGCTGGACAGCGACTGTGACAAGGTGTACAGGTGTGTATTGGCAGAAGGATCGAGATGAAAATAGAAAGTCCCTGATTTATCAATGACTTCAAATATACACAATTGTAAACTGAAAGTGTGTGCTGAAGTCTGATCATTGTTAAATGGGATTAGATCCTGGAAATCTTACAGTAACAAAGTAAAAATTAACATGCAAGCAAATTCAATATAGACAGATTTGAACCATTTAGATCACAAAAATATATTATTTGTTTGTTGGAGGGGAACCTACCATGCATAAAATGTTTTTCATTTAATGGGGGCCCAAATATCCCCCCCCCCACCCCGAGGCGAATCAAATGAAAGAAAATTATCAGTGATTTATATCCAGTCATTATATTCAAATCTTTCAGCTTTTGGAACTACTGTATTTATGAATTTATCCTAAAAAGCCCATTTTCTGAATCCTAATTTAACATTGATGAAAAATGTTCAAGGGAAAAAATAAGTTTCATGTGACCAACTTCAGTTGATTAATAGTTTTTTTAACAGATATTAAAAAAAGACCTTTTAAATTTTGTTTCGATGTATTTAGCAACACTATGCCCCGACCCCGACAACCCTCCAAACGGTGACGTGGTGTTCTCCAGCCTGGAGCCGGGCGGCATCGTCAGCTACTCCTGTGAAATTGGCTTCATCCTTGTGGGACCAGATCAAAGATTCTGTGAGCTTCAAGTGGACCCAACCACCGGCATCCCCAGACATGACTGGTCCGGAGACAAGCCAACATGTGAAGGTAGGAATGTCTAAACACAGATTGCTTTCTTGAAAGGGTTGAATGTGAAAAGGTAATTCTTGTGAAAGTTTGTGACATTGAATATATATTGGCTGTGTCATTTCTATGATATATAAATATCTGGTATAGGTTAAAAGGGGGCGGTCGGGTAGCCTAGTGGTTAAAGCATTCGTTTGTCACGCCGAAAATCCGGGGTCGAATCCTGTCATGGGTACATTGTGTGAAGCCCATTTCTGGTGTCCCCTGCCTTGATATTGCTGGAATATTGCTATAAGCGGTGTGAAACCATACTCACTCACTCACTCACTACATTTGACCTATCAGTTCCATATCTTCGCATCATAAAAAGGTGCCCAATCAGGTAGAACTCTCATGGTTAAACTAGACTTAAGACACCCATACAACTAAGATCACTTTGTGAAACAGGTGCCAGACCATGTTTGTTTCTCATGATATCATAGTGTTTGTCAAGAACCAGTAACTACTATCGCTCTAATGTGCATGCACATGAGTTCACATGCAAGACTCGCTTGCTGTAAAACATGCTCAACATAAACAGCCACTGACCTATAATCAGTCGTTGATTATCATTGTGTGGAACCCCGGTATTGAACAGGTATCATAACACACAATGTTTTCAAAAGTGGCAGCTAACGGGGACTTTATGTTTAATTTTTTTCTTTTGTGGGTTACAAATCTAAAACTGAACTTGATTCTTATGTACTGCATGACCTCTTTGGCCACACCCTCTACAGCCTGAAGTATTATGAAACAGGCCTGAGGTCAAGGTGACATAAGGATATTGATTTTCATGCAAATCTGATACACTTTGAAAAGCATAATGTGTACAAAAACTCAGAATATGGTACAAAAACGAAATTTGAGTTGAAAAGACAGCTCTTGAGAGTGTTAAACTGTATAATGGACAGGTTTAACTCAGGATCCTGAGAAACAAGAACGTATTTAACAAGCCTAATGCAGTTACCTCCCTTCTCTTCAGCTGTGGACTGTGGTGTGCCAGCTGGACCTGAGAATGGGGAAGTTCACTACTCTGGCACAGGCTACAAGTCTGTCGCGACCTTTACCTGTCTGTGTGGCTACGTCCTGGATGGCTCGGCAGTGCGGACGTGTCTTGCGTCAGGTAGTTGGAGCGGCAACAGAACCCACTGTAATGGTAGGTGGAGAGACCCACGGAGGAACAGTGTCCAAATACACTAAAGTCATACATAAGAAATAATACAAACAATCAGTGCAGTTTGATTAAATATTTCTTTTTTAAAAATTCGTTCAAAACTTTATTTTGAAATATATTTTTAGAAAATTAATGCAAATCTATTCTGACCACATCCTTCTCTTCATCTGTTGTCTTCTTGTATTTTGACCAAGAAATCTTTAGAAGAAGGGAAATAAATGGTATGGCCTTGGTATGATATGTGACCAACCATGAAATAAGGACCGTATGGGTGAAAAATCACATTTTGACTTCTCATTATATTTTAAAACTACAGTATCTTAAGAACACAAAAATAAAATTCGCAAGCTTAGATACATATCTACAACAGAGATACATAGTATCAAATATTTGGACTAATTTCCTGCAAAGTCCAATTTTCAGACTTATAACTTTTTATGTAATAATTCCAGTTTTTAGACATGATGTCTGATTAATTGAGAGTGGGCATAACTGGATATGCTGAAATATTTTGAAATAATATTTTTATGACATTACGAACGAACACGAGGAAGATAGTTTTGTAAAGTCCCCTCGCATGGCGATTTTTACGGAAGTAAGTTGATGGACCTCTTTATGACATCACAGCACTATTATATCCTAGCACCCATAAGGTCCCTTTTCTCCTGATTGGTCACATTTGAAGTGTAAACAGAGATGCCTCCAGCTCACTACACCCTACATATCTCAGGGGCGGTCGGGTAGCGTAGTGGTTCAAGCGTTCGCACATCACGCCGAAGACCCGGTTTAGATCCCCGACATGGGTACAATGTGTGAAGCCTATTTCTGGTGTCCCCTGCCGTGCTATTGCTGGAGTATTGCTTAAAACCTCACTCACTCACTCACTCGCAGAGTACCGTCATATAGCTGGAATATTACAACAAACAAACAATACTACCTATTTATGTTTTGCAAAATTTACCCAGATCCCAGACTAGAGGATGCTTGTCTGGGATTGATCATCGAGGGTTATTAATACTTGTTCCGCTGTATTCCAGTTCGATCATGTCCCCGAGTGTCTTCTCCGGCGTATGGTTCCATTGTTGGTGCATGGGAGACGTTTCCTGTCGGGTCAGTGGTCAGCTTCCAGTGTGACCGACCGGGATACCAGCTGTCAGGTACAGAGCCTGTTACTCCACACCACATGTGAACAGGCGTCTTAAAGCATTAGTTTGAACATTATTTAGTCTACAAAAATCTGAATTGTTCTCTAATATGTTGGATCAATAGTGATTTCTCGCAAATAATAATAGACGACCACCAAAGGGAATACCATTGTATCCTAAGTATCAGTAAACATTCTCAGCACCCTTGGGAGTATACAACCCAATTTGCCTGTTTGGCTTTAGAAGATTATGTAATCACATCAGCATCTCATACTACCAGGTACCCATTAACCACTAGGTGAACTGGCTTCGTGAAATATTGCTACAGATCAATGGTTATTGTAATATTCTGTATCAGATCCATGGCCCCTGGAATGCATCGCTGACCCTCATCTGCGGATCTCCTTGGAGAAACCGGACTATCTCATCTCCCTGTCCGTGGACTACCAGGCTGCTGCCTCCATCCCCCAGCACTGCGTGGAGTACTATGGCTGGGAGAGTGTGAGGAACCTACAGGCTTACAAGGCACAACTCCAGCTTCTCTGTACCGACCATGGGCAGCCAGTCATCAACATCTACCAGACCACCCATGGATCTGCAGCTGGCAGTGTTGTGAGTTGACATGACTGTATCCTACAGCAGTACACAAATATAAGAGAGCTACGTGATAAATCGCATACAAAGCGTGGTTTATTTCACGATAAAACATTGTTCTATCATGGCGTCATTTCTGGAGATACGAACATGCACTTGAACTTGATGACGTCGTAAATTGGACAACATTATTTTTGAAGTGTCTAGAGAGTTGTACCCCATAGATGTAGCTTGGCAATGTAGATAAACACAGTGGAAAAATGATTGCTTCCAAAAGTGTGATAGATATGACAATCGGTACTGGGAGAAAAGGTACAGATAATCAACGTGAAAATTGTGAGAAAATGCAGGAAAGACCAAATTAATCCTTACTTTTAATAAAATGAACTTTGCAGAGATCGGATTCTAGTCAGGGAGTCATCATTCTCTAAATACTACAAGGATGTGCCCCTCATTGTTTATTCTCCCTGAAGTGTTTTATTGTACGATAAACAACTCCCACTCGTCATTTATTTCTTAAATAACTAGAGCGGTTGGGTAGTCTAGTGGTTAAAGCGTTCGTTTGTCACGCTGAAGACCCGGATTCGAATCCCCACACAGGTACAATGTGTGAAGCTCATTTCTGGTGTCATCACATTCCTGGAATATTGCTAAAAGTGGCGTAAAACCATACTCACTCACTCACTCACTCACTCACTCACTCACTCACTCACTCACTCACTCACTCTTAAATAACACTTGAGTCAAAGTGTGAAACAAACTGTTCCAGTGAGCTCATCATGTCATTGTCCTCGAGGCGTCAGGAATATTGTACAGCTTTTGAAATCCTGCACATCCCACTGTATGGTTATGAATTAACTAGTTCACTAGAAATTCTGTAAAATGGCAAGTGTAAGACACATAGTATGATAAACCGAGTCAATTGTGGCTTGCTGATCGGTTTCAAGTGTCATATCAAACATTCTGACGACATGATTCCCCATTAGGATTTGACAACATGTTGACATGCCCTTATCCCTAGATTCTGTTGGGTCACAATAAATTAATTATTAGACATATTTACATAATTTTCAAATTTATTAATAATGTATCATGACCTATCTCATTAAAATCCGATCTTAGTTCTCGCTATCGCTAAACAAAGATCTGAGGACATCCCATTACGGGTTACATCAGAATGACCTTTCATTCGACCAATCAAAGCGATGCTTTCCAGATCAGGAAAGTGACATGTGTTTTCTAATCATGCAACCTCCAAACATTAACACAGGGTATTCCGAACGACAGTTACGGCCCATATGACAGATTCCGGCAAAATTATCGTCTATCCCTCGCTTCCGTTGGATAAGCATTTGAACTAAGGAGGTACGTGGGAAGCACTGCCATACAATCTCAACCATATATTAGACATTCCGGAATGTTCGTTTGTTCAGTTTTAAAATTTTTAATCAGGAACTCTGTCAACTTATTTTTCAAGAGTAGTCTGAAATGGAAATCGCTAGGTTGAAACTAGTGCTGTAAAGCTCGATAAAGCTGCTTTCTAATTGGATGATGTCGACTTCTTGTTAGTCATTTCAGCGGTTGGTCAAAGTTCACGAACGGTCGTTCTGACGCGACCCGTAATGGGATCTCCTCAGATCTTTATTTAGCAGCAGCGAGAACTTTGGTCTGATTTTAATGAGATTGGTATGATGACATACATTTATTATTTTTATATATGTTTAAATGTTTTTAACAAACTGTTTAATGCATCTGCTTTAGTAACTGTCAATGTGTGATTTATGAAATAAATATTTTGTAGAACTACTATTGTGCATTATTAAAAGAAAAGGCCACACACATTTTGTACTTATTAACATTATATGAAGTGGGGTGTTTGGTCATGAGGCAAACGTATGAAAATGGAATACGACCCAACTATTGATGGGGATAGACCAAAATGTCAAATATATTCAAATATACACTTGACATATTTTGAGAATCAGATTTGTGTATCGTGGAAAGGTAAAAATATCTCTACCAAAAGTGGAGTGGTATAATTTATTTTATTATGGCTCAATGATTTCACCCAACCAAATCATGAGACTTTATATCTGCCTTCCAGGTAAGCATCCAAGGAAGTGTAGGGTTCCAGGTGCGCGATGGCGAGGCAATTGCTACTGCCTGTCAATGTGGTAGTGCTGTGCTTGCCGCTCTGGTGGGACTCCAAGACCTGAGCATGATGGACATCAGGGCGTCTGCGGAACTTGGGTGCCCGGCTGTGTCCGCCGTTAGTGGCAGCATCTCCTCCAACACAAGTCAGTGGAAGTGCCCGCCGGGGCTCATCCTAGACAACGGCAACTCAGCCTGTGGAGAAAACACTCCTATGTGCCTCAAAAGTAAGTAGTGTTTTATTATCCACCCCCAACCCCCCACCCCCCACGTACCCCACCCCATTTTTGTGGAAGCGCCAGTGGCTGAGTTGGTTAGATTACTGACTTTATGTGCAGGCGATTAGGTGCCTCACTCTGGAAGTGTGGGTTTAAATGGGGACTCAACCCAAAAATTTCTAGAAGCTGTACTTTACTAAGGAAGTGTTATCCCAAATATAACACTTAATTGTTACAGAGTGTCATAGTATTCTAATTTGTGTGCTTTTATGTGAGAGATAATGTTTGTGGCCCCCTTCTGAATTTTGTGAGATAGTGATTTGAAACTTTTCTTTGTATTTTGGTCTGAAGTCTGAGAGATGACATTCAGAAACCTTTGTTCCAATTCATACAGTGTGAACGATATCTATATCTTCCATTTCTTTGTGCCATGTTTGAACCTTGATTTGTTTTGCTGCAGAATGCCTGGAAGAGCTGGAACCAACGCCCATCCCTACTACCTCCATCACCATCATGCCAACATCACCCACTGTCACCTCTCCTGCTGCACCAGAAGCAACTACAGACACAGAACAAACCACAACAAGGCCTTTGACGCCAACAACACAGGCTGTCCACAGTTCCACTACAGGATCCCAGACAACACAGGGCCCTTCCACACACGCACCCACTACTGGGGGCCCTTCCTCACAATCACCAACAGCAGCTCAAACATCCACGGCTCAGCTACCAACATCTCAAAGCCCTACTACAGAAAAGCTGACATCTCAAGATCCAACAACTCAAGACCCTGCAACACAAGGCCCAACTACCCAAGGTCCTACAACTCAAGGCCCAACTACCCAACACCCAACAACACAAGGCCCAACAACACAAGGCCCAACAACACAAGGTCCAACAACACAAGGACCAACAACACAAGGTCCCACAACTCAAGGCCCAACAACACAAGGACCAACAACACAAGGTCCCACAACTCAAGGCCCAACAACACAAGGCCCAACAACACAAGGTCCAACAACTCAAGGCCCAACAACTCAAGGCCCAACTACACAAGGTCCCCCAACACTAGGCCCATCTACTCAACGCCCAACAACTCAAGGCCCAACTACACAAGGTCCCCCAACACAAGGCCCATCTACTCAACGCCCAACAACTCAAGGCCCAACAACACAAGGCCCAACTACACAAGGTCCCCCAACACAAGGCCCATCTACTCAACGCCCAACAACACCAGGACCAACAACTCAAGGTCCCACAACACAAGGCCCAACTACACAAGGTCCCCCAACACAAGGCCCATCTACTCAACGCCCAACAACACAAGGCCCGACAACTCAAGGTCCCACAACACAAGGTCCCACAACACAAGGCCCAACTACTCAAGGTCCCCCAACACAAGGCCCATCTACTCAACGCCCAACAACACAAGGCCCGACAACACAAGGCCCAACTACTCAAGGTCCAACAACACAAGGCCCGTCAATCACTACAAGTCCATCTTTGCCAGAAGGTAAGTTACCTATTAATAGAAGATGACATTAAGTGACTATCATGTTTCAAATACAACCCACACCCTTAGTGAGTGAGTGAGTGAGTGAGTGACTATGGTTTTATGTCACTTTGGGCATAATTCCATCAATATCATGGCAGGGGACCCCACAAATGGACTTCACACATTCTACCCATGTGGGGAAACAAACCCAGGCCCTTGGCATGACAAGCGAAGGCTTAAGCACTAGGCTACCCCACCTCCCTCCCACACCATCAGTATGCAGGGGAAGTAGCACAGCATTATAACCATGGCCATTAACCTTGGCTTCACATCTTTGATCATGCAACTGACTGAACTGTTTTTCTATCGTTGACTTTGATGGTAGAACAACTGGACGAAAAATGTGTCACCAGCTGGATTCGAACATGTGAAGTCCACACCAAAGATGAATGTAGTTTGTGCAATTGTAAGAGTGAATATTATCCCACCCTATTTTTTAACCCAGGGACGAAATTTCCTCTCTCTATTCTACCAGTGTGTTTATCCTATCCTATACTTTACTTTAGAGTAAAACTTCACTCGGGCTAATATTTAGGTAGGACATAATCCTTGCTGACACAATCAGCATCCCTCCCGGCTGACTGATGGCCTTCAGTGTGGCGTCCTTGGTTTCAGTGACTGTGCCAGTGTTTATAGTAGAGGTCTTGGACTCCATCGAGGGCATCTTCAGCAATTCCTGCATTGACAAGGTGCACCTGGCGGTGAACAGCAAGGTGAACCAGCTGCCTAGCCTCTTTAATGTTCCTGCATTAGGGCACTGTGCTGGGACCTCCGACATCTACGTCACCCTCCTGGATGGGAGGATTAACTTCAGCACCAACAGGGTAAGTTGCACTATAGTTCTGTTCTAAATGTTAGAAAAATACTTTTAGCCTGTTACAACAAATATCAAGTAAC